>NC_056734.1:599082137-599177137 GCF_019279795.1 Protopterus annectens | reverse complement strand
GGAGGGCTGAAGTAGAGCTGTGATGAGGACGGAAGCCATGCTGAATCTCTGCCATAAGGCGATTTTGGATTAGGTGGTGCATGAGTTGTCTATGAATACATTTTCCCATAATCTTTGCAAGTGGAGAGAGTATAGCTATTGGCTTATAATTGGAGAATTCAGTAGAGCTGCCTCCTTTGTGAAGTAGGATTACATAGGATATTTTCCAGATGGTGGGAATTTTAGCTTCTACTATGGTTTGATTGATTAGTATTGAGACAGGGTAAGCAATAGCATCAGCTGATTTTTGTAGGTACTCGGCAGGGAGTTGATCAGCAGAAAGTGTAGTGGGTTTTAATTTTTTGATCAAGGTACGGATAAGTGAAGTGGCAACTGGTTGGAAGCTGAACGTGAGTAGGTTTCTAGGGGTGCTACTTTCAGGACCAGGGGAGTTAGGAGGTAGTTGGCTAGCTAGGGTTTGAATTGTCTCAGTAAAGAATTGGTTAAAACTATCAGAAACATCTTCAGGGGTTTTATCAATAGTAGCAGCAGGGATTGGGGTTGAAGTTTGTCCAGGATGTAGTAGATTATTTAAACCTGCCCAAAACTTCTGAGGGTTATTTTGATTTACTGTCTATAAATTACAGTAGTATTGTTTTTTGTCTTGTTAAATTGATTTTTTGGTTTGTTCCTGGGTTGCCTGTATTTAATGTGATCTTGAGGGTCTTTAGAAGAATGCCATAAAGCCCATGCTTTGTTTCTAAGGGTAATTTTGAGTTTAGACTCTATAGAAAGCCATTGTGCAGTTTTTGCCTTGGTTCTCTTTGAACGAACAGGTGCATGCAAATCAAGGATCTCAAGGAATTTGTTGTTAAAGTATGCTACTGCTTCCTCTAAGGGGATGTGTTTTAGAATAAACCAATTACATGAGTTTAGTTCTTGTTGGAATTTGGCAGGGTCAAAGTTTTTATTGTTTCTAACCTTTCTGAGTAAGAGTTGTTGGGAATTAATGGTTTTGTGCTTAATTACATATGTGAGAAGGTGATCGCTTAGGCCATTAAGGAGGGTACCAGAGGTGTACAGTTGGGGGTGACTGTTTATGAGTACCCAGTCAAGTATACTTTCTTTTTGGTTGGGTTTACCTATCCTAGTAGGGGTGGATATAATTTGTGTAAATGCATGCAGGTTAATATGGCTGGTTGGGGCGTCTGAGGAACAGGTGCCCCAGTCTATGTTAAAGTCTCCAAGTAGTAGGGTTTCTTGGGGGTAGTGACATGATAGCCAGTGTAGGATATCTTCAAATGTAGATATATTGTTACCTGGGGGAATGTACATACAGATGATATTAATGCATTTATTTTTATTAAGTTGCAATTTGGTGGCAAGAATCTCTTAGTTATTAACTGAGGAGGTTGTCTTACATCTATGGTGACATTCAACTCAGATTTATAGAGTACAGCTACCCCACCCCCCTTCCTCGAAGCACGATCCAGCCTGTGTATATTGTACCCAAGTGGTAACACTTCATTGTCTTTAGTGTTAGGTTTTAACCAGGTTTCAGATAAACAGAGAATCTCAGGGGAGTGGACATCCAGAAGTGCATGCAATTCATGTACCTTGTTATTAATGCTTCTAATATTGAGATGACAGACTAGGAGAGAGTTAGTTGGCCTATTAATTGCAGGTTTGTAGCTTAGATTGCAAGTAGAGGGGGTATGTGTATCTGAAGTGAGTGGGCCAGAGTTGGGGTGAATATCACCACCAAGTATTAGGTTGAGTCTATACTTGGTGATGAACTTCAGGAATTTGTTTATTAGTTTGTGGTAGTGTTTGGATCTAGAGCTAATGTGCCTGGGGTTGAGATGTTGATAGACTGAACAAGATGTTGGATAGGATCTGGTACTGTAAGTATGGTTGAAGGTGGAAGGATTTACAGCTGGGGTGATAGTATGGCCTTTTGGGACCTGAAATCCCATGAGAAACTGGTTTTCATACAAGGTAAGGTGGTATGGTGTGAACAAGAGGGGTAGTAAAGAGGAGTATATCATTATCTGTGATTCAGCTAGTGAGTTAAGGAACTGTTTTACCTGGTGATGCAATACCAGAAGATAGAGTGGTGAGGTAAAGGTACTGGAAGGGGGATGGGAGAATGCCAGATGAAAGCTAATAGGTGCTATTAAAATGTAGGTAGTAGAATGGGGTGGGTGGAATTATCCCAGATGAAAGCAGATAGGATCTAAAAAGTGGGGGAGTGGCTATAGAAATATAAATTTAGAGGTACTGGGGGCAGGAGGGAATTGGGGACAGGGAGGGGAGCGAAGAGAGCCCGAGCGTAGCGAGGGCAAACGTAGCGGGGCTATTGCAGTTTACAAGGTTTCCTAAGGTGTCCTAAAGCTATAAGGTAAGTATTACAGCTCTTAATGTAAGAGTCAATTTACTTCAGTTACAGGGGAAGGAGGCAACCACTCAAGTAGAAACAAAGAGCCCTATGGCTGACCAATATGGTGACCTGCTTAATTAGAAAGCACTGTAAGTGAAAGCTTAACAAATGCTTTTTGTGTATGCAATCTACTCTGCTTAAATGTTGAGAGAAACTGATTGCAATCCTGTAGACACCGTTTTGTAGGGAACTGTAGAATTCAATCTGTTTAAATGTTGAGAGAAACTGATTGCAGTCCTGTAGACATCGTTGTGTAGAACTGTAGAGTTCAATCTGTTTAAATGTTGAGAGAAACTGATTGCAGTCCTGTAGACACCGTTTTGTAGGGAACTGTAGAGTTCAATCTGTTTAAATGTTGAGAGAAACTGATTGCAGTCCTGTAGACACTGTTTTGTAGGGAACTGTAGAGTTCAATCTGTTTAAATGTTGGGAGAAACTGATTGCAGTACTGTAGACACCATTTTGTAGGGAACTGTAGAGTTCAATCTGTTTAAATGTTGAGAGAAACTGATTGCAGTCATAGCCGGCCTTAGGCATAGGCCAACTAGGCGGACGCCTAGGGCACCACTCTAGCAGGGGCGCTTTTCCAGTATTTATTGAATGTAGGTAGACCAGGATGGGGGCACTGGGTGGGGTGGTGGTGGGGTGCCATGGAGCCCTTTTGCCTAGGGCACCAGTTGACCTAAGGCCGCTCCTGATTGCAGTCCTGTAGACACCATTTTGTAGGGAACTGTAGAGTTCAAACTAAGTCACACCAGGTCAGCCAAGGTGATTTCCGGAATTTCATGCATTTGCTGGGGGTCAAAATCCTAACGCACTTGACAGACTAGTTGGAACTCTGTATTGTAATTCAGACAACAGAATACTGTTCACAGAGTTCTAGAATTTTATTGCTGGTTTGTTAGTATCCTGCTTGGAACTGTACTGCAAGAGCCACCAATTAAAGTCAAGCTCATCATAAAAAAGGTTAAAGAAAGACACATAATAAGCTAACTAAAGAAAAAAAAAACTGTTTTTGATTTCTGTAAAAATGACATCTTCCTCATGTGTATATAGATTTCATCAATTATGGGTCATGAATACTGCTGCAAAATTAAGTACTAATTTTGAGTTCTGGGTTTGAACTTTCTTGTCAGTAGTGTTTGTGTTATGCATTTCACTGCTGTGGTAGTAAAATGTCTGCAAAGTGTGCAGTAAATAACCACAAAAACAAGCCACCCTGGTGGACCTCTTGTATTAATAGGTTGTACAACAAAAAAACAGACTATCCCTTTGAAATGTAAGAGGGGATGTACACAACAGAAAAAAAAGTCCCTCATTAGACTAAACAAGTGAATCAGAGAACTAGCCAACACTCTGAAAGCAGAATTTGAGGCAAAAATAGCCTCCAAAGCTAAGGATTACTATAAGGCATTTTCAGTTATATCTGCAATCTTAAGGGCAACACCCACCCAAAAATGTGCAGAATTAGTTGTGGACAGTGTAGCACTTGCATGTGCTGTATCTTTAAGAAGCACATCAAAGACTGAGCGTGCACATATAAATGTTAGGCAAGTGTCATTCCTAGTGCCATTTTGAGAGTGCAGCCAGAGAGTAAGCATGTATGATTACAGCAGTTAGTTTGTATATAAGTTACTTAAGTTAAAGTCAGTAAACTTCTATCATGATGTGTTTGTATAACATAAAGCTGCTTGAATAGAAGCCGCAAAGGCTCTTCTATTGTGTCCAAAGTAGGAGGGCGACATGGTGTCAATACCAGGATCACAGAGAATAAAATTCAGAGCCATGAGGTGCAGAGATGACAGTGAAGGCAAACTAAGAGAAATGAGCATGAAAAAGAGCCCGAAAAGAAGCAAAGGTAATGAGAATACACACAAACTACTTATTTCATAAAAAGGACAAAGCAGGGTATTACAAGGGCACAAAGTGCATTATTAAACAAGAGGGAGGCATAAAAGGCTTATTAACTAAGGGAAATGTTTAAAGTAAAGGTGTTTGATGAAATGATGAACAGAAAAGTAAAACGAGCATTTTAAAAGCAAAATGAGTATGCTTAAGGCAAAACAGGCACGTTTAGAGTAAAACAAGTGCAAGAAAAGTACAATGGGGATGAAAAGAGATTAAACAAGCAAAATGAATATAAGGGCAAAAAGGGGCACATTAAGTGTAAATTAAGCAAGGTGACTGCATGTTTTTTGGCAAACTGCTGTGTTTTGGCATAACTTCTTCTTCTTCTTCTTTCAGCTTTTCCTGGTTAGGGGTCGCCACAGTGGATCACCTGTCCGAACATGATTATCAGTGACGTTTTTACAGTGTCGAGTTGCCAGCCCAGCACCCAACCTTCCATGGAAGGCACACACATGCATGCACTCATGCCTATGGCCAATTTAGAGTATCTAATTCACCTACATCATGTCTTTGGGATGTGGGAGGAAACCGGAGCACCCAGAGGAAACCCATGCAACTACAGGGAGGACATGCAGACTCTGTACAGAAGGCACCCCAGCCGAGGATTGAACTGGAGAATCTCTTGCTGTGAGATGGCAACGCTAACCACTGCACCACCGTGGCCACCTTGTTTTGGCCTAACTATGGCTTCATATTGTATCAAGGGCCTACCTAATGTTATTTGAAGTATCTCAAAGTGTGTAAAAGTGCTTACAGTGTGTACTTATTACTGTGCATGTATTTTGAAGAGTTATTTGTTGTAAAGTGCAACTATTTCATGAAGTGCAGTCAAATCATAGCCATTTAAAAAAATTTCTTGTGCTGGGTGTGTCTAATTGCAACGTGCCACCATTACAGAGTGTTCCTTGCACTGTAGAGAAGTTTCAATGTGTTGTGTACAGTTTATTCACAGAGTGCCATTAGTTCGAAATGTTATTGATTTTGAGCTTATCCTGCCCAGTTCATTCGCATCATGGAGTTATTTGAAGTGTTTCTTAAAATGATGATACATTACTTTAGTGATACAGTAATTTCAAAAGTATTATGGTGCCCTAGAAACTAATTTTGCAAAGTTCAGGTATATAGGGGCGCGTTGTGCTATCGAGCTAAGTTACAAGTACTGGCATACATTTCTGGCATATGTGTATGTGTATGTGTTCGTGCTTATTTGCAAAACCCTTCACTGGTATGTGTAAATATGGCAGACTGATTTTGAAAGCCCCTACCTCTTGTGTTTGATCAGAATATTGTAGAGAATTGGAGAATATTTGAGAAATAGTACAATATTTTTATACAAGCAGCTTATTCAGATAGCGATGCATGCATCAAGGCATTCATTTAGCTAAATTTAGCTGGGTCAGAGGCCACAGACAGACAACATTAATTTGTGTATGCACCTACAGTATATGAAGGAGGAGGTGAAAACCATCGTGTTGTTGTAGAGGCTGAGTCAAGGGAACACCCCGAGTGTTTGAAGTTCAAGTTCAGAGAAATGTGTAACCCCCAGACAAATATTACAGTAGAGATGCATTTGTTTTACACGTGAGATCAGAAACCAGGGGAAGCTTTTGCAGCTTATATAACTGATCTGAGAAACAAGGCTAAAATGTGTTGGTTTGGTAACTTAAAAGATGATTTAATAAAGGACAGGCTTGTGTGTGGTATTAATAATGGTGTTGTGAGAAAGAACTTGCTTTGTCATAGTGACTTAACATTGAATAAAGCCATAGAGATTTGCCATATCCAGGAAGTGATAGAAAAACGTACAAGTATGCTTGTAAGTGACAAGAGCATGGTTTCAGCAGGCTCCAGAGCAAATGTAGACAGCATGCAGCATGTGGCAAACAGAAATAGGCCTACTAAGCACATGGCAGCCACAATCCTGCATAGTTTTCCAGCAAGTTCTAAGATCAGTTCAGTTAACGGAGCATGCTCAGTACAGTACAAGTATGAATCAGCAAAACCCAAGCCCAGTTTTATTGTTAACTGTTGCAATTGTGGTGCAAATCATGACTATAAAAGAGAAAAATACTTAGCATGTTGACAATAATGTCTCAAGTGTGAACAATTGAACCATTTCCACAAAGTTTGCAAATCAGGTAAATGTCACACAATTGTAAAGAAAGGTCATGCAAAAAAGCAAGTTAATCAAGTTGTGACACAGCAGTCAGCTTTCTATGTGGATGGTGTATCAGTAATTGGTGAAAGAGTTGATGCAGTGAATTTATTGGCAAAAAGCGAAGGGTTCTGTACTGTCTG
This sequence comes from Protopterus annectens, assembly GCF_019279795.1. NCBI lineage: Eukaryota > Metazoa > Chordata > Ceratodontiformes > Protopteridae > Protopterus > Protopterus annectens. Next base: position 599,170,512 of record NC_056734.1, on the reverse strand, counting down.
GTGCAATGGTAAATCCACAGAGCTTAAGGTAGACACTGATTCAAAGACTAATGTTATATCAGCAGACACATTTGCTAGACTGAGAACTAATAAGGAACTCAATGTGGCCAGCTGTGCGAAACTGGTTGCTTATGGAGGTGTAGAAATTCAAATGAAGGTTTTCATATTATTTGGTGAAGAATTTTGCTATTCTATGTAGTCAGAAGACCAGTACAGTCTTTACTGGGTCTCGAAGATAGTTTGAGAATGAATCTGCTTTCTTTTACCAAAGAAGTTCATTACATAAGTTCATCTCCTAGTTCTAATTTTTCTGAAGCCATTTTCTCGGAATATGCTGATGTTTTCAGTGACAGATTGGGCAAACTTCCAGTACTGTATTCCATGAAGTTAGACCCAGAGGTCACTCCTGTAGTCAAACCAGCAAGAAGTGTTCCAGTAGCTATGCAGGACAAAGTTAAGGCTCAGCTGGATAAAATGGTGCAGCAAAGTGTATTTTGTCCAGTTACAGAACCACCTGAATTGGTGTCGTCTATGGTAGCAGCTCACGAAAAAGGCTCAGATGACATCAGAATATGCACTGAGCCAAGAGATTTAAACAAAGCATTTTAAAGATTATATCATCTGATGGGCACAGTTAAAGAGGTCATAGCTCTAATACCAAATGCTACTGTTTTTTCTGTCTTGGATGCAATGAGTTCATTTTGGAAAGTGAAGTTTGATCATAAATCCTCATTACTAACCACTTTTGGTACACTGTTTGGCAGATACAGATTTCTATGGATGCCATTTGGAATAAATTCTGCAAGTGAAGTCTTTCAGCATGCAGTGGAGCAAATTTTTCAGGTTGTCCTTGTGCCATAATAGTAGATGATTTATTGGTTGGAGGCAGTGGTGAAGCAGAGCATGACAGAAATCTAAAGAAGCTCCAGACAGAGCACATGAAGTTTACTTGAAGTTCAATCCTCTGAAGTGCAAAATCAGACTCTCAGAAGTTACATATGTAGGTCATTTATTTACCAGTACTGGCTTGAGATCAGACCCAACCAAGCAGGCAGCTATTCTTGAGATGTCAGCACTAGACAATGTTCAAGCTCTACAGCATTTCTTAGGCAGAGTCAACTATTTAGGCAAGTTTATACCTGACTTTAGTGAGTTGCCAGCACCTTTAAGAGAGCTAACTCGCAAAAATGGTGCATAGTCATGGTTAGAACAGCACCAGAAGGCATTGAAGACCTCAAGCAGAAAATTGCCACCCCACCTACATTAAGATACTATGGTGTGAACAAACAAGTTACTCTTTCCTGAGATGCTTCGAAATTTGGTATAGGTGCAGTTATACTTCAAGAGGGCAGACCACTAGCCTGTGCATCTAGCACACTTACCCAAAATGAGATGCAGTATGCTCAAATTGAGAAAGAACTTTTGGCAATAGTATTTGCATGTTCCAAGTTTCATGATTATATTTATGGTTGAGCTATTCAGATTGAAACTAACCACCATCCTCTAGTTACTATTCTAAAGAAGCCTATGTATTCAGCTTCAGCAAGATTACAAAGAATGATGCTCAACTTTCAAAATTACAACTTTGAAATGGTCTATACAAAAGGTAAACTGCTCTGTCTGATACCTTATCCAGATTGCCCAGGAATACAAAGGAACAACATGACGCGAGAATTTTGACTTTGATGTGATAGCAGTGCACACTCTTTCCACCACTAGGCTTGATGAGTTGAAAGATCACACAAAGTCTAATCCAATTTTGCAAAAGTTCAATCACTACCTAAATGTTGATTGGCCGTCAAAGCAATCTAGTGTACCACCAGAAGTGCAAACCTAGTTTCCCTACAGAGATGAAATGTTGATGGAAGATGGCATTATTTTCAAAGGTCCTAAAATTGTAGTTCCTGCTTGCTTACAACATGAGTACATCCAGATTTTACATCATGGTCAACCAGGTTCTGCATCCACTAAGAAGTGAGGGAGAGGATTAATATGTTGGCCTTCATTACTAAAAGACATCGATAAAGTACTTTCTTCTTGTTCAGTATGCAGTAGTACTAGACTGCATTTGCAAAGAGAACTGCTTCAGTTACGTCCAGTTCCTGAACTTCGTTGGTCGACAGTAGCCACTGATATCTTTAAGTGGAACAGTCAACACCACTTGGTATTGGTAGACTCTTATTCAAAGTGGTTTGAGATTGATCTGCCTAATCTCACATTTACTACTGTTATCACTAAGATGAAATGTCATTTCTCAGTCCATGGTAGTCCGCACAAAGTTAGTTCTGACAATGGTACTCAATTTACTAGCCAGATGTTTCAAATATTTGCTAGAGAATGGGATATTCTACATATTACCAGCAGTGCTGAGTATCCTCAGTTGAATGTCTTAGCTGAGCATGCTGTGCAGAGTGTGAAGCAATTACCTGAAACGTCAAGACATCTTTAGATGTTTTTTGAAATCTGCTTAACCTTAGGAACGCACTACGTGATGATGTTCTTGGATCTCCTGCTCAACGACTTCTTTCCAGGCAAACAAGAACTACATTCCCTATTACTACCAATCTACTAAAGCCTAAAGCCAAGAATAATAAGACCATCAAGGCTCAATTATCTAAGAAATGTTTAATTCAGAAGTCATTATACAACAAATCAAGCAAACTTCTTTCTCATTTAAGGGAAGGAAAAACGGTCAGATTTCAAACAGAAAAAGGTTTCGACCACTTAGGTCAAGTTATTTGCAAATGTCCTGAACTGAGATCCTACTTTATAGACTCAGAAGGCATGCAGTACAGGTGAAACCATAAAAAAGAAGTTGTGTACTCACCATAACATTCCATGTTTGTAGTCCATCTCGCCCTTCATTCTTACATATGGGTTCAGAGCAGATCCTCAGCTCAGACTTGGCCTATTACAAATTTCAAAGTCTCTTAGTTGGCTTGTGGCTAGGTAGGTATCCCATAGTGCACTAGTACAATCCCCAGATCTTGTTTGCTGCTAAACTATAGATAGGCAGAACTAAGGTTATCCAGAAAGAACAGCAGTAATGAAAGGTCTCCACCCTACCAAAGTAAGACTATCCTGTCTCCAGATCCTTCCAGGATGGGGGTAGGTAGGTGGGTTCGTAAGAATGAAGGGCGAGATGGACTACAAACATGGAACGTTATGGTGAGTACATAACTTCTTTATGTTCTATAGTCCTATCTCACCTTCATTCTTACATATGAGACAGCATCCCTAGCACCTTATTCTTGGGTGGCTCATGGGAAAATACTCCTGAGTACCGTGGAACCAAAGGAGGCTCTACCCCTTGAGGCCAGGTCCAATTTGTAATGAATAATAAAGGGATGAAGGGTAGCCCAAGTTGCTGCTGCACAAATACTGTCAATTGAAGCTCTGGCTTTGAAGGCAGTAGATGTAGACTGGGATCGTGTAGAATGAGCCGTAACCTTGAACTGCAGAGTTTTCCCATTGGAGGAGTAAATGAAGGAAATACAGCTCGAAATCCATTTTGATAGAGTCTTTAGAGACTGGTAGACCTAGTCTAGAATCAGAAAAGGATATGAACAATTGGTCTGACTTCCCGAGTTCCTTAGTCCTGTGAAGGTAGAACCATAACTGCCTGTGAACATCCAGTTGATGAAATTTGTATTCTGCTGCATTAGAATGATTAGGGAAAAACACCGGTAATTCTATAGTTTGGTTCAAATTAGCATGAGAGCAAACTTTAGGGATAATGGAAGGATTTGTACAAAGAGAAACTCTGTCTTTGTGGAAAATCAAATAAGGAGGCTTAATAGACAGTGCTTGTAACTCTGATACTCGTCTAGCTGATGTGATGGCTATTAGAAACAAAGTCTTCCAAGACAGACATTTCAGTAGGCATGAATGAGCGGGTTAAAAGGGCAGTGAAGTTAGCTTGGACAGAACAAAGTTTAGATCCCAGGAAGATACCAGTTCCTGAAAGGGGGGGTCTTAGCAAAGTAACACGTTTGAGAAAGGTTTTACACAATCTGTGGGACATCATGTTAGACTCATGTAGACCCAAATTAAAATTAGATATCGCTGCTAATTGGACCATAATTGTGGCAGCAGCAGATCCCTGATGGAAAAGTTCAGTCAAAAATTCTAAAACCATAGGGATGGATGCAGTGTAAGGATCTACATTCCTTTCTTCAGCCCAGATGGAAAACCTTCTCCATTTGCTAGTGTATAACTTCCTAGTGGAAGGATTATGTGAAGACAGGAGGGTGTGGGTCACAGCAGGTGAAAAATCATGAAGCCTGACTAGGGATGGAATTGGAGCAGCCATTCTGTCAAGTTGAGGGTGTGGAGGCAGTGGTGAAGGAAGCCTGACACGTGTGTCAAGAGGTCTGGCACTGGGTCCAGATTCCATGGATCGTCTAGTAGATGAGGCCCGAGAAACGGGAACTAAATCTGGCGAGGCCAGTAACGAGTGATGAGAATCATTTTGCTTCCCAATAGCTTTGCTTTTTGAATCAGTTTGGATATGAGAGGAAAGGGAGGGAAAGAATAAAGGAGTCACAGGGGCCAATTGTGAACAAGAGCATCTCTCGGTGGATCCGCCGGAGGGGGGATAAGGGAAACGTTGCTGCTGCATTTGGAGTTGATCGGACTGGCAAAGAGATTGCAGCAAGGCTGTCCCCATTTGCTGAAGATCTGTTCCGCTACTTCCTGATTCAGAAACCACTCATGAAGCATCAAGATTGCCCTGCTGAGCTTGTCGGCTATCACATTGGTTGTCCCTGGGATGTGCATTGCCACCAGAAAACATTGCGAAGAAACTGCCCACTCCCAAACACAAAGGGCCTCTCAACAAAGGGGGTAAGATCTGGTCCTCCTTGTTTGTTGAGATACCATACCACTGACATGTTGTCCAACTGGATTGCTATTGTCCCTACAGGAGGAAGGTCGTGAAGTGCTTGCAATGCTAGAAGCACTGCTCTCATCTCTAGCACATTAATATGCAGGTGAGCCTCATGATCTTGCTATGTGCCTTGGACAGTCCTGCCTAGGTAATGCCCCCCCCCCCAACCCTATCTGTGAGGCATTTATGATCACAGTAGCAATGGGTTGGCAAGAAAGGAATGGAGTGGCTGTTATTAGTTGGTCAGGTTGAATCCACCAACGAAGGTCCTTTTTGCAAGACTCTGTTATGATGATGTGGTGAGATAGAGGCAGTTGTTGAAAGGACCACTGGGATGATAGATGTCACTGGAGAATTCACAAATGTAATCTGGCTAGAGGGACTAATGTTATACTGGAGGTCATGGTCCCTAAGAGTTTCAGCACTGTCTTTGCCTTGATTTTCTGTAGAAGAAGTAGACAGAGAATTTGCTGTCTGAGGTACTGCACTCTTTCTACAGGTAGATGAGCTAACATGGCGACTGTGTCTATTTCTGCACCTATAAAAGTCACAAATTGAGAGGGTGATAAGGCAGATTTTTCCCAATTTATTGTAATCCCCAACTGGGAACAAAGCTGGATAGTGGAATCTCTGGTTTGTAGGAGTAGATGCCTGGTGGTGGTGGTCAGGAGCCAGTCGTCCAGGTACGGAAACACTTGGAATCCTAGATGTCTCAGGTGAGCTGCCACTACTGCCATACATTTTTTGAACTCCCTGGAGGCTGTGGTGGGACCAAAGGACAGAGCATGAAATTGGTAGTGACTGGCTCCCAGCCGGATGTCTAAGTGGCTCCTCGATGCTCTGTCCATTTTTATATGGTAGTATGCATCTTGAAGGTCTATGGAGCACATCCAATTGTCTTTCCCTAACAGAGGGAGTATAGACTGCAGTGTCACCATTTGGAATTTAGCCTTATTTATGGATTTGTTTAGTTTGCTGAGGTCCAAGATGGGCCTCCAGTCCCCTGTACATTTTGGCACTAACAATAATCTGGAGTAAGTTCTGAATCCTATCTGGTCTGCAGTGACGGTTTGGATTACTCTGTTTGTGAGCAACTTTTGCACTTCTACAGGTGCTTGATCCCTGTGATTTGGTGGAACATCTGGGATCTTCTTGGGAGTATGAGGTGGAAGAGAAAAGGGTATGGAGTAACCTCTGGTGATTAGTCTTTGTACCCATTTGTCTTGGGTGATGTTTAGCCAGGCTTCTGGATACAAAGATATGCAACCCCCGACTGGCTCCAGAGAAGCACAGCTGGGCCCCACATCAGGAGCGCTGATAAGGATGGCCTCAAAATGAATCGCGGCCTCCCTGGTTTTGCGGACCCCACCTGCCTCTAGGGCGACGTCTACTATTAGCTCCTCCTCCTCTGCATCTGAAGGAGGAAGTCACCCTGTACATCTGGAAAAAATCTCTGGGACTTCTTGAACCAGATCTTACCACCTCTCTGACCCTTATGATATGGTCTAGAATGGATGGTAAAATATACCCCATGGCAGAGAGAGTTTTCCCTTCTTGCTCGCACCTGGTGAGTGTATCTTTTACCTTAGGTCCAAACAATGAAGAGCCATCAAAGGGGGCGTTGGTAAAGGTAGACTTGAATGGCTCCACAAAATTACATAAGTGCATCCAGGAGTGTCTCCTAAGGGAAACTCCTGCACCCACTGCCCTGCTCACTCAGTAGGCTGCATAAGAGATCAGCCTCATGGTGGAGTTCACGATGGAATTTAAGGTGGACAACTGAGCGGACACCTTCACAGGAACTCCTTCAGTAGGTGTACCTTGAAGAGTATCTTCTAACTCTTTGAGGAGATCTCTTTGAAGCCTCGTAAAATGTGTTACATAGTTCAGCGATCTGAGTATAAAAGCCGCTGAAGAAAAGATATGCTTCCTGTATCTATTCATCATTTCAGACTCCTTATTTGGTGGATGGACAGATGAAAAAGTCTCCCCTAGCTCCTTCTTAGTGGCTGCTGCCACCACCATAGCATCTACAGGCACACTCTTGGGCAAAAAATCTTTCTCTTTAGGGGCAGAGAGAAATTTATTGGGTCTTCTGGGAACTAGCTCCACAGCATCAGGAGTCTCCCACACCTTCCGACTAACCAGGTCTGAAAGTTCATCAAAAAGTGGACACACCCAGGAGGCTGAAGGTTGAGACCCAAAAGCCTTCAGGTACACTGACTCCTCATCAGAAGGCGTGACAGTAAGCCAGCTGCCTCTCTGCTTAAGGATCTCTAAGATGTCTACAAAGGAGACATGATCAGAGGACGACTTGGCGGATCCTTCTGACTCCTCGAGGTCAGTGTCTGAAGTGATGGACTCATCCAGGGAGTCTACATGCTTCCTCTTGCATGTCCTCTTCCAAGGGGCTCCTCAGAAGGGTACTCTGGGGAGGTCTTGGAAGACTGGGGACCACCCAATGGGGGCTCCTGAGGCTGCAGGTTTCTGCTATCGAGAGAGTGAGAGTAGGTTCCGAGACCAAGGTCGGTGCTTGAGGGGGAAGAGTGTCAGTACCCTTGCATGGAGCTGATGAGTCAGGAAATGGCGGTAGTCATCAGCTCCAGAGTGACCAGCTCCAAGATGGATGTAGGGTCCGAGCTCACCCTAGCCGACGCACCGAGAGGGAGACTCAGAACCGAGGAGGTTTGAGTCCAAGTGTCCCTGTTGGGGCCCACCGGTGAGCTTTGGCTCCTAGACACCATGGACAGCACTGAAGGTGTTGGAGTAGAATTCGGCTCTGAGACAGCCATGAGAGGAGCTGGAACTGAGGGTTCCACAACAAGTGGCACCGAAAAATCCGGCTCTGAAGGCCCGAATCGGCTCGAAGAAAGAACTACAACAGGGAGGATGGACTCAGGTGGCTCCAGAACCAACTGTGTCAGAGCCAACAACAATTTGGGCAAGCAGATGACTTCAGGAGTCTAAGCACTACTCTCTCCACATCTTCCACTGACAGGCTCTTGGAGGATCTGGATGACAGGGTAGGCGATATGGAGTTCTGTAAAATTGGAGATCTTAAAGTTGGGGAGACCGGCAAAGGATCTCTGGACTGGCTCCGATGTAATTTTTCAGTAGTCGGCTCCAAAAGGCTTGGGGCCAACACTGACATGCCAACATCAACAACCTCAACTGGCTCTGAGGACAGTGGAGCCAAGGAGGCAGAAGTCTTATCAAGTTTAGATTTTTTCTGAGGAGGTTCTGATACACTAGTCAGGCCGGAGAATGCCTCTTGGCCGACTTAACCTTCTCTTTTTTGGAAGAATGTGATTTGGATGAAGAAGAAGAACACGCTAAGTCTTCATTGAAGGAAGGCTTGAGGAGACCTTTCAAAATTAACTTGTTGTTCTGCTCCTGGAGAACTCTGGAGCTAAAGAAATGGCAGAATAAGCAAGTTTCCTGGAAATGAATGGCTCCGAGACAATATACACAATTACTATGGCCATCCATAATTGACATCTTCTGGGAGCAATGAGGACTAGATCCTCTAACTTAAACGGGCCTAGCCATGAGGAAAATATGAAAATAGCAGAGGACGAGGTCCTCTAACTTAAACAGACCTAGCTAGATAGGCTAAGTCATAGAAAAAAAGGCCAGAAACTAATAGCAGTCAAAAAAATGAGCAAACAACACTGCATGCAAACTTAACTATTCTAAAGTTTAGAGAAAACAAAGGCCCTAAAAGCGGGCCCGCAGAGGAGACTCTGTAACAAGACTAGCAAAAAACACTGCACGCAATATATAATATATATATATATATATATATATATATATATATATATATATATATATAGTTAGAAAACAAGGTCCTAAATAAACGCAGACCTAAAACATATCAATAATAATAAGAAACTAGCACACAGTATACCAAATGGAGAACAAGGGCCAACAGCCAACCAGTTCTCAACAAACTAACTAATATAACAAGCTAAAACACTTCTACATTATTCTAAACACTTCTAACACTAAGAAGCACTAACTAGTAAAAAGATAACTAGCTATAGAAACAGTAAAGTGATAATAAGATAAAAAAGTTTAAACTTAGCCACGGCCAAGCAAGAAGCACTTCTGAACTCGTAGATGCAGCAAACGAGATCTGGGGATTGTACTAGTGCACTATGGGATACCTACCTAGCCATGAGCCAACTAAGAGACTTTGAGTTTTGTAATAGGCCGAGTTGGAGCCAAGGATCGGCTCTGAACCCATATGTAAGAATGAAGGCGAGATAGGACTACAGAACATCATCTGTTACCTGTACCAGAATCATCATCATAAGATTGTTATAGTGACTTAGACTCTAAATCTCAGAGTGAATCAAATGTTGTTTCCATCCCAAAGGGTGTCCTATCTCTGATTCCATCCCTGAAGATGTTCCAAGTAAATCAAAGATAGAACATTTTTCAGAGACAGCTCCAATAGTTCAGTCCAATTTCCAGTTTTATGCCACATGTTATGGACGAGTGTCTAAGCCCAGTGTGAAATATGTTGCAACATGGAATTATGTATATATATATATAATATAAATATATATATATATGTATATATATATATATATATATATATATATATATATATATATATATATATATATCATATCTTGTATAAAAATACATGACTGATAATTGCCTGTGATATCTGCACACAAAAAGATTTATAGCATTGCATGTTTTGTTTTCTCAAGATGGAGGATGTAGATCAGAGAGCCCGTGCTATATGTTGTATCTTTAAGAAGCACATCAAAGACTGAGCGTGCATATATAAATGTTAGGCACGTGTCATTCCTAGTGCCATTTTGAGAGTGCAGCCAGAGAGTAAGCATGTATGATTACAGCAGTTAGTTTGTATGCAAGTTACTTAAGTTAAAGTCAGTAAACTTCTATCATGATGTGTTTGTATAACATAAAGCTGCTTGAATAGAAGCCACAAAGGCTCTTCTATTGTGTCCAAAGTAGAAGACCAACAGACAGCATTACCTATATTCAGCCACAGCATATGGCAAATCTGCCGGCTGATAAATTCATCTTAACTTTCATCTCTCCTGATTGTCAGGAAGATGTCAGCCCTAATTCCTTATGTGTGTTATGCTGTGCATTTTTGGCTATGGCCAGCCTTACCCTCTCAGTCTATAGGAATGCCAGCTTCCGTTATTTAAGAGAGCCAAATCATGTCACACAAGCTGACAATGCAGCATTCCTTGCGATATTCATCAAGAATTGTACTTCCCATTTAGTGCTGCAGGAAACACTTCCTCTATATGACAGCACCCTTAAATATATATACAAATTACACACAAAGTTAAAATTTATTTCTGGCAAAAAAAGGAAGTCAGTCTTTTGAAGTGGATGCGAGTATCGTCCGTCCTGATAAATGACCTTTTATTATACAAAACTGTTTCATTTTTATCAGTTCAATAGGTATTAACTCTATATGCATGTATAGGGTGGGCAGACTCTTGCCACACCTTAGTGGGTGTGATATACACACCAGTACTCTTTGCTTCAGGCTGCTACTTCTCATTTTGAACTTGACACTTCATAGCACTGGAATCAGTTAAAGCCCAGGATAGTTGCACAAGCTGGTCTGACAAAGAGACTAAAATACTCTTCCACCTCTGGCAGGAATCATATATTTGGAAAATGGATGAGGCTGAAGCTGGTGACACCTGAAAAAAAGCTAGACATTTGGCAAGAACTGGTGGATCACCTGTCTTCAATGACAGGGATCCGTTGCTCAGGTGAGCAATGTTGCCACAAGTATGTTGACCTGTTAAGGAAGGAATGACTGTCTGGATGGTTTTCAGAGGTACAGAACCAAAGGCCAGATTTCAGTAGTAAATACTATATTTCTTATTGAAAATACTAATATATATATAAATACATTTATATGTATATATATATATATATATATATATATATATATATATATATATATATATATATATATATCTATGTGTATGTGTGTGTGTATATATATGTATATATATATATATATATATATATCTATATATATATATAAATATATATATTATATATATATATATATATATATATATATATATATATATATATGTGTGTGTGTGTGTGTGTGTGTGTGTGTGTGTGTGTGTGTGTGTATGTGTGTAGACATAGAGAGAGTGCAGTAGTGAGTCTTCATACATCAGGCAAGAGAATAAAATTGTGATGCCCATGACTGTTGTAAAAAAAGGTGTATTGTTGTCATATCAAGGTCATATTCTAATTTATTTTTTTAAGAAATATTCATTACTGTATTTGTTACACATTGTAGTACAGTCAGACAAGTTTCATTGTAATGAAGCTAAAAATTGTACTATATTAACACATTCATATAATTTAATTCCTTACTGATTAGAAAGCTGTATTTTAAAACATATTAGCAACATGTTGCACTGCCATGTAAACTGCTGTTGTTGAATTATTTGATGATTTCCAGAGCATCGCTCAGCTTCAGCAATGGCAACGTGCAAATATGCCCCACATCCAGCCAGGAGGGTTGTTTTGTGCTGAAAGTTTTTGAACTGCAAAATGTTCATTAATTTTACATTCATGCAAACTGCAATGCTTTAGGCCATGCTTAATAGCATAAAGAAATAATAATAAAGATATCATTGCAATAACATAGAAGTGTTGCTAACAAAAAAGACAATTATAAAGAACTGAAAATTGATGGCAATAATTCCATGCACCTTAAAGCAGACCCTTGGAAATTGTTTGCCATGGTAGCAAACCATTCAAAAATAGATCTGCAGACCAATTCCCCAACTCCAAGCACAAACGTTATAGTGGCTCTAACTGTATCAGCTATGGAGAGTTCAGCACTTCCTGTGACAAATTACTTAAAGCTGAATATCATACCCTTATCATACCCTTCTTACAGCAAAGGCATACAACACAATAGTTTCCCCAGAATTATTACATTTTTAACTCTGTGGCCATAATTCTACAATAACTAATTCCCCAAGGCCTGCTCATGCATTTACGAAGTGACATGCTGCACTTCCTCAGAAAAACAATTCAACTCTAGAAAATGAAGGATGAAAGGAGGTGGAGATGTTGCCATACCTTAAACAGAACAGATAACAGAAGTAGAAAATACTTTATTTTTTCAGGCAGAAAACACACAAATGTAGGATGAGTAAACAAGTTTCTTCTTTTTCTATTTTTTTCTTTCGAATCTCAACAGCCTTTGAGGATCTATCCCATAATGAAGAGCAATATAAGAGGAGAGTAGCCCAGCTGAAGCAACAACCTCATAAATATAACAGATACTTAAGAAAGTAAAATCATAGATACATATAAAACATTAAAATTTAGTACCATTGATTCATGAAGTAGGACATTTCAAGCTGTCATGCTATCATGGTCACAACATCAGTAACTAGTCAGTACATAAAGTCTGTGAGGATTATGTAATACTGAACCGGTGAAGCAGAAGAAAACATACTGGTCACTAATGACTCAATGAAAACATTATCTGTCACTGAAACAGTGAATGTCAGTACTTATTGCTGTAATATATTATATCAGAATGTTTATGATATGTCATTGCAGAACTTAAAGCTGTTGTTCATTCATATTACAAAAGAAGTGGAAATAACAATTAGCATCATGAAGTACTTATCTGAATTCAATCATTCCATTAGTACCTGCAAGATATATAACATTGCTTATCAACACTTTCAGACTGAAGAATAAAATGAACAATAAAATTATGCCCAAGCAGGCACCTGCCTATGCCCAAATGTGCTCGAAAACGAATGTCTGATAAAATTGACACCCCAGCTCCTATTTTGCTCTTTATTTATATATTTATGTATCCATTTATTGCACTTTTAATTATGTAGCTCTTTTGGAAACATAATAACTTATTAAATCCAAAGTTATCTTGGATAAAAAGTATCAGAATAATGCATTTTTAACAGTCACTTGAGTTATTTCTATCGAGAATAACTAAAGGAATTAACCCTCTTATTGGCTGTGTTCATGAGCATGATCAAGAGACGAATGCTTCTGTTGATATTATTGCCTTAAAGACTACACTTTTTTCACTTGAGAAGGATTTATACAAGTTGAAAAGAAGTCAATACCAGAAATTTCATCTAGAGGTTTGTCTTACTGAACAAATTATTCCACGAGGTCTGTATTTTAAAAATGCCTTCTCACACTAACGGAGACAGCATTTTGTTAATAGAATAGCAAAAACTGAATATTCAGACTAGTTTCAGTTATCTTAAGCTGTTAGTGGATGTAGCTAACAGAGAGATTGTCTCTTTGACTGAAGCTATTAATTTTAAATATACTGAATTGTTGTCAGTCTTCCCAGAGACTGTATTAGACAATCATATCAAGGACATGCTTGACTCTCTTAGGGCTTATGAAAATAAGCTGCAGAAGGGCAAAGTTAATAAAATCTGTAGAGATCATATAGATTTTCAACTAGGGAATGTCTTCAACTGGCCCCGTGATGACCATGGTAATAATCAGTGTGACATTGTTACTACTTCTTTGGTTTAGCCACTAGATGGCAGTGTGGTTACGTCCGCTGTGCGTAGCATCATACAAGACGAACAAGCAGAAGCAAGACCTAGTACGTCAGCTAGTGAGCATACAGTGGCTCCAAATAAGGAGTTGGGAGCTCGTAAGAAAGTTATAGTCACAATGGCGCAAATACATCATGAACATACTTCAAATGCCAGTTCTAACTTTAATAATATTATGAAAGAACAGAATGTTGTTGAATCTTCTACTCAGTATAACCTCCATTTTCTGCTTCCTGTCAAGGAACAGAGTTATGAATATATCAGAGAGCAACAGAGAGGCCGCAGTCGGAGTCGCAACAAAAGGAAATTAGAAGGCACTGTATATATACAAAACAGCATAAAGAAAGGATTCATGAATGCTAAAAAGGATTAGTTTGGAATTTATCCAGTCTGTTGCTTACTGAATATCAACTCAATGTTTTTATCTAAGGGACTTTCATTCATACCAGCAAACAGATCTAATTATACTGATGTGATTTTTGATGTTAAAATGTTTGTGCGTAATTTATCTTTGAAACTGTTGTTTAAAGACTCTGAGACTACTGATTGCGGCATAAAAAAATGTATTTAGTAAACCCAGTACTTTTGTACCTAAGGTGAACTCGTTAGTGACAGCTTTTGAAAAGCTTTGCATACAGGATATTTATAGTCTGGCTGTGCAGCAGAACAGACAGAAACAACACCGTAGTAGGCACAATTTGTCTAGGGAGGAGACAAAAGCGTTAAGAGATTTGGAAAACAACATTAGTATTATTATAAGGCTGGCTGACAAGGGCGGACCGATAGTTATATTGGACAAAGAGTGGTATGATTGTTAGATGTTGGAAATGTTGAGTGATTCTAATTTTTATGAGAAGTTGTCTCCAACACAAGTAAACACTCTCATTTATAATGTGCAGATATCACTGAAATGTATGCTTGAATTGAATTTGGTAGATGAGAAATTATTTGAATATTTGTATGTTGATAAACCCACTTTATCATTTATTCAGGATTTACCAAAGATACATAAGGACGGTCACAATCCACCTTTAAGACCGATCGTTTCAGGTATATATTGGTGTACTGAGCCCCTCTCTATTTATATAGAGAAATATTTGAGACCCAGTTTGAACAAATTACATCATGTACTGAGGGATACTGAGCACTTTTTGAGTGACTTGTATGGTTTTGTCTGAAGTCAACAGAATAAGGAATTTTTATTTGTTACTATAGATGTAGTTTCCTTGTTCATGGTAATTCCAAACTGTGAAGGTATTAACAATACACTTTTGTTTTTGAGGAAATATTCAGAGTATAATGTGAAAGATGTTAATATGCTGGTTAGATTATTGGAGATCGTTCTTGACCATAATTTATTTGTTTTTGGCGACCAGGTATAAAGGCAGTGCAATGGCGTGGGTATGGGCACGTCATGTGCCAATAGCTATGCCAATGCAGTGATGGTCATTTGGGAAGTAGAGCATCTCCTAGAAGGTCCATATAGAAATAACATTCCTTTTCTTAGAAGATTTGTGGATGACTTATTTTGTGGGATGGTGATGGTGCTTTTCAAGCTTTTATGGAATATGTGAATACTAGTACATGTTATTTGAAATTTACCTCAAAGTTTTCATACAGTGATATTGACTTTCTAGATGTAACTGTTGCTAGGGATGGTGCAGGTGAAGTTTATACTAAGCTGCATAAGGATTGTTATGTTAACCACCTTCTTCATAGGGACAGTTTACATCCATCTCATATCTTCAAGAATGTGGTGTCTACTCTAATCAGGTATACAGAGCCTCCGGACTTAATGCTAGAGAGGATGATTTTAAAGTAGAAGTTGACACAGTTATAAGTAATTTGAAAGACAGAGGTTATGAAGATGAGCTCATTCTTAGTAATGTATTGACAAAAGACAGCATCAAGCGAGACCTTATTTTTCTTCAGGAAGTAGATTAAGTGGAGAGATCAATATGATAGCAAAGGTTTACGTTTTAAAATAAAGTATGCTACCGATGCTAGTGAGTATACAGACATTAGAAAACATCGGAATGTGCTCACCACTGATGATGAGATAGCTAAACTGATAGATGTTACTATTTGTATAATGTAACATTGTAGTGTGATTCTGGTGTTAGTATATATATATATATATATATATATATAGATAGGGGGTGTGGGGAGCATAGCCCCCACTTATTTTGGTTTATATGTTGTTGCTCCTCCCACACGCCCCCCTTAATATATATACTAACACCAGGATCGCACTACAGTGGGGAAAAGGACATATACCTTTGACTTGCCTTAGAGTACTACTTGTCAGTGAAATGAGTTTTAGGTGAAATGAACTTTAAGTGATTTGCTCTCAGTGAAATGAGTTTAGGTGAAGTGATATGTACCCAGTACACATACATATACATATATACATGCATATCCCTCTCCTCATGCACATACATATCCATCTACAGATACACATACATATTCATATACATATGTATATATATATATATATATATATATATATATATATATATATATATATATATATATATATATATTGGTTGCTGTCACTCTGTCGACTTCTCATTTGGTTGGCAGAGCACAGTATGTGGAAATTTAGTTGAATGGTGAATGGGGATTTGGTGGAGTTGATGTTTGGTCATGTGCATGTGTTATCAGAAAGAGGTACTTTGGCTGTTGAAAGTAAGTGATTGTTTTTGATTTTAATACCAAAAGTTTCAAATACATAGAAAGTTTCAACATTAGGAGTGAGAGTGTATGACTGCAAGTTTTTCCAGTTTATGGTTAGAGAAATAGCTGGGGTAGGGAAATGATTTGGTGTTGTGATGTTTGCGGTGTCTGTATTTCTGGGTTAGGGAAAAAGTAAGGACTAAGTATGGGGATAACTTTATTATTGTACATGTGTCTTGGTGTTTGTAGTGTTATGAAAAGAGTTTGTCTTTGGTAAGGTGTAGGGTTGGGCTTAGTGGCAAGGGAACTCATTTCTCACCAATCTTACAAATGCACCTTAACCCTAACCCTGCTCATACATCTACTCTACCCCTATACCTCACACTAGAAAAAAAACTTTCTGTAAGAATACCACTATTCAGACATATTTGTGGTAGGGGGTTAGATTCAGTGATTGAAAAAATAAACTTTATTTTCCTTTTAAAGTCTTCTGTTCTTTTATTGTATTAGTTTTTCAATAAGTTGATATTTCAAAATGCATGCATCAATCAGCAACTTGATGCCTTGCATTTCTATATCTATACATATAGGTGCATATGTGTTTACTAGGCTAATGACAACTAGGATCCTTATAAGCCTAGCTGTGCAACCCAAATGTGCCCCCAAATTTAATTTATACAGGTGGTGATTCACTGACTGCCTCTGTCCATCAGAGATGTAGACAAAAGACCTGGGTGAAATTTTAATTCCTCATCCACTGGTCAATGTTGCACTTAAATTTGGTAGGGAGGAGCTCTGCTTCACATGGATGGGGAGCCTGTTCCAGAGAATAAGAATTCTCTGAGAAACATATCTATCTCTCCAACATGTTCTATTTATGTCAAAAGCAAAACTTAGCCTTTTGGTCAAGTAGCTCTGATGCTGTTTGTTTTGCAGATGTGCAAAAGGTTCATCAAAACAAGGTCCAGAGACACCGTGTACAGCAGGCAAAGATCACTTCTCCGAAGTCTTTATGATACCAAGTAAAAAGACAGGGCTTTGAAGAGATCAGTGTAAGACATTGTGTTTATTCCTCTGTATTCTATTTGCATGAACCTTTGTGGATGTTCCATTTGCTGCATGTATCTGGTTACGTACTAATCAAAGCAGGCATTGTACTCTATGAAATGTGATGATGGCTGAGTTCCGTGGTACAATGACCTCTCTGGACCTAGATGCCATGCCTTTACTTATAAGTTAAGCAACATATAAGGATTTTCTTAGTATATTGGTCAAAGATTAGGTTACTATCTGTATGCATTCCCAGATCACTAACTAGTGAATCAACTTTTAGAGGTGTTTTATTGATGACATAGTTATTCGAGTTGGCCAGCTTCCCAAAAGAGACTATAATGCATTTCTTGGGACTGAGTTTTAAACCATAGCTTTGGCACCAAGCATTTGTCTGTGTTAGGCTTTCCTGAAGGTTGTTGTCATCCTGGGGCAATTCAATGACTGCTCCCAGTTTGCGCTCATTTTAGAACATGGTCAGCCAGAGTCATTTTACAATGGATTTGATCTCCAAGAAGTAGAAGTCAAAGAGGAGTAGGCCCAGCAAAAGACCCCTGAGAGACTCCCACTGGTGACCAGCTTGTTTGTGGAGCTGAACTCACTGATCCTAGCCTGTGGTGTCCTATCAGTGAGCCTCTAGTGAGTCATAAAGGGATTTGTGTCTAATTCCATAAGTCTGCATGTCATAATGGAGTTTATACCTAGCTTGTTGAAAATACACATGCTTTAGCCAGATCTAAGTAGGCAATATGCAGTGCCTTCCCCTCATCCATTACCTTCGTGACCTTTTCAAAGAAGACAGCCAGCATCAGTGAGCATGACCATCCTTAGACAAACCTAATCTGAATTGGATCCAGTATTTGAAGGTCTCCTATGTTCTTACTGATAATTTTCATGATATCTATTTTTTTCCGTGGCTTACTAAATAAGACTAGTTAATTTAATGGGTCTGTAGTTTCCAGGATCTGGTAAAGGTCCTACCTTATGAATGGGGTTGACCACCACAGTCCTCCATTCTCATGGCACAAAGCCTGTTTTAAGACTACAGTTGAATAGTAACTCCAGGGGTCCCAATAAGTCATATTTTAGACTGTTTGCGAAGCATCCATGAATGTTTTGGGGGCCCATTGAGGCTATGTTCTTGATTTTAGTAAGTGCAACCATACATATGCCTTGGAAGGGTTATGTTTGAGGGTATTTCTTGGGGATGGTAGGGGGTCAGATGGGGTAAAGTTGGAAAAAAAAATATCCACTAACTGGTTTGCTATATTGCCAGACTCAGTGAATGAGGAACCATTAACCACCAGTTCAGCACATTGCTGTGTGTTGCCCTTGAAGTTTCTAACATAGCTAAAGAAGGCCTTATGGTTATCTTTCACCTGGTAGGCTATCTTAACTTCAAAGTTTGCTTTGCTTGATTTAATTATCCCTCTTAGGTGCCTATTTAGTTTGATGAGAGAGTTTTTCTTTATGAAAATTACCCTTCCTGATTTTTGCCATAATTGTTTTCCTTTTGTTGTATATATCCTGTTTATTTTAGGATACCACCAGGGCAATTTATTTCTCTGGCTAGTTCAGGGATTACTTCTGTTAGGTACAACAGCCTCTATGTAGCCACTGACATTATAGCTCTCAAACTTCCATCTCCAAAATGAGGAACACTTGCCTTTATAATGTGGAACACATACTAATGGATTACTAACAACTTCAAATAGGAAGGTCATAGGATGGTTAAAATATGCTGGTTTTATTTATAAAGAAGATCCTTTAATGAATTAATATGGATTTCACTTAAAAAAATTCCTAACACTGAATGTGTGACAGACTCTTTCAATGTGGAACTTTGAGGAACTTCGAGGAACATGAAGTTTTTAAGAACCCAAATGAGGTATGTTCCTCGTAATGAGGTACACTTGAGAGGTATGACTGACATACAGTGTTTCTGAGAGCAATTCAGTGTAGGCTGCTTTGTTCTCAGGGTTTGGAGGGGTATTGAATTTTGACAAACCATCACTTAATAAAAGGTAGTTTTCCTTTCAATAGTTCCTAACTGTTATGGTTTTACTGGGGTCATGGAGTTGATTTTCATTTCAAAAGAGTAAGCTTTATGTTCCGACCTTATCACAGTGTTTGGGATATGGTGGGCGGGGTGCAGCATTCTCCCATATTTGTGAGCACGATGTCCAGTATGTTGGAGCCAGTAGTGAGCATATTCACTAATTAGTTGCAGATGTTTGTATTTACAAAGTCCATGAATCTCTGTGCCTGTAGATTTGAGGCCATGTAGGATTTCTAATCTGTAGAGAGGTATTAAAGGCTCCCACAAGTAGCTTGTTAGGCTGGATGCTGCCAGAGAGCTAGATTCAGCTACTAATGTTGAAGTCAGAGAGCCAAGCTGCAGAAAGTGAATGATTTGCCAGTGTCTGGCTTGTCCTTTACAAGTCAATGTTGAATAAGATACCATTTGTTATAGTTATCATGTACCTGACAATGTATGCCTATAAATGACTTGTGTCAGGAGTCACCACTTTAAAGGGAGTATGGTTGTTGAACAGACTGTACAGAAAAAAAAATGTACCCACTATATGAGTGATACTCACTGACTGTAGCCTCTATGACTGCTGCCCCAGTGGCCAAGTGTCATTCCACATGTCACTAAACCTACTGTTCCTAGAAGAGGTAAGACTCACTTGCTTTGGAACATTGCAGGCAGCCAAGCAGGTCAAAAGTGATAAAAAAAAATAACTCACGAGCAACATGAACCTGCACATTAAGTTTAAAAATGGCACCATCATTTGCATATTAGCTGACATAAAGTGCCTTAATACTGGTGTTCTGGAACGTTCGTGTCTCTCGTGTGAGGGGAAGCTCATGTGTCATGATGTCACAGCCTCAGTGTCAGTATATACATAACTGCATATTTATTGGTCTTGATTTAGAGTCAGTTATACTATGTACATATGATTTTATCGCATGCTATCCTATGTTTACAGATTAAATTAGAAGTTCATATTCACAGCTTGGTAAGAGTAAATATTTTTTTAAACTGCCGTTGTCTAAATATTGCATTCTCTACAAACTTACAAATGTATTTTAAGCTGGCATATACATCAGAAGACCATGTTATATAGAGGCAATAAGCTTCTGCTTTGTATATTTATCCCAAAATGTACTTTGTATGTTTCTTTTAACATAGTACTTCTATCATCAACATCATAATCATCAAAATTGCTGTCCAAGATTATTTCACTGACATGGAAGCAGACATTTTTATTTACTTGTTGATTGCACCTTTATCCATATGGCAAATCTCATTCTACTGCTGAAATCTTATGAAATACTTTGCCAAATCATGTTATTACTTTGATTTTTTATTAAAAAAGGAAGCATAGTGGTGTTGTCATTATTTCTCCCTAATAGTTCCTGCATCCAGGCTTCGGTCCTGATTTTCAGGACTGCCCATATACAGTTTCCATATCCTTTCTTGTTTGTGTGGGTTTCCTGCAAGAACTATGGTTACCTCTTACTTCTTCAAAAATCTATGGTGAGTATGGCTACCCTAACTATATAGTACATTTCTCTATGCCCTGTGGCCTGGTGTTGGACTGAATCAGTGGTCTGTAATTAAGTAGTTACTAGATAAATTGTCATACAACTGTTTAATGCCATTCAAATGATGTAACTTTCCTCAACTGGCTGGTGTTAAATAACCCTTGGTTAGTACAGAACTTGTGTTTACCTAAATGGTATACCTGCCTCTGTATTAGTTAACAGATGCTTAACTAAATGTTTCATTATGTATTTATGTGTGTCAGCACTAAGTCTAACATGGTTCCTATCTACTGCTCAGCCAATGAATTGTTTACTTAACATTTGGAAATATGAAACAATTTAGAAATCAGAGGAATCTTAAGAGATGGGTTTCATTTTTTGCAGCACGCGGGACACTAGTTCTATCTGTTATAACACTTCTGTAAACTTAGTACACTAAACCATAATCAGTATTTAAAAACAGATTAGTATGTTTTGCATATTTTGAATCAGCTAACAAGTGGCACGTGACATGTTAATTATTATCTCATCAGTTAATTGTCTATGTCTACCCACACCAAACAATGAAAAATTCAGATATTTTATGATCAGTTTTATTTCAATATTTAATAAATATGAAGTCTGCAATGATAATATTTACAGGTCAGAGCAGTCTTTATGGTGGCAGCTCAGTCTTACAGAAGATAAATAAAAAAATACAAAGCAGCAATTAAGAGAAAAACAAATGTCTAAACCACATATCTTGAATATTTACATTCAAATAACAAATACATTCTCAAATAAACACCCATATCGGGCAATGCTGTGGAATGGTGGGCAATGTTATAGGTGAATTTGTACCAGTCTGCACCTAAGATGAGTCATAGTGACAAAATGTGACATGATGCTTTATTAAATACAACATTCTCTTTACTACGGTATTAGTAGATTTTAATTCCAAATACTATAATTTCAAGGATATGCATGATGACAACATTTACATGATTCAAATAAGAGAAGTTACCAGATACTAATTCCATGCTTTCATAAAAATGTCATCACCTTCAATAGTGGTATATAATGATCTCTTCATTGCACCCACCAGATATGGCAGTTTAGAAGGAGATAATTACATTTACAGATAGCAAGCTCTACAGTTCCTTTACATAGGCTCAGTTCTGTTCCCTCCAGATTACCTACAATGTGAATAACACTTTTCAACTTTGCAAAGAGGGTAGAGACAGTGCTCAAGTTCTTTATCCCTTTATATAAACAAGAGCAAAAGGTCCTATAAAAGAGATGTGTCAATGCAACCCCAATGTTAAAGTGCATGTAGCTTACAGCAGCATCTTACTGTATTATTTTTGTCTATGCACATATACCAACACCATTTATTTTTAATTTTGTAAATAAGAGGATTGTGTTTTGTATAGATGCTAAGAAATATGTTTCTTTATTGTTTTGCTGCTTTCATGTTTACATTTTTTTAAATAATTATGGCTACACTTTACAGAAGCATTCCCTTTTCTGGAATTTCTTTCTGTATGGATATTCTTCAGTTTTCATATTTTTTTATTTTACATATGTTTAGCAGGGTAGTACACTGACCACAAATGACCATTTGTATGCACTGCCTGGGTATAGCAGAAACTGTGCGGTTATAATTTAAAACTGTTGTACTTTAAATTTTGATTTTTAATTATTATTTATTTGCAAGTGAAGTTGCTCCTTGTTTGTTGAATATCAAGTGGATTTTGTATAATTCCATCAAATTATATAGTACTGTAATAAAAATGATTTAAACTACTGAAACATATAAAAAGCAGATAGCACAAGTCAAGACTTTTATGTATGCAAATATAAAGTATTCTGAAATAATATTGAACTAAAACAGAGTTCAGAAAAACATTTAAAAAGTAAAATGTAGTGAAATGCATTACTGTAACAAAATTCCTCAAATATACTAGTTGGTTTTCAATTTGTTAATAACATTATAACAATGTAGGATTACTATGAACTATAACACATGTTGTAGAGAACATGAAACATAGCTGCACTTTGAATTAACTTAGTCTGTACCAAAATTACACCAATTTCTTATCAACACACCCAGTTGTGCTTTCAATAATTCAAAATAATTTATCTTATGGCAGTTCTACATATCTTTGATTATATAATTAGTTCCAACATTGCAGCAGAACAGAGAAATTGAAAATACTTGGGTTGTAAAAAATGCACGTTTCCCTTTCTGCTTAGCAATTATCTTGTGATGTTTGGAAGGGAAATGGCTTTTCTGAAACACATTTCTCACACTTGTTGGTTATGATAAAATGATCAAGTCCATTGTACTTCTCCATGACTTCAACACAGCTTTCTCACTTGACAGAATGGGTCTCCATTTTCCTTATTTGTTGTTTTAGGGGTAGTTTGTCCATGTGGTTTATCGGGATTTGGTTGATTTTCTACTTTTGCACGTTATCTGTTTTACAGTGTCAGTTAGCAAATAACCATAAGGCATCAACAATTCATGACAGGTTGTTGTGTTACATGTACCTAAGTTAGAGGGGCATTGTGAGGTTGGATGTGCAGTTGGTGTAAGCACCATATTTATGCGGTTATTCAGGTTTGCAAGGCAAGCACTGCACCAGTTGATCAAAAGAGTCCTATCAGCTGAGGTGAACAAAACTTTCAGTTATCATTTAATGAGACAAGGGTGGATTGCCTAATCTAGGATTCCCTTTTGCAGCACAAGAACTGTAAGTTCCTTTGCAATTTACAGCATGCAATATTGACTCATGTACCCCAAACCCCCAGACAAGCTTTCTGTCTGAATCTACCATGTGGTTCTGACATGGGATTTATTTATCTGTGAAATTATACCAGAATGAACCACTTCATAGCACATTACTTCAAGCCAAATCTGGGGGTCTCTGGGTCTCTTAAACAGATTACTGTTTAGGGTTAATACAAGTTTACTACCTTAAGGGGAATATACATGTCTATATTGAGACCATTAAATGAATGAAGTTTTAGGTATTATAATCAAAATCTAGTACAGCATAGAACAACACCAGCAGTGAAAATATAGCAATCTTTCTAAACAACCAGGCGGATTTCGATCATGAAAAACATAAAATCTTCTGAGCCAAACTTCTATTTTCACAAGTCATCCTTTATATAATACTCTTTTCTTGCGCTGCTTGATTAAACTGTAGAAGACAGATTTCACTTGAGTGTAAAGTTTTCTAGAATTTTTTTTTTCTTTTGTAAAGAAGGATTCTTATGGTTGGAATAAGATTAAGTCCTGTCTTTGCACTTTTGAACTTGGGTTATGCAGCATTATTAATTGGTTAAGTGAGTTGTCTGGTGCCACATAGATAAAGACAAAAAGGCAGTATTCAAATAGAATAGTATGCAATTTATCCTACACATTTCTCTAACCATTGCCTTCCAAATAATGCATGGCCTTTGCTATCACTAGAAGCTTTTCCCAATAATGCTGTCACTGCAGATATACTATAAGCCTTTTATAGCTGTCATAATTTCTTATCCTCAGAGAAGGGAACCCATTAGGCAGTGACAACTATTATGAGGACCTATGTCACTGACAGCTGCAGTTCAGAATACCCAAGTATGGTTACAGAACAATTCCCACCATGAGCCTCCTAATCATTGCCTTACACAATGTAGCCCACCCACAAATGACCACAAACACATCAAAAGTCTAGAAACTGCATTACTATGAAGCAGCCTCATTCATGAATCCCCCACCCTTGTATTAAGTAATGAAACAAAGTGGTCAAGCAGTAAACACAAAAAGCAGCTACATAAGGATTTTTGCAAGCTTTCTGTACCTGCCTTGTAGAGAAAGCACCCACTATACAACCCTTGCTAATTACACATATTAACTCATCCATCATACAGACATGAAGAAAGGGAAACAGTTGGTAGCGTGTAATGTTAACTGTTTTGTCTTCTGTGCTTGTAGCCATTAGGACATGAAACAGTACAAGAAAGCAATGACCACTGCATTTAATCACAGGACACATACAGTGGAAATTCATTGATAGGTTCCATGGCAAGATGTCCTGTTCCCTCTAACACAGTGTGGATGTGCCGTTAAGGTCAACCTGAATACTTGCAGTTACAGAATAACTGCTTTTCCATAAACACCATTGTTGGCTAAAATTGTCATAAAATTTTTATTTTAAAAGTCAGAAAGCCTCTTAAGAGTTCATTTCTACTATCTTTTTGTCTTCAATCCAGTACATACTGAAATCATTTTAGTCTGTTCTAAACTACTCCATTAACAGTTGTGCAGGAATACAAAGTCGTAAGTTGCTTTCCCACATTTCATAGTATCTTAAGTTTAGAGATAGGCAATAACTGAACTGGATTTAAGGCATAACAAAATTGCTGAGTTAAGGCACTAGTGTTCTTTGCTTATAAGTCAGGGAATACATTTCTGCTAAAATGGCAAGAAGTGTAAAGCTCTGACAGATCCTTTCACTGTCAGCTCCTTACTGCTTGAGCTGTGGTAATGTCAGCTTCCTATTAATGTTAAGGCAGCCACTTACTCATTCAAGTACCTCTCTATTACTGCTAAATGTCTGCAGTGCTACCAGATCTCTGAGATGTGAATGTCTGAAGCAAAAAGGGGCAAAAAGAGGAGGTACATGAATTAGCAAATGGTTGCCTTAGGACTGATCAGCTCCTGTGTGGCATAGGTCAGCAAACATTATTCCTAAGCATATTATCTTATATCTACAAGGATGCACTCTTTGCTACTCCCTAGCATGCTCACATAACTCAGAGTGTGTCTTGAACTACAACTACCAGCAGTGGACATGAGTGTCTGATCTAGTTCTGAATTTCAGTCAGTGAGTGATGCATAAACTATAAAACTGTTATTTTATCACAATTTAGAATATTATTGCATTTACAAAGAAGAGTACAATGACAAACAAATGTATGTAACACTGTACAGATCATTAGTAATTATTACAATCTAACTACGTCATGTAATATAAATGAAATAAGGCACAGTGATATGGTACAGAAAATATGGTACGCTATTTGTCTTCCCAGAAGAACTGAAGGTATCAAATACATTAGCCAGCTAATTATTTTATGGTTACTTACACAAGATGCATTTATACAGAAAATAGTCCAATTTGTTTTTTGGATATGAATATTTCCAGTTCTGATAAAGTCTTGTGTGGTTTGGTGAGATTGGGGAGGGGGCTGTATTTTTCCAGTTTTTCTGGTGGTCCACATGGAATGAGACCAACCTTTTAACTGCATGCACATTATCCTCAGAAAGGGCTACCCACTGTCCCTTTTCTCCCTTGGATGCATTACAAAGGCTTCCAGCTAAGATGCCCATTTGTACAAGGCATCAGAAGAATGCTTCATTAATTTACTGTCGTCTTGCATTCAAAAAGACAACCCTCCTGCAGATCAATTCATCACCTTATTCCACAGTTCCCTTTAACACAGCCGTAAACAAGTCCTCAGAGACCTAGAATTTACAATTGTAAGCATGACAGCAAACTGCAAAAGAAAAATGAAGCCCAGGCAAGATTAAACAACTTTCTTTTTATGTTACAGGCTGCTTTGCATTTTTGTTTGCTTGACAGTTCTTTGCCCAGCTGTGTTTGTCTCCATTTTCCATCTCAGCACCTTCCTGCTTACATCTCCCATTTCAATTCTCAGGGTTTTCTTGGCCATTCCTTAAGATGTCCTTTCCAGCCTAGCAAGGGAATCTTCATAAATTCCACACTGCCTGTGTAACTGAATTACATTCTTTAGTATAAAAAACTTGTCTTTTGCATAGTGATAAATATATCTTGTTGCAGGGCTCAGGCTCTGCTCACTGCTTTCCCTCCTCAGAAACATGTGAGTGTACCACCACAGACAGACAGACATGTGCACACATACAAACACACACACTCAAACTATCTCTTTTGCTCACATATTAATGTCTTTTATGAAATTAATGTCATTAAGCCAAAAATCTTTGATCTTTCTCCTTTAAATTAAATAATACTGGTTAGCCTTTTAAAGCTGAAGGTAATAAATTAAAGTGTTCTTCTTATATGTTTACATAGCCAGAGGAGGCCGTGTTCATAGTCTACAAAGAACTTTAGATCCATAATCAGCATTCCTTAGAAAAAACAAGAAATGATTGCTGCTTCCATGGTTACTTGCTGAGTGCTGAACCCTATGCAACAATGGGAGATGACTCTACTAAAGACAGTCTTAGCATTATACCACTCAAGTGTGGAGTCAAAGTTTGGTTGCTTTTCAGGCTCATTGGCACTAAAGGTCTCCAAGGAACCTTAACACATATATGCACACTGATTCAATCCCTTTACATGACTTCTTCAGTAAAACATATCTTCTGGAAGCTCAGAATCCCCAGCTACTGGTTTTTGCCTCTTCATTTTTCCAGGTTGCCTTCTCTTCGGTGACAGCTCCTACAGAAAATCAAACACAGCTACCATTAGTTTCAATTCCTTTTGGTAGTGAGTAAAAGCTCAGGCTTCAAATGCTTCCTAATCATATTTTAATAAAATGTTTTTATGTTTGTTCTGCTTGTAATACATTGTGCATGATTTTTCTAATTGGCCTTTGGTACAGACAGCACACTAAGCTATCTGAATTTACTATGAAACATTGTTTCTTCCTTAGTCAAGACACAAAATATTGCAACTAATATTTAAATCTACCAAAATTATAATGACTGGAAATCAGTGTACAAAGCAGCACAAATTAGTAAAAACCCCCCCCAAAACAATAATTTCTACATGGGAGCTGCACTCCTGTCATCCCTAATGTGAGATCTCTGCACCTGCTTCCCTATTCTCAATATAGGCTTTCAATGAGGTCGCATAAGCTACAGGAAAAGGGAAAACATTAAAAACTCACCTTTTCTCTCCTGTTAAGTTGTACAACCTGATAACTCAGTGGAACACCTCGAACAAAGCAAGCTCAGATGCACTAAGACATCAACAGCATGCAGAATTGATTTAACAGAAGGCATATTTTGAGAACCACCTAAGGAGTACATGACAAATGCCTCTGTTCTATAATAAATATGTAGTGCATAGAGTGGTCTGATTATGTTCCTAGATCGGAAAAAGTATAACCCTGTAATGCCTATCTATAGTGTCAGATCTGACCATAACAGTGCTTTCAGAGGTATGTAATAATTATCACACACCTAGTAAACACTGTTATAGTCATGTTTCACCCAAGCGATGTTCCTTCATCGTTTACTTTCCTTGAATATCTTGCCTCATATTCTGCCTGTGGATATTTACAGTTGTCAGTCTGTAAGTAATTTAATTAGAATGGTATTTAAAATGGTCCTGACTTTTTCATCCATTTATAATTACATGCAGTCTGTGCAATAGCACTTGCTAAGTGCTTTACTGGCTTTAAAGGCTAGTAAAACACTATGCACTTTTTTCTTTTCTAACTGGTATTATGTGGAATAGATAAAACAATGCACACTACAAAAAGTTATGATCGGGTCACACTGATCCTAACTAATTATTATGTGTTCTCAACATGGATGCAAAGATTCACTCTTGCACTTCGCTTTTGTGGTAAATTTCTTGGCATCCATGTTTCTAACACATACTAATATGGTCACTATCAGAAAACCCAGTCATAACCATTTATAATTGGCTTTCTTCATTGAGACAACAGTGGTGGTTTGAGTATTTCAGTTCATTTTGCATCATAGCAGGATTCCTACACTTTCATAAAGACTAGTTCTGCGAATCTTGTTTGGTTATGGCTAACCATGTAAGCTGGTAGAAATAAAAATTAAGAAATACTGTGTTGGTCCCCTCAAAGAAAACATAATGACCATTGAACACAGAAGTGATTTAATACCCTTTATTGGACCAACATAGGTTTTGTAATTACTCAAGCTTCTGAGCTAGAAGGATCCCTTCATGAGCAGTTGTAAGGATCCCTTTGTGAGCAGTTGTAAACATGTAGTCTAATAACTCCTGATGCTAGTCCAAAGCTCAATTAATCTCATAAAAGTATTACATCACCTAGAGCTCAGTGTGATTGTGTTTTCATGTGAGCTGCCATGCCAGTTCTTCAAATACAGTATTCCTCTTTTCCTGACATGCAAAGTTCTCAGAGTTAATTATATGTAAGTGATGCATGCAGACGTTCTCCCCCTATAGGGGGACTGCAGGCAAAGTCTCACCACAAAAAAACTTGAAATTTTATTTTTGTGAGACCACTGAACTATTCTTTTCCATGATCTATTTCACCCTATCAAGAATGTGATAGCTAGTCTTTGTAACATAATTTATACTGACTACTGCAATACTACAGAAATGAGACTCTCTCATACCTTCTAGTAGATGTCCAGTAATGTGTTCCCTACTAGAGCGTTTTGACTTTTAGCTTTTGGATTCCATGATATCCAGTTTTGGATTCCATGATATACAGTCTATACAATTTTCAGTGGAAAAATGGGATGCAAAAGATGTGGGTCAGTGTATGTTCTAAGATTTAAAACAAGCTGCCAATGTCTACGGCCCTTTCCAGGAGGTGGGAGGGAGGTAAGAGAAGGACATATTTAGCAGCTGTTGTATTTCCCACCCTTTTTGTGGAAAATGTAAACAGCATACTGTACATATACACATCTGTTTACACATGTGGCATATAAAGAACCTTGTTGTGTTTGGATTCAATATTATCACTGTTGTTATAATCTAAATAAATAAATAAAGCTATCCAGTGTAATAAACAAAGGCAACAGTTTAATGATTATGTTATTTTATTTTTTTATTTTATGTTGAATTTGTTGACCTGGAGAGAGCACTGATCCCAATGGCCCTATTTCACTCTCAGCTCAGAGAAAAAAAAAACAATAGAAGCATGGCATTATGTACAGGAAAAACTAAACACAATATATGCATAAATTATATACAGAGTGAATAACATACGTGCACCCATGCAGAAATAATATCAATGAACAGTAACATCATAAAGATGGAAACTGTATATGCAGTTTTAAAGCTGTGAGTTCTTAGAAAAATTCCAGTCCATCCACCTATTTACATTACTCGCTTGTTTGCTAAGTAAACCTATTAGGAACAAGCCTCCTTTCAGGGTTGACATGAGAGCACTGACTGGTTATGTGACTTCATTAGAATTACGCAGTTGCCAAAGGAAGGCTTATGGAATCAAACCTCAGACTACTGGCTCATAGCCTTAATCATCAACAAAAAACAGCCATACATTAGGCCTAGTGTTGACCCCCCCCCCCCCTTGCATATATGTGGCTTAGTGTTATGCAAACAATGCATGTCAATCTTCATCTAATATCTGTGTGTTCCATAAAGTGCCAATGTTTATAAACACCTAGTATGATTTATAGAGTTGCTTTAACCTCATTCATCCTCATCGCATCGTAGCATCACCTAAACAAACACACACTTTACTTTGCATTGCCTTACATTACAAATCTCCTGCACTACTTTCTCCCACTGTACTATATAACAGTTGAGTATAAAAACATGCAGCTGCCTTTTGAAACAGTAAGTACTATGCAGAAATCTTATACCTCCCCTAACTATTCAGTATCACTGAAGAATGGCAATGTTCTGTAATCTACAAGAAATCACATGACCTGCACCTGCAGCCATTCCTAAACATGAGGTATCAGTGTTACAGTACATTCAGCAGTAAGGCTGCCATGCATATAAGTGATGTTCCCTCTTGTTTTATGCTATGGAACAAGGGGTATAAGTAAGATGTGCCTGGATAATATGAGATGGCAGTGCTTTGACGCAAACAGATTTATAGTACATGCTATACAAACTGTGTTATATGAAAAAATAAGGTCTTACTTGGGTAAAAATATAACTATTTGCAGATTTAGGATTTACGTACTGTGGTGTACCCAAATAAACAGTATATTATCTGAGAAATAGCATGAGAGCTCTTTTTGTGATTAAGAAAGTAAAAAGTAGGCTGTCCCGTGCAAAGAAACGTTAATGGTATCAGCACAAGGGCTTGTGTTGCTTACCTGCACATTCTGGGCAACATTTGTCAGTCCGTTTTATGATCTTGTCACAGGTGAGAACAGGGCATTGCTCACGCTGGCATTTTGTCACACTATTCTGAAAAAAATAAGTAATATTTTAAAAATGTAGATGTAATGGTTTGCATATCTTGTATGATCTATCACGCTGTAATGGAAAGTACATCTGAAAGTTCAGAGTTCAGAACTGCACTAAACAGAGTTATGTCCTAATCCATAAGTTTGCTCTTTATTTCAGTAATTCTTGTATTTCAATTCATGGGTAATTCTTTTACTTTATCCCTATAATAATTAAAAGCACATGCAGTTATACAAGGTATGTACCAAGTTATTCATAACCATTTGGAGTCTTCCACCTTTGGGTCTGCACTCTTCCCGACCTTTCAGATTTCACAGATTAGGCTGCAGACAGTGCATGCATGCTACCGTAGCTATGCAGTGTCCTGTAAAGTTACTATACTGAATTTTCTGTACTTTGTGACTTTTCAAAAATGAAGTGATTGAGATAATAATGGGATGAAAGATGGAAGCTGCAGTAGCAAGTAATAGAATATGACTGTGCAGAATGCACTGTTATCAGACCTCTAAAGCTTAGGCATTGCTTTCTGTTAATAAAAATATACTCTATCTTTTGACTTGTAAAGGACAAGGTGAATCAATCAAATGCAACTTGATGGAATTGCTGACTTTGATAGAACTGACTGAAAAAACAAGTGCATCAAAGTGGATCATTAGTATGCAAAACAGGCAGATTTCTTGCCTCCATGATATAGTGCTCTGAAAGTTGAAAATACATTTTGTAAAGATGCGGGGGGGGGGGTACATCCCTTTGCATGTTGAGGATGGGGCCTTTGTAACCCCCCATATTAAAAACATTATTTTAGATTCATATTTGACCAAGGACACTTTTAACATTTTGTCAGTGAAATATTCATTCATGCAATAGGTCATTGATCACTAACCCTAGATCCCATCTGTTCTCATATTCATATGAAATCATTTTAGTTAAGTAGCCCACAGAGATATATATTTTAGTTGCATATGAGACTGCAGTAGAAAGTCAGCATTGAACAGGTTAATACAGACCCAGACCAGGACTATTTGTAGTGCAGTCAGAAATATAAGTCACATACATGCAAGGAAAATGAGTTACACTATGAAAACATACACAAACACAAACAAACACACACATGCTCACACACACACACACACACACACACACACACACACACACACACACACACACACACACACACACAAGTATGGCTTGATTAAAAGCTGTATCAGACACAAAGTAAAAAATATTCTGGTCTACACATACATATATATGTGCATGTCTGCATATATATCTCTATAAATATATATATATATATATATATATATATATATATATATATATAGAGGGAGAGAGAGAGAGAGAGAGTGCATGTGTTTGTGTGTGTGTGTGTGTGTGTGTGTGTGTGTGTGTGTGTGTGTGTGTGTGTGTGTGTGTGTGTGTGTGTGTGTGTGTGTGTGTGTGCGCACGCGGCTGTGTGCCATGTGTATATCCTGTGTCCAAAATGTGCATGCACATAAGAAGTATATGAAGTGTTTAAAAGCAACGTACAGCACCACACATACAAGGAATATGTATAACACAAAAAAAATACACACAAATGCAAGCAGAAACAAATAAACAAGCACACACACACACACACACACACACACACACACACACACACATAGATAGATATGAAAGTATGGTTGTTTAAAATGACAGCTGTACCAGACACAAAAGAAAACAATTCTTTAGAGTAGAGGAAAAATGTTTGTGCGTCCGCGTGTGTGTGTGTGTGTGTGTGTGTGTGTGTGTGTAAATATCTATATAAATATATATAGAGGGGTCTACTTGAGTTGACCGAGACGCCACTTTGCCGACACGCAGAAGACCGAGACCAAACGACCGAAAACGAAGGTGATCAACAAGGTGAAATCCCGACAGCCAAAAGACCGACATGGGGAACGTATGAGCGCGACTCGGTAAGTGTGCAATAGTGAGGGATTTAGGGTTAGGGAGCGGACAGGTGAGTGTGCAATAGTGAGGGATTTAGGGTTAGGGTGCGGGAAAGGTGAGTGTGCGGCAGTGTCGGACTTAGGGTTCGGGTAAGGTAAGTGTGTGATAGTGACGGAGTGTAGTTTAGGGGCGGGTTAAGTGAGTTAGGGTTAGGGTGCAGGTAGGGTGAGTGCGCAATTGTGAGGGGCTTTATGTTTTAGGGTGGGTTAAGTGAGTTAGGGTTAGGGTGCAGGTAGGGTCGGTGTGCAATAGTGACGGACTTTAGGTTTAGGGGTGGGTTAAGTGAGATAGGGTTAGGGTGCAGGTAGGGTAAGTGTGCGGTAGTGTCGGACCTTAGGGTTAGGGTTTGGGTTAAGGTTAGTGGATATGTAGTTGTGTGTAATGTGTAGTTTACGTTTTGTGTGTCGGTGTTATGGTGTTCGGTTTTGTGAGTTGTCAGTATTGTGTGTTTTCGGTCATTTGGTCTCGGTCTTCTGCGTGTTGGTGAAGTGGCGTCTCGGTCAACTAGAGTAGACCCATATAGGGACTGTTGGTTTGTGTGTGTATGTGTGTACTATGTGTATATTGTATGCCCAAAATATGCATGCACACTAAAAGTGCTTGAAGTCTTTAGAAGTAACATACAACCTGCAGACACTGTCAGACATTTTATCTAAACTCAGTACAAAGACTGCTTACTTCACAGCGGCAGGTAATACATTTCATCTCTCCAACGGGGGGGATCTCCGGGTGCCATTGCTCATTATTGTGGTACCAGTGTCTGCCAAATTTGCAAGGCCTTGGACCATCTGCTTGCATCATGTCAGAAGGATCAATTGGGGGTTTCTCAGGAGCTAAAGGGAATAGAAAGCAAACAGTTAATTAAAGCTACAACATGCTCTTATTGCCACCTTTAAGTCACATAAGGTGGAACTGGCTGCAAAATCCCCAGTAAATTTTGTTAGCATTTATAAATCTATCTATCTCCATAGTTGTTTATTTCCACAGTACCCTAACAGTCCCTTTCGGATCTCTATTTTTCTGAAAAGAAATCCAGTGCCTCTCAGTCCCTGTGAAACTTCCAACTTGTGATTTTTGACTTTCTGGTTAGATGCAGAGTCATTCTCTCCTTAGGCGGTGATCACTGGGGAGATTTCACAATCTGAAATGACTTTTCCCAATAGTGATAGACAGATGTATCCACTGCATGTAGCAGGTGAATTGAGGGATTGCTTTTGCATATCTTACATATATTCTGCAAGGATACATTTTCCTTCAGCCTTCACTTGGGGGCAACACATCCAGAGCAATTACCCAGAATTGCTCATCTTAGTGTCAGTATATCATTTCCCCAGGCCTACTCTTTGACACCAGGCCAAATAATAAGACTCAGTTAACCAACATCATAGCATACTCACGTACCTCTACTGTTCCAGTAACCTGGTTAGTATGCTTATATTAAGTTAAGGACTACATGTCCTCAGAATATTAATCATTCATCGGGATTGTGTATAAAAAGCAGTATGGAGAATATGATATGATTATCTGGAGTATGGTCCTAGATGTAGATGAAGGACTTGAAAATGCAATATATCTGTGCTTTTAGTTTATGTTTATGTTCTAGGTTCTAGTTCTAGTTCTAGTTCTATTTCTAGTTTATGTTCTAGGTTTTAGAGGATGCACTACAACTACTGGAATGCAACAAATGCAAATTCCATGTCACTCAGATTATTTTTGCTGAAACTTCACTGCTTGAAAAAGTCACAGGTGTATCTATTCCCAGAGATATATAATCAACTCCAGAGATTCAACTAATTAAAAAAAGCAATTTTTAAAACTGAAAAACATTTTCATAGTACCAGTAAATGCATTTCAGCAATCTGTGAATCAGCAAATTACTCTCACCCCTTATTAGAATGAGGACTGCAGGGAACAGTAGGCATTAACTATGACACATCTGAAATATTTGATGCCTTTTTCCTACCACAGTCCTTGGACCTTCAGCATGTGCACTGTTAACCAACCTCAGACACATAATATAAAGAAAGAAAGGAAATGACCCAGTTTAAAAGTAGGTAAAACCAATATGTAAAACATCCTTGTATTGTCCTGGCATAGTTAATCAGATCTGGAGTTTCATATATATGCTTACTCTTTTACTATACAGCATGTAAGTAGAAAACCTGAAAATGCACTGTGAAGTTCTAAATGGAGTAATTCTGTATCTAAAGCACATGTATGCATACATACATACATACATACATACATACAGAAATAAATTAGCCCAGCTCACAAGGTATGCAATACAATCATAGTGCTAGAAATTTCTAGTAGGTCCAACTTGCAGGTCTGTGACTAAAATACTAGAATGGTGTTCTGGCAGATTTGTTTCAGTTCTCGGTGTGTTATATTGTGCCTTTCTGTCCATGATTTATGATTACTAAAGGCATAATTCTACAATGCAGCTCATATTCCACAGACCTGCATTCACCTACTATGGAGCAGTGATAGCAGTGGAAAGAGACTGAATAAATAACAAGTATCAGTTATCTTATACTAGTACAAAGGCCATGTTAGACATTTCCCACTATGATATCTGTTGCACAAAGTTCGCAAAATCTCTTGCCATATGCTGCATTGTCAGAGCAGACTGAGCTCAGTGCTGCCATCATCTGGCAGTTGCAAAGTGTGCAGAACCTGTTCAATTAGACTGGACCCACAATAGACCTATACCTAAGAAATGGGGACAAGAGAAGATACTACAGATGGAAAGATACGTAGAATAAAACAAACACTTGTGATAAAATAAAAGGGGAGGCAAACTGTCAGGTTTTACTAACCTGGGCATTCTCTGCAACAACTTGAAGGGTTTGTTCTGATGGGTTTGCTGCAAGTAACACGAGGGCATTGAACCTTCTCACAATGAACTTCACCAGTTGCCCCCTAAAAGAAAAAAAAAAGAAAAACAGAATAAGAAACAGAGATTACTGTTTTTCCATTATAGCATTGCTCTGAATTAATAATAAAAAAACTATGTGAGTGTCAATTTACAAGGAGATTATGGTACTTTTTAATTTATTTATGTGAATAATGTCAAGTATATAATGACATAAATTAAGTGTGCAGATTTCAAAGTTAAGTACATTTGTTATGTAAGTAGTAACATGTTGATTATAAAGTGAAGTTTTTCCTTAGAATCCCATATGATTACATTATTTGAAATGTACTATGATTTCAAATCAATTTCTGGAACAGAATCACTGTCCAAATGAATTTCAGATTCTGATCTGAAATCACTGACAAATTTGTTTTAGACTACAGAAATAAGGCCAGAATGAGAAACAAAACCTTTATATTACTGGACTCAAAAATGAATCACCACTACAGGTCTTTTATGAATTCCTGTATCATGTAACTAGGATCAGATGATACAGTGAATAGACACTATCCAAACAAAGGGCAAAATATTATTTTAACATTCTTTTTCAAGTGAATACATATGGAATGTGTGGGGTGGTCTTATGTGTGATACATGGGAAGTATCTTGTACTGCATGTTTAACAAACATTTTTTTTTATTATTATGGGTTGGGAGGGTGGCCTAATGGTTAAGGTGTTTGCCTTACAAACACAAGATAGAGGGTTTGAATCTCACAGGGGATAAACTGGCTAGGCTTAAAATGGCTCGCAAGAGCAGTTAGCCTAGTACTAACCTATGAACCTATAAGCCATGTCTGTGAGCAGAACAACTTTGATGTCTGCATCTCACATCCAAACCTTTATACATCAGCTTATAGTTACACTTGTAGAACAAAAAATGTTTGCAAATGCTTACCTTACAAGCACAAACTGCACATTTTATGTAGCCAAAAGGAGGTACAAAGGGATGCCAAACTGTTCCAGCTGCGTGCCACTTTCTGTCACCCTCAAAATAGCAACCTAGGATAAGAAGAACATAAGTCATAGCTGAGCATTTCTGAAGCATGTGCTGTAATAATGTAGTCACAAGTCACACCCGATCATAAAAAGATGAGAATTTTCTAAAATAAATAAATATATCAATGTTATAATAATAATTAACATTTAACACTGACCATCATTTTGATCTTCACCCCTGTCATTCCTTCTAGTCTCTTTTGTTCTTTTCTTTTCAGCTGTAAAGAGATAACACTGTGTTATCACCACTGTTATTAAAGAATGCATGTCTTTATTTTCCAAGTTTTAATCTTAATAATTTCAGAACATATCACATACTGTCTGAATATAGTGTTACGCCTAACTTCTAAATGTCAGTGGTATTGAGTGCACTGAATAGGCTCCTTTTAACACAAGAAAGTGTTTCATTTAAAAGTTCAAACCTCATTAAACTATTTTATAGATCCGTCCTTTAAAAAAATTTAGATGGGATAAAATTATTACATTGTTGTTGCTCCTATTAAAAATGTTGAGGTTGCTTTAATGTTTTAATTCAGCTTTGGGTATTTATCGTATTTTTTTTTTTTTTTTTGCAGCTGAGCAGGTGTTATCAATTTATTCCAAAGTGAATTGTTGCTGTAGACATCACATCACATCATTCTTTTGTAAATGCATTCTGTCTTCATGTGTTAAGCAGCTCAGTGAACTGAAGTTATGCAGACTGTATGCTGTACAAGTTTCAGCTTTGCGTAAATAGCATGAAAAGAATACATCCAAAATACTGTGGACTGTAAGAATCTGATATTACAGAATAAACCTGCTAACTTCTAAAATGAAACACTCCCTGGGATTCAGAAGTCTTAACGTGATGTGGAAGCCTTAGATCTACTGCTGATGTTTACCTCTTGCAGGGGTCTCAGCAAGGAAAAGCCATTCTTACCTCTCAACTGTTCAGATTTTTGCAGACTATCTAGAATGTTGCCTCATATGTTTGGCTTTTTCCTCATAAAATGTTGGCTTTCTGGTAAATTATCGGCATGTCATTAAAAAGTCAGAAAATAATGACAGACATTTGAGGTTTCAGCCTCCATACTCTTGTGAAAATTCATGATAATGCAAAACCTGTTATTCTATCAACTTTCTTTGTAGTAGCAATATTTAAAAATGATCCTTATTTTTGGTCCTTTGTTTCCCCCATTATTTATGGCTTTGTCCAGATTTCTAGCTCTAGGAGGTTGAGAGGTATGCTCTTGGTTAATAAAAATTTTACTCTAGGTAGAAAAAAATGAAAACCTTAAAAATGCGGTAGACACATATTCAGTTCTACAGGAGTACTCACAGTTCAGGTAAGTTCAAACATGGGGGTGGAGGGCATTAATGTGGTATGTGTGTGCGCTTGTGTGCATGTGTGTGTGTGTGTGTGTGTGTGTGTGTGTGTGTGCGCGCACATGCGCGCACATGTGCACATGAGCATGTGTGCACATGATTGTAGGGGCTTAAATGAGGCTGCGGGAATATGTGTGTGTGTTTGCGTGTTTGTGTCTGTTTGTGTGAGTGTGTATGCATGTGTGTGTGTGTGTGTGTGTGTGTGTGTGTGTGTGTGTGTGTGTGTGTGTGTGTGTGTGTGTGTGTGTGTGTGTGTAGGTATAGGGGAATGCCTTTGCTAATGTGATGCATGGAACATTATTGATAACACTAGAACACTGACGTATGGCAGTATACCTCTCAACTGTACAGATTTTCGCAGACTGTCCAGATTTTGGCCTCATATTTTTGGTCTGTTTTTCATAAAATTGTTTTTTTTCTGGCAAATTAGTGGTAAATCATTAAAGACTGAAGTTAGAAACTAATGACAGATGTTTGAGTTTCAGATTTCATATCCTTCAGAAAATTCATGCTAATGCAAAACCTGTTAACTTTCTAAATTTGTAAGGGAAATATTTAAAAATTGTCTCTATTTTTGGGCCTTTGTTCAACTTTTATTTATGGCTTTGTCCAGATTTCTTTCTCTAAGAGGTTGAGAGGTATGTATGGCAGTGCTAAGATCTGGTTCAGACACATGGTATTGAACTGATGAGGAAATCTTTCTCATTGCAGTCATATCTTCTCTGAATCACATTTTCTCACTCTTGCTCTAAACGACCAACTTACATTGGGCAACTAGCAAAGAGGTGAGCATTTTATTTAATCCTAGCCGCTATCTCATTGAGGAGACGTTTAGTGTATAATTAGAAAAGAAAGAAAAATGCTTTTGAATGTTGGCTATTCTTAATAGTGACCCCTGCATCCGTTCAGACAAGTAGGCGTTAGCCTTTTTGGATTTGGAAATGCAGTATCGAAAAACACGTTATGAATTCACATAATCCTATGACTGGCCTTATTGGCTATTCCAGCACCCTGGGTCACTAATCAAAGCTGTGTTCATTTTCTTTTAAGCAAAAAATGTAATAACTGAATGTGCAATGATAGGTCTCTGTACTATAAATCTGAAAATATTTAGCAACAACTTGTTAGAAGAGGATGGGATGATAGAACTATAGCAGAATATGAAGTATATCTCTTAGCTCCCTTTCGCAAGCAAGAGATAATGCCAAAAATAATGGGGGATAAAGGCCCCAAGTCAGGAACCAATTTTAAATACTGCTCTTATTTCACTCAGAAAGTTAGCAGAATGAGAGGTTTTGCATTGACACACATTATCTGAAGAATAAGAGGTATGAACTTTAAATGTCTGTCATTGTTTATTGTCATGCTTTTTATCAGAAAAATCAAAAACATTACAAGGACCAAGGCAAAAGTATAACATGACCTAAGGGACATTCTGCAAAGTAAAGGGGAGTTTAGAGCCATGGTATGGAGCAGGAAAAACTTGACTGAGCCACTAGGCATCTATAATACCATGTGTACTTGGTACATCAGGATCTTGGGAAAGCACTAGAGCAATCACTGGAAGGAATTCCTGCTCATTCCTGTGCTAGAAATTCCCCATGATTGTGTCAGATGAACATGGTACGCCAAATAGCACAGTAATTATTCCTCACATCTTCATTATGAAAGACAAATAACTTTTTTTAATCATACCTAACACTGTACATATATGCTTCAACAGGGAAGAGCACAGCATACTAAACTTCCTAGATCTGTATGTCTGATAGAATATACTTTATGATTGAAAACATGTGTTTTCTGCTTTCTTCTATCAACAGTACATCTGAAGAGTGTGTTTTTTTCACAAAAAATAACTACATGCAGAGAACATTCCTACTTCCAGACTACCAGGTCAGGTTTCCTTTAGCTCTTTTCATATGTACTCTGGCTATATAATCCTGCTGAGCTGACAAAATGACAACTCTGAAAAGCTGAGTGTATTTCTTTCTAAAACAAAATGTATTTTGTTCCCTTCCATGAAAATGTGGGATATTTTTTCAGTATGATATACAATATATATCTCACCGTGCTGAAAAAGATTAGGGGAGTGTTCATAAGAAACAGCAGTACATGCCTGCACCAGAAAATATAATCATCTTTATACTTATAGTGGGAAAGAATTATTACTATGACTTTTTTTTACATTTCTCTGTTAACCACAAAACATGATTAACCCCTGTTTCTGGGTTACAGAGTCCTCAATGGAAACACATTTTTCTGTTAAGTATTGAACCAGCACATATACCTCTAGTGAAATATCATGTGTCATGCCCTGTGAACCTGATGGCCTGAAGCTGACAGCAACCTCTTGATGCCAACAGCTGGAAAGGGGAATGGATGTCCTATCATGGAACATAGATAAAGCTTGCTATGTCGACTGGAGAACTGTAGGTAACAGTGTAAGGAGGAGTACACATGGAAGGGAGCAAACATTGTCTGGGTTCAGAGTAGCACTCTTTAAATTTTATAGCTGAAGTTCCTGACATTTTGGAGTCTTATGGGACTGAAAAATAAAAACAAAGTGAGTACAAAAAAAATCAGAATAGGTAAAACAACATGTACTTAAGCTAGGACCCATTGATTTTGTATCCTAACCTTCCTTCCCATGCAGTGTTCTCCCTCTTCTTCCTCTCATGAAGTCACTGGTATGGGTGGTATCATAAAGAGTGGCACTGACAGACGTATGTTTAAAACAGGAAGCTTGCAGGATTATATAAAGACTGCGTAAGCATTTTCTTATGAGATGGTTTGAATCGGTGCCAGGAAACAGGGGCCAAGTCAGAATGGAAAAAATATAATTATTGAAAAAATGGGGGAGGTGGTGGACTAAGTTGAATTTTAACCACTGCATAAAAACATTGTAACAAAATGGTTCTGCAGCATGAGGTCTTATTAATCAGAATCTGTAGTAGCAATAATAGATGTACTGGAACAAATGTCTTCATGCACATTTATTTGCAATGTTGTGTAGGTCTTTAGTTTAGCTTACTTGTCACATTAGTTATAAACTATTATAATTATTTATTAACTAGGTCATTTACATGAATACAGAACATTTATTCTTGAAGATGTGAGACCTACTAGATTTTAAGAACAAGTCAGCAGATGACTTCATTGTTGAGATGGGTTATTTGAAAGACAGGATGTTAAAGCTACTTTCTGAGTTTTATTATAAAGTTGAACATATTTAAAAACTTTTAGTTGGTGGCTGGTGGTTATGGTGACCCCTTAGGCAGAACAGCATGGAAAGACAGAGCACCCACCTCCCACAATCAGAGTGATGTGCAGAATCCATGCATCATGGTACTGTGTTTTTGTGTGTATGCATATGTGTGTGTGTGTGTGTGTGTGTGTGTGTGTGTGTGTGTGTGTGTGTGTGTGTGTGTGTGTGTGTATACATGTGTGTGTGTGTGTGTGTGTGTGTGTGTGTGTGTGTGTGTGTGTGTGTGTGTGTGTGTGTGTGTGTGTGTGTGTGTGTGTGCGTGTGTGTGTATGTGTGTGTGTATATATATATATATATATATTTATTTGTACATTTAGATAGCTTTAGCTAGGTAGATATATGAAAGGAATATAGGACATTTCATCAAAGATGGATTCTTCAAAGCCTGTTTAGTCAAACTCAGTAGACCAAATATTGAAATTATTTCTTAAATACACAGCAAAGCCCCCCCACCATCCTAAAAGCATATTGTACCTCTTTCACCTAGCATGTCCTATGCAGGGGGAACCTCTGGCCTACCCTTTACTGAATGATCAGTCTGAAGATCTCAGCACTTTTAGGAAAGGGAAGCAAAGTCTCCTCGAGGTTACAAGGTCATGTTTCAACCAACTGGATGTACTCGTGTACTTGATTACTACATGAATACCCTAGTACTCCCAACAAGAATGTAGGTGAACAGCACTATTGTGTAAAAGGAAACACCAGATTTAGCAGTCTTATGAAAGCCATTTACTCGGTTCATCATCCCTTCATTCATTAATATCAGTTCCCATGGTTAAGTTTAAAATTGTACCCATCCCAAAAATCCTTGAAGAAAAAAAGAAACCTATTACATGCACTTGGCATGTCAGAAATGTGCTTCTTATTGCGTACAATCTTCTTAAATCAGGTGCTTGCACACCCTGGTTAAATGCTACCCTGTTCCCATCACTGGGCTTCTAGCAGCTGTATTCATTGCTAATGGAAGCAACTTTCCACAGTCAATATGTGCTGGCTAGAAGAGGGTCAAATTTTGTTGGATGTGCAATAGCTCAAAAGAACATTTTCACTGGAAAAAAGTCTGTGTAGACTTACATACAATGTTTTGCTGTTTACACCCTACTTTAGAAGTCTCAAGGATACTCTGCCTTAGGTTACAGCCTAGCACTCTTCAGTTTAGATAATTGTGGTGTTTTGAACTGCAGTCACACCAAAAGATCCTTCTATCACATACATAAAGAGCATTCAAGACAAACATTTTGCCTGCACAGTCAAACATTACTTGTTAATGGAGTGAGATTGATAGTCCAGCCATTATATTTTGGAAACAAAAGCAGTAGAAGTTGTCGAATACTGGAGACCATATGTCTGCCATTTTGGCTGTGTAGTGGCCTCCGCTTTAGTAAAAAATCAAAAAAGAATTCCTCAAGCTTGGTGCTGCTGCAGGATTTGAAACA
The DNA here is from genome assembly GCF_019279795.1 of Protopterus annectens. Taxonomy (NCBI): domain Eukaryota; kingdom Metazoa; phylum Chordata; order Ceratodontiformes; family Protopteridae; genus Protopterus; species Protopterus annectens. The sequence continues at coordinate 599,127,656 of NC_056734.1, read as the reverse complement.
TAATGTAAAAGGAAGAAAAAAACATTGCACAGGAGAATGGATGATGAATAAACAAACAATTTGACAATAAGCCATCGTGTAGACTTAAAACATGCACATACTAGGAGAAAAGAAAGGAGGTCAGCCAGTCTGTACCTTGAGACACAAGGCAAACGGCAGGAGACAGCTGTAGATCCAGCTATTAGGGTAAGCATTAACATCTTTCATTAATATAATATGTATCTAAATTTAACATGTATAAATATCCGGAATCCTAAATATGACACTACTTGGATAATTATTTGAGTGAAGCATTCTGCCATTTCAGTGATTTGCAAGTCAATGTAAGGCACGACTGAGATCCTTGAAGACTTTTAAGAATTGTCACTGCCCACATTGATTAACACGTGAGACAACTTATAATCCACAAAACAAATTTAATAAGGTTTGTGTAAATGCTTTTGTTCTATACAAAGAACTTAATCAGGCAAGGACTCCCTATTGCAATGTTTAGATGTCTCTCATACAATTATTGTAAATATGTGGCTGGGGGCACACATTTTATAGTGAAAAGCAGTGGATACGAGATTGATTTACAAGATAGATTCATTTGTGAAACAAAGATTGTTATTTATATTGCTTCCTGTAAAAAATGTCAGCCTTTCTACATAGGGCAAACTACAAAGAAATTTAATAATAGGATTTATGAACATTTGCATGCTGTGCAAAATCTGGATACAGGCAATGCTTTAGTGAAACATGTAGTGCAACATCACTTGAGCAATTTTACTTGTGGAAGATTTGTATTTTGTGTTACTGACCAAGTAAAAAATTTCCAAAGTAGATTTGACTCTAACCTTACCTGTGATATAAATAGGACCTGTTGGAAAGATAGCTTTGTATCCCACAGACTACCTCGTCTATGGAACAGGCGCCCCATCCATCTAAAGCAGAGTTCCTCCCTAACCCAATTCAAGTGCAACTTGGGCAACTGGAAGGGAAACTGGAAATTCATCCCTGGTTTTGCACCTATGTCTCTAATGCAAACAGGTAACCTGTAAATGGTTCATCTTCCAGGCCCATGCTCACAGTTATCAAGGGTATCAGAACTTGTCAGAGATTTGGGATGCATGGGTAGGCTTAAAAAGGCCCTTGTGGTCATTAGCCTAGTAAACACCTATGTACCTATGAACCTACTGAAGCTGAAAAAGGGTTAGATTGGACAGAATATTGTTGGTAATTAAGGTTAGATATTTGAAGATTTCCTGGCCTCAATGATAAAGAAACTTTTTAAATTGTTTTGAAAAGGAAAGACTTAAAACATTAATTTCAGGTTCCGCCTATTAAGCACATGATTGACCTGCACCTATTTAAGTGGCTTATGAATTTAATGGCATTTGTCTGAAGAAATTCTTTGTATAGAATGAAAGTGGTTATGCAAATCTTATTAAATTTGTTTTGTGGTTTATACGTTGCCTCATTTTCTTATTAATTTATTGTTTGTCACCTTTTGCGACTTTAGGAGTTGGTCACATAATTTTTAAGAATGGTTATGGCAATGACATGAAGGCAAGTGCAGCAATATTTCTACCAACTTACCCCTCTTCTTGTTACAGGCTTTAACAATGGTAGATCATCATGCATACAATTTTAACAAGATTCAGAAATACAAGTAACCCTTTAACACACTCTTCTCTAGTTCATATACCTTCACAAACAGGGCAGCATTTATCCTCTGGGTGGATTGTATTAGTGCAGTTTAATGGCTGACAGATGATGGGGTCACAGATCACTGTTCGTTTCTAAAAAAAAAAAAAAAAAGTGTAGTTAATTCTCAAAAAATATTACAAGTCTGAGAAGCATAGTCACTTATAGTTTGGATAACCAGAAAATATGTTTCTGTCATAAAATGACAAATGGCAAACCTGATACCCCTTTGTTTTGTAAAACCTATATATATATATTCATCTGGGCTAGGATCCTTGGAGATATAACTGACATTTAATATGCTTCTTTTCTAGGGTCTACAACATTGTCATGCTAAATCCAAACCCATTGAGGATGATACTGAACCAACAGATATTTCCAATATACTGGCAGACAGATTCAGTGCCAACATTACCCCTCTCCCCCCCAAAAGGACGGCTGCACAGGTTAAAACAGCACTGTCCAAGGCCAAGAATACAGCTTCCATGGGACCTGACAATATCCCTGGCTGTGTTCTACATGAACTACAGAGTGAACTGGCACCTCACCTGTGTGCCCTGTTCAATCACAGCCTCACCTCAGGCTTTGTCCCTACCAAATGGTGCACTGTTACAGTCATCCCTCTCCACAAAGGAGGAGCGACTATAGAGCCTGGGAACTATTGCCCCATTAGCCTGACAAGTCTGATATGCGAAGCTATGGAATGGATCATCATGGACCTAATAAACAAGGATATAGGGAATCTCCACACTCTGTATCCCACACAGTTTGGATTTTTGAAGGGTAGATCATGCCTGCTCAACTTGGTCAACTTCTTTCAAGTCAGTCACCAGAGCTGTGTATGAAGGCAAGGTGGTTCATACAGCCTACCTTAATCTGGCCAAGGCCTTTGATACCATTCCCCACTTGGGAATCATAGAAAAACTCAGTAAGCTAGGCATCAACCCCTATATCATCAGGTGGGTTGTAAACTGGCTCACAGATAGAACCCACAGTGTGAAAGTACTCCAAGTCAGACTGCCGACCAATCACGAGTGGAGTCCCACAGGGATTGGTCCTGGGTCCTCTCCTCTTTGGTATCTACTTCTCAGAAGTACAGGCCAACACAAAGGGACTCTGGCTGACAAAGTTCACAGACGATTGCAAGTTGGGAGCCATTATTAACTCCCCAAGTGATGTTGACATCCTACAGAAAGGGCTCACTAAGACCAACGACTGGTGTCAGAACCATGGCCTTAAACTCAATGCCAAAAAATGTGTCATCATCCCCTTTAGGAAAGACCCATTTCCCATGAATTACCACATTGATGGTAGTCCACTGAACATAGAAGACATTATAAGAGATCTGGGAACACAGGTTGACAGCAACCTCTCTTTTGACCACCACATCGCCACTGTGGTCAGAAAGTCCTTCTATGTGGCACATCTCATTACTAAGGGTTTTACATCCAGGAAGAAAGAGGTCATTGTCTCCCTCTACTCTTCCCTCATTAGGCCAATCATCGAGTACAATGCCCCATTTGGCATGTACCTCACTAGAGACCTGTTGCAACAACTGGAGAGGCCGCAAAAGTACCTCACAAAGAGGATCCTAGGCCTTAAACACTTGTCCTATATGGACAGACTCAAAAAACTCCAACTATTCTCTGTCTCATACCACCTACTTAGAGGCAATCTCTGCTTGACTTACAAAGGCATGTCTGACCCAGCTCGGTTAGAAATGCTACATCTAAAGAAATCCCAATCCCTCTGCACCACACGCTCCACAGACCTCAACCTCATTACCACAATCAACAGAATGTGCTGGAGGGACAGGTTGATAACCAAGAGACTGCCCATGCTATGGAACAGACTTCTCATACATGTCAAACAGAGCACCTCACTGGCCCTCTTCAAGAGAAATCTTGTTGAGTGGATGGGAAATAGAAAATTCAGCCCGGGGATCAATCCAGTGGCTCTACTCAACAGTGGCACTGGGAACTAAGGTCGGGTGGCATGATGCCAGGGTAATTCTATGGGCTAGGCTTGTAAAGGCTCCAGGGCAATTAGCCTAGTACACACCTATGAACCTATGAATATATGATGAGGTTAGTTGAATGGATGAAATTTCATTTGTTTTGAAGAAGTCTACTCAGGCAATGGCATTTTTTTCTTGAAAGGGACAGTGCCCTTTTGCCACTTGATAAAGTCTGTGGATTGAACAGATGAAGGATGTTTACTTTTTGGAAAAATCTAGAATGTCTAAAACCCATCTGAATGGAGAAGTCATCTAAAAAGTTTGGACCACTCTAAATCAGCCAATTATATTTTAATAGAATGTCCATTTTTTCATATAATATGTGTTTATAGCATAGTCACAGAAAGAAATCAAATTCCTCTGTGGAGATGATATAACAAGCACAATGGTGCATTTCATGGTTTCTAGACACATCATCTGTGGCACTTTACTTGATAGCGAATTACCTGATGAAAACAGTGATATGTCAGTAAGCTGGTTGACAAACAGCATTAAAACATTATCAGCAAGAGAAATTTACCAGACTTCATAAATTTTTATAAACTGAACTTTAACCTCGATAAGCAATAGGATTTGCTTACACTTAACAGCCAGTATCAGTTACTTATGAATTATTTGCATTTGTATTTTTTTAGGCTGCATTTTTGACCTTCTTGGTTATACTTCAGAATACTCAGGTAGCACACAAGTTCTTTTCCCCTCAGTCTACGTTGTAAAAAAAAGATGGTTCCTTAAAGATATTCAGCTTATTTTTTTGAAATAAAAGTTCTCATAAGGGATTCAAATACAGATAACAGTCACAGAAAACAATAATATGTAACACAGACAAACCCATTTTTCTTAATTATAGGTTATAGTTTCATCTGTTCACTGTATGTTTGCAGTATGGTAGCATCATGTGAGTAGCACATGCAAATATATAAAAAAATATTTAAAAAGTAGGTCAGTAGGCAGGCACCATTTTTACTGCCGTTGGTCCATTTCCTAAAGCTCTGATGATATGTTTATCAGAATATGGTATTCACACAGCATTCCTGATATATATACATATACATGTATACACATACATGAAAAGCGATAATGGTAATTTTTATCATATATTTAGCTACCGAATCCATCCATCCATCCATCCATCCATCCATCCATCCATCCATCCATCCATCCATCCATCCAAAATGCCCTTTTTTCCATAGTTGCACAAAGGGTCATGGTGTCACATCGACAGTGATCATCATCTAGAGCAAATATTTTCACTGTCAGGTGGCTAACCCCACCTCAATTGCTCATCTATACCATAAACATGTTCACACACTCACACCTATATCCAATTTATAGTGTCAAATTCGCGTTCTGCATGTTTTTGGAATAGAAAAGGAAACTGGAGCACCTAGAGAAAACCAACATGAACACAGGGAGGACATGCAGATTCTGCACAGAAGGCACCCCAGCTGAGGATCAAACCTGGAGAACGTCTTGATGTGAGATGCTGCATCCCACTCACTTACTGCAGGCACACAGTGAAGCCATGATTTTCATGCTCTTGAAAAACCCAGATTTTATATGTACAATGTACCAGGTATAATACTGCATATCAGTACTCTGTACCACCATATGCAGACTGTCCAATGAAACACACGACTTAAGCTTAAATAGTGCATACCTGACAACTGCAGATGGAACATTTCTTGTCATATTCTGGGGCCCATTTTGCTCCATGGGCTCTGTACTGCCCTTCAAAGAAGCAAGAATTCTGGTCCTTTTTTAACTCCTCAGGGTCAGTTTTGGATTCCTCGAAGGTGTCATAGTCATATTCTGATTCCACATCTTCTGGTGTTAGTCGGCCACCCTCACAGCTGTTAGGAATATGCACCTAGGTGATCGTAAAATGACATTTTATCACAATGCAAGAAATCATTTTAGAGCTTTTTAAGGAAACACCAGGCAAGGTGAATGTCAGATATTGTAATGAATGATACTATGATTAATGTATAAGTAATAACTAATATCACACATGCAATAGCATAGACACAAATCCATACTTTTGAGTAATGTGAGTGGAGAACATTTTAATACTGTAACTTCAGCAAACATCGGTGTTCATTTTGATTTTTTTTGCATACATAAGTAGATTTCGCTCACCCAGCTGTAGAACAAACTGCAACACTAAGTTTCTAGGGTTGACAACAACTCCAGCAGCAGGAGGGATGCACTACGGAGTTCAGTGCAGCATGGCAAAAGACATATAATAAGGAATTCTTACCAAATGCTAATTTGTTTTGCACAGACATCAAAATTTCATACTTAAAGAACATAAAATACCCCACCATTAAGTATTTAACTTACACAGCAGAGAGTTTGCCCTTTGCTATTTCCATACTACTGTTTTTGTTAATAATGATTCATTTTGTGTGCTTGTTCTGTATTTGTTGTGTTGTGCATATTATGCGTTTGTTTTGGTATACTTACAGCTGCATTAAATTTGCATCAATCTATCTGTCTATTTAACTATCTAGTTATCTATTTATCTGTCTGCATTTATCAGTTTATCTACCTGGCAGCTCTTAATCTGAGATCTTTTCATTCTGCATGATATTATAAAAAACTATAAGTCTTTTATTTAATTTATCATCCAATCTAGGTCCACTCAATATAGTGTAGTGTGTTTTTATTTAACTTTTGTACAAGTGCTCCATGTACTGAAGTCTGTTTTTTTTTTAAACAGGCCAAGTAGAATTTTGGGGGTATAGTAGTTACAGTGATAGGGCGACCACATGTTTATGGTTGTCACCTCACAGCAAGAGGTTCTCCGGTTCGATCCTCGGCTGGGGTGCCTTGTCTGCAAGTCTGCATGTCCTCCCTGTGGCCGCGTGGGTTTCCTCCAGGTGCTCTGGTTTCCCCCCACATCCCAAAGACATGCTGTAGGTGGATTGGAAACTCTAAATTAGCCCTAGGTGTGAGTGTGTGCATGTGTGTGCCTTCTGTGGAAGGTTGGGCGCCGGGCTGGCAACTCGTCATTGTAAAACTCCACTGCCAATCATGAGCAGACAGGTGATCCGCTGTGGTGACCCCTAACCGGGAAAAGTCAGAAGAAGAAGAGTAGTTACAGTGATAAGAAAGGAATATTCTTTACTTGCATCTGAGTGGACAGACAGAAGTTACTCTGCAATAATGAATATTCATTACTTGATGGGTGGAGTTCAGATGCTTTCACTGTTTGGTGTGGAATGTATTTAGCTTGCATATCAGAGGATATTTTCATTGCCGGTAATGAGCTTATTTATTAGTTTAGCTTAGTTATGTATCTGGCTGCATGACCCAGAGGGATGAAGTTCTTTGCAGGTCTCAGACAACCTAAGACTGGACAGATTCCAGGCATAAGGAATTGTAGACTAAGTATAAATGTTTGGAATTATGCATATATGCATTATTACCATGTAGCAATTCATTGTATATAGCTTAGGATTCAATATAGAGTAAACTCTAAGTTAACTGGAACTCAAGCAACCAGAACTCTCAACCAACCAGAAAAAAATTGAAGAAATACAGTCAGTACAATTTTCATGTGTTGCACCCCCCCCCCCCCCCCGCAGAAACATCCTTACGTTTTTAGAGTTTTACAGTTTTAAAAAGGAAGCTAGGAATAAATTCCCTCTCTCCTCAAAAGGAAGCTAGGAATAAATTCCCTCTCTCCTCAACCTAAGAACAAGTCAAACCAAACAAATAGTATAGCGTACAATATTAGTCAGGTATATTTTTAATAGTAACTCTCAAGCAACCAGAAACTAGTTATCTGGCATCTACCAATCCCCATGAGTGACGGTTAACTAAGAGTTTACTGTACCACAGGTATACATGAAATGCATGTGGGCATAAACTGGGAATTCTAGGTTCACTAGCAGTAAACTGTGTGACTGCTTTATGAATCCTACCCACAGACTAAGAAAGAATGATAAAAGCTAAAATACTAAGCAGTTTTTAGGCATTTCTGCCATTACTGTGTTAATTTTCCAGTGAGTAGAATAATTATTTGCATCAGGTGTTACATGAAAGGTAAGGTGAGTGCATTTGGATGTTTGCACATTTATAGCAAATAGTATTATAACTGCAGTAGACAGGAAGACCAACAGACTAGATTGGTTGATGCCTGTCCCTGCTACTGAACATTGAGCCTTCAATGCATATCAATGGACCACCAGCAACTGATATAGAATCAGCTCAGCAAATGTGACTTGATCTAAGTAACAGAGATGTGTTCATCTTGTCAGCATGAAAAAAGAAAGAACTGGTTGCAAGAGAAATCTGCATAAATTCATCCAGCCAACTGCTGTACTTGAGCACTGTTGGAAGTGAGCAGGATAACAGACATAGCCTCAAAGTCGGTAACCTATAGACCACTACATAACTACTTTTACTGCAACCGCTGCAGAAACAAAGATAAATATATTATTGTTTTTTTTAAATTGAGACATTCTGTAGTAATTTCTGCAGGAGTCAGAACACAGATTTTTTTAAGTATATTTTCTTCAGAGGAAAGAAAACTGTTTAATTATCTGTGATACAGTTAGAACATGTTTTGTTCCTACAAGATGTTGTGCAAATGCTGTTGGTCATTACATCATGTTGACAAGTGTTAGGTGTTTCTATTTATACAGCACATAGTAGCATCATACCTACCCGACCCCTGATTTCTCCTTTTGGGTTCACTTTGGTGCTGACTTGTATGAATGCAGTACCCCGGGACAGGTGTTTGAGTAGTTCAGGACTGAGGTCTTTGAGAACTCCTTGAGCCTACATGAAGACAATAGGACAGAAAATAAAAAAGAAACAGTTAAACAAAAAAACAAAGCATCATAGAATATAAATTGAAGACCTGGAGATGGCTGCTGCTCATTTTTTCAAGAAAATAATCTGATGTAGGACATAAAATATGTTCTTAAATGGTAACCAAATGTTGTTGGCTCATCTTGGCTTTGGCTTCTATGTTATTAAATGCATATTTTAACTCTAAAGCTGTCAAAGCCACTTTATTCATTCCCTGTGATTCATGACAACTTGAAATAAGTACAATTTAAATAAGAGTTCACACTGAACCCAGACTAAACCGTCAGGGATACTTTATGCACCATAAATGTCTGTCAAAAATGCTTCTCTTGCTCTCAGAATACAGTCACACATTCAACTCCTTGTATATTAATTTTAAAGAGACAGATTAATATTTCCATTTTTTAAAACAGATCACATCTGAATGGGTAACATCTTGTGAAACCAGTCTCTTAACACAACTTTTACTTCTGTCTGCCAGCTCAGACTGTGCTCTTTAAGAAACTACCTCCTTACTTAAAGCAGCAATGAAAATGTCTTTGCCTGTGTTGGCAATAAGGCACAGCAGCATGTGCTTTAAGCAGTTTAATTCACAGCTACTGTGTCATGGTGAGGCAGAAAACAAGGCACCCCCCCCCCTCACACACACACACACACACACACACACACACACACACACACACACACATATATATATATATATATATATATATATATATATATATGGATTCCATACACTAGAGCGAAGGTTTACTACTTCAAAATAGTGTATGGAATGCACACTGCAGCGAAAGTGCACTTAATCGCAACAGAACTTACACGAAGTTCAGTACAACGAACGGGCATTGTACTGAACTTCCATGCAGTACTCACAGACCTTAGGGTTAGGGCACAGGTCATGGTAAGGGGAAAGCCCTACAGGTTATCCCCTTACCATGACCCGTGCCCTAACCCTAAGGTCTGTGATGACTGCAGTGCAGTGAAGGACATAGTAATATCCTCCACTATGGTGCGATAGTCATGAACCTTAGGGTTAGGGCATGGGTTAGGGTAAGGGGATAGCTCTACTAACTATCCCCTTACCCTAACCCATGTCCTAACCCTAAAGGTCCGTGAGTATCACACCATAGTGGAGGACATAGCTTGTTTTTTGACGTCCTCCACTGTGCTGCAGTATTTTAGGTGAAGTGCACTTTCGTGGAATTCACTTTCGTTAAAGTGAACTTTCGCATAAGTGAGGCTTCTTATTACAAGTTCGAAGTTGTGAACTTTCGTTCTCTAATAGGAATCCATATATATATATATATATACACACACACACACACACACACACACACACACACACACAAACATATATAGTGTGTGAGTGAGTGTGTGTCCAGATCTTCACCAAGGCTCTTGCCTCCCCCATTGGGCCTTTTTTAGGCTATGTCCCAAAGACAAATCTTCCAACATGAACGATCTGTCAAAAGCAAACTGAAGGTCATGCTGATCAGTACTAGGAGCCTTAATCTGGGAATGCACTCACTGGAGGCTCTCCTCACACTGGAAGATGCCGATGTCTGTGCAGTCACGGAAACTTGGTTCAAGGCTGCAGAGAGCACCCCTGCCTTACCAGGCTATACCTCATTCCACACTTTCCGACCCCAAAATGAGGTCAGAAAGATTAAGGGTGGTGGAGTCTCTATCTTCATTAAAGACAGGCACACCTCCAGACTAGTTTACCAGCTTGAAGCACTGGAATTACTCCAGGTGCAACTGACAGTTGGCAAGACACCCATCCAAGTTATAGCCAGCTATAGACTCTCCTCCATGTCTCAGGACACCCACTCCTCCTACCTGGACCTACTTGACTCCATCAACGTACCCCCAACACCCTGATCCTTGGTGACTCAACTACCACACCATAGACTGGGTGAACTATTTCTACACTAATGCACTCACCCAACAATTCCTTGACTTCATCAGCTCTAACGCACTAGACCAGCTGGTCTCATCCCCCACAAGGGAAGATAACATACTGGACTTAGTTCTCACCAACATGGGTGACCGCTGCACCACTGCCATAGTATGTTCTTCCCTGGTGAGATCAGATCATAAGTCTATCTTATTTGAGGTTTCTATCCCACCCAACCCCTCCCCAGCCATAACCAGGCTAAAAAACTTCTCAAAAGATGACTACACCATCCTAAAGGAGGGTATAAGCAGTTTCTCACCACCACCACCATCCTCAGAGGATGCAGACAGCTATGCTGAACAGTATGCCAGTGTAGTATACAAGCACCTGTACAACTGCATGGACTCAGCCATACCCAACAGAACTAAAACCTGCTCCTCAAGGAAGCACAAATCTGTTTGGTGGACATCCTCTACCAACAGGCTTTAAAACAAAAGGAAGAAACTGTTGTCCAAGGGTAAAAAGGAACAAATTCCAAATTGGAAAATCTCCCTCCGCTGCCTCAACAAGCAAATTAGATCACTAGTGAAAAACTCCAAACCCAGTTATGAGCTGAAACTAGCCTTCGGAACAAAGGGAAACCACAAGTCCTTCTTCAGTTACATTAAGAGCCTCCATGGCAAAGCCCAAGTTTGTTCCGAATTAGTACTTAATGGTACCACTTACACTGATACTGCCGACTTAACCAACCTACTAACTGATAGGTTCAGCACAAATATCACCTCCTTATCACCACCCAAAGGCCCGGTAGACATCCCCGATACTTGTCCCACACCTCATATCTCCACAGATCAAGTATTAAAGACCCTATCCAAGACAAGGAACACAGCTTCCATGGGCCTTGATAATATCCCAGGCTGTATTCAGCACCATCTCCACCAAGAACTAGCTTCGCCACTGAGCACTCTATTCAATCACTGCTTAATTACAGGCTTCATTCCAGCAGAGTGGAGAACCTCCATTGTCATTCCCTTGCACAAAGGTGTTGCCACTACTGACCCAGGAAACTATCACCCCATTAGCGTGACAAGTCTGATCTGTAAGGCCGTGGAGCATATTATTATGGATCTCATAAACAAGGACACAGGCAATCTCCAAACACTCGACCCCTCCCAATTTGGATTTGTCGGAGGCAGATCTTGACTATTGAACCTAGATGAGTTCTTTGCAATGGTCACCAAGGCTCTAGATGAAGGAAAGTCAGTACATACAGTTTACCTTGACCTGGCCAAGGCCTTTGACACAATCCCCCACTCAGGCATAATTGATAAGCTAACAAAACTTGGTGTTAATCCCTATCTCATCAGATGGGTGGCCAACTGGTTCACAGATAGGACGCACAAGGTCCACAAGGTCAAAATAGGTGCCACCACCTCTGACAGCAGACCTGTCACTGATGGTGTTCCCCAGGGATCTGTCCTGGGACTCCAACTGTTTGACATCTACGTCTCAGAGGTCCAGGCAAGGACCAAGGGCCTGTGGCTGACCAAGTATGTGGATGACTGTACATTGGGTGTGTCAATGACTCCCCAAACAACATTAACATACTGCAAGAGGGTCTCACAGCTACAAATAACTAATGCCAAAATCATGGCCTTAAGTTAAATGCAAAAAAATATATATTATCATAGCATTCAGCAAAAACATGGCCCTTACTGATTACCACTTCAATGGCAACCCCCTAAGCACACAACCTGTGGTGAGAGACCTGGGTACTCAGGTTGACAACAATCTCACATTCGACCATCATGTGGCGGCAGTGGTCAGAAAAACCTTTTACTTGGTTCATCTCATAAGTGAAAGGATTGCAGCCAGAAAAAGGAGGTTATTACCTCTCTGTACTCCTCCCTCATTAGACCTATAATTGAGTATAATGCCCCATTTGGTATGTACCTCTCCAAATACCTGCACCAACTGGAAAGGCCACAGAAATACCTCACAAAGAGAATCCATGGCCTCCAACACCTGTCATATGTGGACAGGCCCAAATCACTATCACTTTACTCGGTATCATACAGATTGCTCAGAGGTGATCTGTGTCTCACCTACAACACAATATTGGACCCTGCCCTACTAGAGAGGCTCCATATCTGTGAGTCTAACTCCTCATACATTACCCGCTCGATAGACCTAAATCTAATATGCAACATCAACAAAACCTACTGGAGAGACAGGTTTGTCTCCCAGAGGCTGCCCCATCTCTAGAATAAACTTCCCATACATGTCAAACAGAGTACCTCACTGACCCTCTTCAAGTGCAACCTTGATGAGTGGATGGGAAACCACAAATTTGTCCCAGGGGTTTCACCTTTGTTCCTCTCTGACAGGGGCAACAGATGATGACTGAGGTTTCTTTTTTTGGGGATAAACTCTTGGCTAGGCTTGTAAGGGCTCCAGGGCCATTAGTCTAGTAGCCTAGTAACCTCCTATGAAGCTATGATCCTATACATACATATATATATATATATATATATATATATATATATATATATATATATATATATATATACATACATGCACACACACTCACACATACATATATATATATATATATATATATATATATACACACACACACACACACACACACACACACACACACACACACACACACACACACACACACATATACACTCACACACAGACACATATATATATATATATATATATATATATATATATATATATATTTTTTTTTTGTGTATATATATATATATATATATATATATATATATATATATATATATTATATATATGTATTCATACACACACACATATACACATACATACACACACACAAATACATATATATATATATATATATATATATATATATATATATATATATATATATAGACACAAGCACACAAACACAAACACACACACACACACACACACACACACATACACACACACACACACACACACACACACACACACACACACACACACACACACATAAACATATATGTATATACACATTCACACATGCATGAAAATATATGCTTTGTAGGTGATAGGACTGCAGACACAGGGGCAGAGTTTGTTGCTAAAGCGATTGTTGTATACCCGCAAAGATTTCACAGTTATTGCAGCATCATTTTCTATTACTGATGTGCACAATTTTAGATCTGAGACGAAGGGTTTGCAGGAGTCAAAAATGATAGAAAACATGTCAGAATGTAAAATGTAACAAATGATCCATGACATGAAATGTCATTTGCTATGATTTCTACCATACTGACACATAGACTGTGACAATAGCATGGCTTGCTTGATATTAATTAATTTAACTTTAGTGATTAATTCATCCATTGTCGTTATGTCATTATCGCTTTAATTTAAAGTTGCAGGGCATCTAGAACATATCCCAGCAAAGAAATAATCCTGAACAGTACACAGGTCTATAGCACACACACACACACACACACACACACACACACACACACACACACACACACACACACACACACACACACACACAAAATCACACCTACTGCAAACCTGCAGTGATGTCATTCCACCTGCACATCTGTAGTGATGTCAATTCACTTGTCTACATGTCTTTGTGATTTTAATTCTGAATCTACATTTAAAAAGTACACTCAATTTTAAAGAATTATCTAATTTCTATTCTTTGATTTGGTCTAGTGAATGATTGTACAGAAAATTACTTTTTTACATTTAACAAGGAGAACTCAAGAGGCATCTACAGACTGATCTCCACAGGGTGACTAAGAAACATACTTTAACCCTTTCCCTTTCATTAATAAAATAAGTCAATATAACGTACATAGATATTTTGTGACATATGGTCGAACATACTACTTTACTTTGGTAAATATCAGTGAAGAACATTCAGAGAAGAAAAACCTCCAATATCTCAATATTTTACTTGTAGTCCAGTGCTAAAAACATATATTTTCTTTTCTTACTTCTGAACCATAGAAACCCTTCAAAAGCCGTTTGTGTTCCTTGCTACTATTCTCATCCACCTCTCCAATCTCTGCAAACCCATGAAGGTGGGCATTGAGTGTGACATCATCTGCCTTGTTCAGCCCTGCAACAATGATCTCATAATGCAGATGGCAATGGTCATCCAAGGAAATCCAAGCATGCCCTGCAGAACTGCTTCTCACAGGGGGAACAACGAAACGCCCGGCTAGGGGGCTGGGAAGCTCTGTGAATAAAGACAAAAGTGACAATTAAAAAATGCACACTGCAACACAAGATGAATGGTATTCGGAGATAGTACTTGTTTTTTTTTCCTGAATTTCAGTTTAATGCATCAGTATAATACTACTTAGTCAGTTCTTAGATCCCTGCAAACCATCTGTGTTAAGATTTATGTCTTCTCTTGTAGTAAACACAAGAGAGCCACTTGCACACTCACATCTATTTATCTGTCTGTCTCACTCTCTCTTTATATATGCATATCTATCTATCTATCTATCTATCTATCTATCTATCTATCTATCTAATCTACCTATTTATCTATATAAAATAAAATGTAAACACAAATATAACATGAAGAGGCAGCAGTGAATACAACTTTACTCTCAGCCATAGCATGATGGTACAACTGACTTTGATAGGCTGCATGCCTATGATAATGACCTAACTTATAATGTTATATGTCAATTAACAAATCAAACTACACCAAAACACCAAAACATTAATAATGCAAACAACTGATAACTCCTCTTGCAGAAAAAAATATATGAATCTATCGGGTCCATGGCTTTCAATGTATGTTTTAAATGCATTAGCTTCTGATGAATGTGGAAAGTGATAGACACTCATCTACCAATCTACCTCTCTTTCTTTCAGTATATCTATCTTTCTATATGTATACCTCCTTACAGAAAGCAGTCAAGTAGAGTCTACTTTTCTTATTCCTATCTCAGAGTTAATATAGACTTTATTAATCATGGAAGAGAAATTATATTATTAGCTCTCATGAACGATGCAGTGAAAGGTAACGTTTTATGTCTGATTTGGAATCTGAAGAAAATGTCTTCCATAGAAGGAATGTATCTCATTCAAATATACGATATCCTAGATTCAAAGCAATGAAGAAAAAGGCAATAATTCATATTTACTGAGTACATTTAAAAGTTTTATTTACATAGTATATGTTAAATATCAGTAGTAAGCTCATATCTTCTGCTGAACATAACTCTAGGTGTAATGTTTTAAAAATACAGATCGGAATAATTATGTTTTACACCTCTGCTAAAGTTAATCATCTGATATCCCTCACAGACTATTGACCAAACATATGCTTTCCTCCAGCTCCTTGTCGCCAGTTCCTTAATCTGGTACACATTAGATCTGTGACTGGCACAGAAGCGTAGTTAGGGCAGGGCAAAGAGGGCAACTGCTCTAGGCACAAAGTGCTGGGGAAGGGTGATCAGCCAATTCCAATCACTCTAATGTATGCCAACTTTTAAAAATTGGTATTGTATTTGTGGACAAATCTAAGTGCTGTAGTGCTCTGAGTGTGTGGTCTAAACTGTACCAAAACACTTGCTACATTTGTAGCAAACAGTTTGCTACAGTTTAAAAGAGAAAAGATGTTTCTTTTTTGCTGCAGCTCTCCGTGCATGGTATTAAGAGTAGTAACTGTAGCAAGCAGTTTGCTATAGTTTAAAAAATAAAGATTATTTTCTTTTTTATACCAAAAGCAGAGGAAGAAGAGTCAGGGGCAGGGCATAGAAATGGAACCTGATTAGCTGGAGCAGGTGGGATGGCACTGTGCCTTGTATCTGGCAATCTGGTTGGTGTGCAAATAGAAGGACAGGATGGATATATATATATTTTTTTGTTACTCTTCATTTGAAAAACTGGGGGGGGGGGTTGGGTTGGGTTGCTAGCTTGCTGCACCAGCACAAGGCACTGGTTGAGACAACTATACTTCTGGGCTGACATACTGTTGGCCAAAATTTTCTGCTTCTGAATTTCAATTCCTTCCAAACTTTACCTGATGCATACTAAGCGACTTTTCTTCTCTTTCTGTTACTCCCAGGCTTGCTGTGTAAAAAGTATACTTCAGTACTCTGCAACCGTTTTACCTCCTACTGTGAAACTGTTGTGTTACAAGAAGCATGCCTTCCTTTTTAAACTCACTGTTAAAATACATCAGTTCTGAGCTTTTGCCTAATCATTCAAGGCAAGTTCAGTAGGTCTGTATCTACCTGGAATGCTAGCCCAGATTTCTGGATAGAACACATTGGTCTAGATTTGTTTGATATCGTTGTAGACACAACCATATGTTGTAAGAGTCAAACATACTTACTGGATTTAACATAATTATTTTTTTTTTCATTTTTTTCTGCCAGCACTATTTTTCATAGTATCCTCAGAGGCAAATGTTGCCTTTCATTTTAGTCAGCACACCACCACTGTGGAGCTGAATATTCCCTAGTACAAGTTTGATTAATTGTGTTTGGCTTACAGCCAAGCAACCCAAAGCAGCCTTAAGCATATGTGAAGAGTAATTAGCATTTCTGATGGAATTTAGAGAATGTACAAAGAATTCCTCGGACTCTATATCCCGACACACTTGGGTCACTCATATTACAAATGGCATTATAAGGACTGACTGCTCCACCACAACTGGCCAAGCATGTCACCAGCATGTCAGCAGAATATTTAAACTTTCTGCAGTCACACTGGGCATTATCACTGTATATAGTTCTTGTCATTTTGTTTCTGACATTTCTAGCAGTTATTTTTCCTCTGTGAAAAAGAACCTTGGGGAGATATAATCCAAATTCTGTTAAAAGAAAGTGATTGCGGAATGTTTACACCCCACCTCATCTACAAAGGTTTTCCAACTATGATGTGCTGAATTCATTGCATGTATATGATATCTGTCCTTTGCTGGTCCATGCTTCAACAGGAAAAGTGACTCCAAATACAGTATTAAAACTAAAAGCTGTGGTGGGACTCCAGATACAAACTATATTCCAAAACTATTTTTTTTCTCGAACAATTGACTATATCCCATTAGCAGGGCCTCCAGGAGAAAATTAAACATTGATTTCACAAACTGTATATTTACTGTTTACCATCCATTAGTTCCTCTACCTAATGTAAAAAATCTCATGGTCCAAGGTGCCAGCTCTTTTATGTTTCAACTATGCATTTCTGATTCCCTTTTTTGCTTACTATATTCAAGCATTTTAAATTTTGTAGTCACTCATCTACCCATGTGCTCTTTACTCACTCTCACATCTGTTTTTAATTTACTGGATTTTGTTTCATCAGTAAATGACTTGCTTTCCTTTCCTAATCACTCCACCCACTGTTTGTAACTTCAGTACAGTGGATACAATTGAAAATTCTACTCTCAGTTCCATACTTTATTGCATGATGGGTTACTGGCTATTAATGTAGTCTAAATAATTTTACTTGTATACTATGAAATGTTTCATAAAAACAAGTTTGAGTTATTTTATCTGCTTGAATGCCCCCAGCAGAACGTAACTGAAAATAATGTATTACCTGCTGCCCTTTGTACTTCTAAAAGGAAGATTTCAGGTATAAAGTACTTAGATCTTAGGCACTGTGTTTAGCAAATAAATAATCCTAGTTAAGGCTACAGTAAACAGAATATAGCAGAAATATGCAATTGCAAGTAGAGTGTGATGCTGTTCAAAACATAGATAGATACACTCAGAACTACACACACACACACACACACACACACACACACACACACACACACACACACACACACACACACACACACACACACACACACACCTTAGTTTGTCTGATGAATTCAATAATTAATCATTTATATAGTCATAGTAATATGGCCCAGGCTATGCAATGGCTTGTTTGTTTGAAGTAATATGCTGTTTTATAGAAGGGGCACAT
Organism: Protopterus annectens; assembly: GCF_019279795.1. NCBI lineage: Eukaryota > Metazoa > Chordata > Ceratodontiformes > Protopteridae > Protopterus > Protopterus annectens. The sequence goes on along the minus strand of NC_056734.1, from coordinate 599,109,288 downwards.
CTAATGGGTTTGTGCATTTTGGTTAACACTAGATGTTATTAATCAGTGAAAAAAACATACCTTGGTAACGAGCCTGTAGCCCACTGTAAAGTAAAGTAGTGATCTGACCACGGACCTCTCCCTCTTCAAACTCCTTGGTGGCAACGTTCAGAAACAGCTCATTTTGTAGCAGCATGTGAATATCTCGAGCAGTAATACGATCCCACATTCCCCTTGCCTGTAGAAATGAAAAACAAAAAAATAAACCTAAAGTACCATACAAGACAAAAATGTGGTTACTTCTTTGGTGACAGTGAACTGGTCTTCCCTTTTCCTGCTCTGTGTTTTAAGAGCAATATGTCCTGCGTATGTACAGTATTTGCTTGAAAGGCACATCTTCTAACAAGCAACAAGCCTAATCAACACAACAAGCTCTAACATACAACTTTTATAAATTATTGCAATATTTTGCTACCTCAGAGTTGGGTATTTTAGTTAACAGATTGCAAAGGGCAAAACTCCCTGCATTAAAAATATGGGTTCTTACTCCCACATCAGGAATGGCGAGGCTAAAATCTGTTCACCTCTCTTCATAGGTTGGGGAAGGGCATGTGCTTAGGGCACACTCTGTGAGACAGAGTCTGGGTACAGAACTGGGATCTCACATAGTGCCAATCTACAAGGGAGGCAAGGACAACTGACTGTGTCATATGGAGGCTTGACTGCATCACAATGACCTAGCATATGCCATCCTCTTGGATGCCAATAAGCATGCACAATGCAGGTAAGGTCTTACAGAGAAAACCTTGTTAGTGGTCTGCTTATCTGTAAATCCTAGGGAATGAATGAATGAGCTGTATTTCTTTCAGCCAGTGAGAACAAAGGGACCAGTAAAGCAGGTAGGGTTGGAAGCTTGATGATAAGAGGAAGATATACATTTTTATTTATTTTTATTTTACATTTGTTGACCAGGATAGTCCGACTGGATTCATGTCCATTTTCAGCGGAGGCCCAGGGAGAAAAGCTCCAAGGTAAACAGATATATTAAAAACAACAACAGAATATTACACATAATATAGAAAGAATGTTACAGATATGGTATTTACAAAGAATACTTAAGCAGACAGGAATATACAATTTCACAAGTGTGAGTTACCCCTGGTAACTGTCAGGGGAAAAAATGTATACAGCAATTAGGTTTTCTTCCCCTGGTAACAGTCAGGAGAAAAAAATTATACAGTAATTCGATTAGTTGTATTCACATTCTTGATGAGAGTTAGCCAGGCTTGTTACAGTGGCAAGGCCAGTTTAGTGCTAAATGTTGTTTGAGTTTAGTTTTAAATTGGCGTAAGGCGGAGAGCAAAGTAATGTCGACCTAAATTTCATTTGACTGAAAAGTCATTTGACTGACTCCCATTTCACTGACAGCTTACAATGCTGAATTTCAACATACTAAATCTTAAGCCATAGATAAGCACACTTAGAACACCAATAACTAACGCTTTCCAGAAATTAAATCTACTTACTAACCCCCTTAACAGAAATGGAACAGTGTACAACCAAATTAGGTGGGGGTTATGCCCCCCATACACCCCCTAATGATACATAATAATTCCAGGATCACACTACAGTGGGGAAAAGGGCATATACCTTTAACTTGTGCTACAGTACTCTACACTCTGCCACTACTGTTGGGAATGAGCAAAATATTCGCCAAATTACTTTAGATACTTCCCATAAAAATGAAAATAGAAAAACCAACATTTAGAAACACTACAACACTATTTTCTATATGACTACTGGAATTCTAGTAGTCAGCACTATAAGTTACAGTAATTCCTTTTATCACAAACAAGTCACAGGTGAAAGAAAACCCATAAAAAACTATGTCTTATATGTCAGTGAAACGAGAGCCAGTCAAATGAGTTTCAGGTCAAATTAAATTTAGGTCAGTTGGGTGTCGGTCAAATGGGTGTCAGTCAAATGAGTTTTAGGTCAAGTGAAGTAGACCCATATATATATATATATATATATATATATATATATATATATATATATATATATATATATATATATATATATATATATATATATATATATGTATACACGCACACACACACACACACACACACACACACACACACACACACACACACACACACACACACACACTCACAAACACATATATATGTGTGTGTGTGTGTGTGTGTGTGTGTGTGTGTGTATATATATATATATATATATATATATATATATATATATATATATATATAGGAGCCCTGCATTTGTTTGAACTTTCAAATGTTTGAAACTCATATGGCTGACACCATATAAGCAAATGTTTGAAAGGCTGACAAATGATAGCAGAGACCCCGTTACAGTGCAGGACTGGGAGATTCCCCTTTCCTGCACTGTAGTGCGATCTCAGAGTGAGAAAATTTAAGTAGCAGGGGGTGTGAGGGTTGCAGGGGGCTTGCCCCCCTGTATAACACAGTTTTACTGTGTTTACAGGTAGGTAAATGGTGCTATTTCAGGATGTCGTTCTTTCGGAATGTCGATCATATGGTGTCGGCCATATGAAAGTCAGTATTCTACACAGTTGACCTTCTGATGTAGACCTATATATATATATATATGTATATATATATATATATATATATATATATATATATATATATATTTTATATTTTATATATATATATATATATATATATATATATATATATATATATGGGTACATGTCAGTACATTGACAAGTAAGAAGATCGACATTGACTTCACTGACACATGAATAATCGACGCCGCAAATCACGGACATTTAACAGGTAAGAAGTTTAAATTTCACTAATCATGCCTACCATGTTTTAGTAAGTGTGGCAGTGTTATGCATGTGTGGTAGGCATGATTAGCAAAATTTAAACTTCTTACCTGTTAAATGTCCGTGATTTGCGGCGTCGATTATTTCATGTGTCGGTGAAGTCAATGTCGATCTTCTAACTTGTCGATGTACTGACATGTACCCCTATATATATATATATATATATATATATATATATATACACATAGAGAGAGAGAGAGATGAAAGGCAGCTCCTTGATCACAATGATGCATGATTTTTTCAGATGGTGGGTAGTCTCATGAATTAACTCTCATCTTAATATACAGGTATTATAAACTCAGACACTCAGAGTTTTTACTCATTATAGCTAACAACAGACACTAAGATAATAATATTAATAATAACATTAAGTGCATTGCAGTCTCAAGGGACACTAAGGTGTGTCATTTCAGTCTTTTACTTTGTGTTAACTTCTCAGGTAGCTGCACAGGACAGTTCTACTCGTCACTCTTGACAATAAGCAAAGAAAAACAAAAGTGAAATGTTGAAGAGTAAAATGGTTAACAACAGTTATAGTCAACAGAAGAAACAGCTTTGTTATTACTAGTTGCGATCACAGAATAATGACAAACACACTATGAAGATAAAACTGAAACAATCGCAGAACACAACTCTCAGATTTTTGCCTCATATTTTTGGTCTGCTCCTCATAAAACTTGTGGTTTTCTGGCAAATCAAGTAAGGATTGGATTCACAAATAATGAAAACATTTTAAGTTTCGGACTTCGTATTTTTCAGAAAATGGCTGGTAACACAAAATCTTTTATTCTGGCAACTTTCTATGTGCAATATTTAAAATGTGTCCCTATTTATGGCCTTTGTCTCCACATTAATTTTGGTTTTGTTCAGATTACTTGTGCTATGACACTGAGAGCTATGAAGCAAAGGCAAAACGTCTGCACACATTCAATAAAGCATCAATATTTGAATTCTTTACAACACCTAAAACAATATTAACAACTGCATCAAATAACCTTTACAGTGTAAAAAAGGACTTAAATGTATATGCTTGAATGGAACTGTCTAAGGGATCATCAGCCAGGGCTGTGAAAAAAAGATACAAATGAATTTAGCAGTAGGAATTCTAGTTACAATCTGATTTGGCTATTTTAAGGTAAGTGCAGTTAATTTCACATACAATGGAAATGAAGCTAAATCTTGGGGTACCAGAAGTAGTTTTGTTATGATTGTTATGTGACATTCAGTCAACAGTAGTTCTGGCAGATCTAGGACAAAAACTCAGGTAAATAATCATGACAGTGATGGGGAAAGCTTGATAGTTCGACAAGTTTGGAAAGGAAAAGACTGGCCATGGGTTACATACTGATGAAAGAAAAGAACATTATAATCAGGCATATTATTAGGGTTCAGAATGGAGAAGAACTGAAATCTTCTTTTGGCAGTGAGATTATATAGCACTAAAAGCATTTTAAAGCTTAGGATAAACTGTTTATTGACAGGTACTTTCAAGGAATTTAATATTACATTACATTGCACTTGCTGATGGAAGAAGCAAACAATAGACCTATTTAGTCCGCTCTTTTAATTGCCTTTACATTCTACCTTCTCGGTATTCATACCTTTCCTTGCTTACATTTCCCCACCTGTCTCAAACCCTCCAGAATACCTCTGTGGATTACCTCTCTACCATTTATTCAAGAAGTCATTTTCATAGGACCATAACCCTCTGTTTGGGAAAGTACTTTAAGACATCTAAGAGGCAGTTAGTCTTTACCACATGCTGCCTCTAGACTCTCCTTTTCTCTCTGTCCTTCCTGCTCAGAATGACTCTTCACATCTCTCTGACATGATGTAATGCACCGTTATCTCTCTCTCTCTCTCTCTCTGTCTTCTGGTCTTACATGAGAAGAGTCATATTATTTTTGATCTGTCCCAAAGACGTTTCTCTTACCTTTCCTCTGAATTCCTTCTAGCAGATGAGTGACTTTTTCCTTATACAGCCCCCAGAATTGCATGCAATACTCAAGGTGAGGTCTGACTAAGGAATTTTAGAGTACAAGCATTACCTCTTGCTTCAGGAATATATCTCCCAAGGATAAATCTCAACATTTTATTTGCCACTGTCACCTCCCACTTTGCTCCCTGTGGATTATTCCAGGTGTAATCAATACCTGTAAATCCTTTTTCCTGCTATGTTGCCATCAGTTTCTCTCCTTTTAGCTATCATTTCACATCAGGGCCCTGGTGGTCCAAATGTAGTACTCTGCAGTAGGATGTCTAATTGGAATTTGCACTGAACCTTAACTGTCACCTTTCTTCCCATTTGTTCAGCCTTTCCAAATCCTTTACTACTCTCTTCCTCCATCATTCATTGACACACCAGTATCTGTGCAATCAGTAAAGAGGCTTGTCCTGTCCTTTGTTTCCTCAGATATATCTGAGCCAAATACATTGAATGGTACTGCACCCAGGACAAACGCTTGCAATACCCCATTAGTTATTTCTGTAATTCCTAACATTGTAACTCTTATCATAATCTTTTGTGTTCTTATCGATCTCAGGTCCCAAAACCCATACTTTTATGAAATGCATAATGCAGTGAACATAGCTAACAAACACACCACAAGCAAACATACATAAACAGCATTAAAGCAATGCAAACACACCCACATATGACCACACTTGTATTGTAGAGTTCTTATGATATAGACTGCAAAGCAGGTTATGGTCTGTTTCCCCACATTACTTTGCCCACTTAATTTTTCTAATTGCAAGAATACCGTTAACACTGACATCATTATTTAAAGAACAGTTGCATGCCAAGTAATACATTTCCTCTTCAAGGTATAGTTTCCTTTTTATAAAGTGGTGTCTATATTTCTATTCAAAAATATAAATTAATCTATTGCTTCCTTTACTGTTTATGTACTTTTCAATCTCCTTGGTGTACACCATGTCAGGTCTGCATGTAATCTCATGTTATTTGCTTTGGAAATTTGTCTTATTGGTTTTTAGATTACTTATTGCTCATTATACTTCAAACCTGATGCTGTTTCTATACTACTTATTACCCATTACACTGCAAACCTGCTGCCATTTCTAGATTACTTATTGCCCATTATACTACAAACCTGCTGCCATTTCTAGATTACTTATTACCCATTATACTGCAAACCTGCTGCCATTTCTAGATTACTTATTACCCATTATACTACAAACCTGCTGCCATTTCTAGATTACTTATTGCCCATATACTGCAAATCTGCTGCAGTCCTCCTATCCCACAACAGCCATAAAATAAATTGCTAGATTTAAAAAGTAAAAAATAGCTACTCCTACAGTGTAGAGAAAATCTAGTATTAACAATGTACATGTGAGTAAGAGATATTTGGACATCTTAGACATTAATAACGAGAAGCTTGGCACTTCTGGCTAACTGCATAAGTGAGAGAGAGAGATTTCAGTTGGTATAAGTTTTTACTCTTTACAAAAGTAACTAAAAGGGTGATAATATGAAGATAACAAATGTTACATGAATGTTTGCTTTAAAAATAGTAAAAGAACAGAACTCAAAGCATCACCGGAAAAATGTAATGAAATTCTTTTCAGAGGTTCTCAAAAGAAGTAATAACTGAGAGTGCTCCAATTCTGAGTGACTGGAGAGATCAACCTGAAATCATAGTAAATGCAAAATAATATTATCTTGATGGAGACCTACTATTTTTCAGATACAAATTCCTTAAAAGATATAACAATGTTAGTGCAACATCAATCATCAACCCATTTTCTGTTGAACCATATTATATAGTAACACTAACCTTTAAGACTGACACACTACAAAAGGAACTGCATAACAACTTAGATCTGAAAAATCTTTTTATTTTTTGTGTACTTACCAAACCATTCTTGAAGTCATGTGTCATATCATAAATAACATTACGCTTGTTCTTCCTTCGAGGTTTGGTCTCCAGAGTAATTTCAATAACCTCACTGGCAGTGCCTGCCACCTGAATCTGAGACAAATGAAAGTTACTGAAACCTTTTGCAAAATGTAGTCAAGACTAACATGATTTTAAGTTATCACATTGACTTCCGTAATATCAAGTCCCAGCCTCATCCTAATCCTCAGGCTCACCATGTCTTCATCATCATAATCATTAGCCTGAATGACTTCATCATCACCATCATCATCATCATCATCCCAATTTCATTATTACAATAATTGTCATCATTACACTGACTTCTTCTTCATCATTATCCCAATTTTTTATCAACAACATTTCATCATTATTTATTTTTATTTATTTTATTTTACATTTGTTGACCAGGCTAGTCTAACTGGATACATGTCCATTTTCAGTAGAGGCCCGGGGGAGATAAGCTCCAAGATAGAACAATGAAATTAACAAGATAACAAATAAGGAAACATTAAACAAAAAAAAAACATCATATTTACAATGCATATTACAGGTTATCACAGTAAATTCAGCAGTGCAGAATACAGGCATAACATAGCATGCTAGTACAATCAAGATGTTCTAGAGGGAGATAGTATTATGGTTAATAAGGAAGGAGTTTACAGTTAATGAGTAGAAGGGGTAGACAGAGCAAAGTATTAAGAGATACATAACTAGTCAGGCTTAGTACAGGGGCATAACCACTGTGTTCTGAGGAACACTTTCAATTTGTTTTTGAAGCAGGATACTGAGGGACGTGAGGAGAGTTCACTGGGGAGGAGATTCCAGGCTTTTCCAACAATATTAGAAAAAAGGGAGTCACCAGCCTTGTTGTTTGGTTTAGTGCTATGTACTAGAAGTCTCTGAGAAGACCTTAAGGATTTCAGGTTTTTATGGGGAGTGATGAGTGTGGATAGAATAGGAGTTTTGGAAGGTTTGTAAAAAGTGTTGTGGGCTGTAGATAGTTGATGGAATTTAATGAGATTTTGTTGCCATCACTGTCAGACTCTTTATCATTTCCCTTCCAAGGACTCCAGAGGTGGCTTACAGTATAGGATCAATGTGTGTGTGTGTGTGTGTGTGTGTGTGTGTGTGTGTGTGTGTGTGTGTGTGTGTGTGTGTGTGTGTGTGTGTGTGTGTGTGTGTGTGTGTGTGTGTGTGTGTGTGGTGTTTGTGTGTGTGTGGTGTTTGTGTGTGTGTGTGTGTGTGTGTGTATGTGTGTGTGTGTGTCTGTGTGTCTGTGTATGTCTCTTTCTACCTGTCAAAGCCTTTTACAGTTATATCCATGTCTATGTGTTGTAGCACACCTCGGCATTAATATCCATTTGGCTTTTCCATAAGAATCTTACTAAAATTTCAAGAAAATGTGCTATTACCTAAGGTTATCAGTACTGTGTTTAAAAGTATTGAATCAATGCCTCTATTCATGCCCTAATAACCATTATATGTTCTTGTTAATGATCGTCAGGTAACCGTAACTGTCTATATTGATGTACTGTGTGCATATGTATATCTGTACCAAGACACCTCAGAATTACACCCAACTCCAAATTTTAGTAAATTACTGCATCTATAAATATATGTAAGTTCACATTAGTGCCCTTGTTTCTTTATGGTCATATTTAACAGTCTGATCAGGTGTTTATGCTCATATGCTAATTTTTGTATCTACCTATCTATGTATACAGTAGTGCATAATGCACATTGATTTATTTGTATTGCAATGTTCTCAGTTTACAGTGAAAAAAAAAAAGCTAAATCATTTCATTGGCAAAGACCAGTGTTTTTTTTTTTGGACATTGAATGATATATGACACAGATGGAAAGCCACAGTATTTTAATAACAAACTGATGCTTTAGTCATGGAAGCATTATAATAATCAATGCATACAGTGTTGAACAAATTAAAAATAGTTGACTGAGCATAGTAACAGTTATTGTTAACAAGTAATGTGATATTGGATTTGAAAAAAAGGATGCTATAGCAAAATATTTTGCAAAAGACCTAGACCTAAACTTAAAATGTATCCATATTCTTGCACAAGCTAACCAGTCCTGTGACTTATCTGTTCCAAAATGTGAGGGCTGTGTAACAAATGACAGTCTCCAGCTCTTGGTTTTGAATTAAGTGATTTTGAAGAAAAATAGAAGTGAAAAAATGGCTACGTACACAATGTGATTGTGTTAATGTGTTAAAATGGGTACTGTTGATCAAAATGACTTTATTATACATTACTTAAACAAGCTGGGCAATGACCTAAAAGATGTACTTATTTATTTGTTTGTTTGTTTTTCACCTGGTAGCCCCAGATGCTTTATTTATTTTATTTCTTATTGCCTTGTCTGTATTCTTCACACATCATCTTTCCCTTTATTTCCTAAACTTTAATCTACATTCAGATTGTTTTATTAGTTATTTTTTGTTGGGTTTGTTTTATTAGTTTTTTTTTGGGGGGGGTTGTTTTATTAGTTATTATTTTTTTGGGTGTTTTTAGACTTTGGTTCTACTTTCAAATTGATTTCAAGCTGGGCATTGCCAAATGATCAAGAGTTCATCTATTTTCTGTTACTAACAAATTAGTGTCAGGGACAGGAATATAATGTTTAGGTAAATAAGAAACCATACTTTGCAATGATGGCATCAGCTTTGTGAGTCTCAGAAAGTGAATAATTTTGTATACTAATAATTAAATAAACCACAGTCCATTAAGAAAGGGTGACTAAGTTATGCCTTGTAAATATAAGACCGCTGGAGATTCTGAATTAATGGGCTACAGATAAAAGCTTGTGTAATGTAATACAGATGTTGAGCTGCTGTGTTCCTCGTCATTAATTTTATTAAAAGTAAGATACCTGGTATTCAAGTGTTCCATTGTCATGCAGGCTTAGCTTAGCAGAACCAACAGCTCCAGTTTTGCTTGGAATCAGAGCATCTCCTCCAGAAAGGACACTGTGTATAGCTATAAGAAAAAAAAAAGTATGATCAATTGTTGTTTACCTGTTAAGACATATTATTAGTCACAAAGTGAAAGTTAAAGATTTGTTATTTATTTATTTAGTTACTTTAAATTTCTGAATGCACCAACTATACCCAAGTAAACTAACAAAGAAAAGTAAGCAAATAAATGGCTTAATCCAGAGTACATATGTGTTTCTATCATCTCAATATGACAGGAAAAAAAAAACAGAAGTGTTGTGTTGGTAACCTAGGTTACACAATTAATCTTGATTTGGCTGGTGAGGAATGCATAATAGAAAAGCTATTAGGTATTTCTTCATTTAGATCCAAAAATGCTCAAAAGTATAGACATACAGCAGATGACATACTGAGACTGCCTCTAAACTGTGGCATACATCTCTTCACAAATGCACATGGCCTAGACACTGGTAGAGAAAGACAAGCTGCCTGAATGTGGTGATCCACTTGTTCTCTGCAAAAGTGGCTGAGACATGGTAGGCTTAAAAGCTGTTTATCATTGGAACATTCTGCCTTCCAGTTCAGAAAGCCAAGGAGTGATAATATTTAAAAAAGACAAGAAAAACGGAAGGCCCAATTAAAACATTGATCCCTGTTATACACACACACACACACACACACACACACATATATATATATATATATATATATATATATATATATATTAATTGTGTGTGTGTGTTTGTGTGTATATATATATATATATATATATATATATATATGTGTGTGTGTGTGTATATATATATATATATATATATATATATATATATATATATATATATATATATATATATGGGTCCCCTTCACATGGTCGACAGTTCATTTGATCGACATTTATTTGGTCGACAATTCATATGGTTGACAGGCAGATTTGCCCCTCTCCCCAATGTTGTGCAACCCTGGAGTTGATATATATAGTTAGGGGGGGTGTGGGGGGCAAAGCCCCCCACATAAAACTGCTTGTCGATCAAATGAATTGTCGACCAAATAAAAGTCGGTCAAATGAACTGTCAACCATGTGAAGTAGACCCACCTGCACTATGGAGCTTCTAGATAGTTTAAGAACGGCAAGGCACACGTTCACCACTGCCACAGTACTCCGATGTTTGGCACTATGATGGTGACAGTATCTGAGGGGGAGGTACCACCATTCCTCCTGTGTGTGCTTTGCAAATCTTGTCTTATTAGCTCAGTATTTTAACTCTGAAACCGTTGAACAAACTTTACCGAACTACTAATTATGATGAGGAACCGTGTTCTTTTACAGACGTAATGTCGTTTTGGAAAGGAGAATTTGGTCAAAATTTTACATCTCTAAATTTAAATTAAACAAAAAAATGCAAGAAGACCTGATAAAAGGGAAAAGGATGACTTGACAAGAAATTACCTTTTCATTCTCAGAGCACAGCAAAGGACATTTTTTTTAATTATTTGGAGTACAGAGACCTTGGAGATGATTATGCAAAGAGTTCACAGTTGCTTCTGAGAACAGTAGTTTCTTCGGCAAACTGTATTTTTAGTAATATGGGTTTGCGTATACATAATCTGACAACATTGTAGCAGGACTTTTTAATCTACTTTCCCTTGCAAGAACCAAATGCTAAACAGAGCTCTTTAACAAAATACTGAGGCATGAGTAAGAATATTGCTATTGAAATAGATAAAACTAAAATGATGCACCTATATAATTTCACAATCTAAAACAACACAGGGAACTCACAAAGTGTTTTTTTTTCAAAGGGGATGTGTCTTCCTGCATCATTCAGTGAGGGAGCTATGAGCTCATACTCTCATTCTTTAAATATGTTATCTCAAAGGTCAACTAAAATGGAGAAAAGTAACAAAAAGAAAAATTCACCTTTCCATTTACTCTGAGTTATCCCAACATGGAAACACTACAGTGATAAAAAAGATATTTCTGTATAAAAACCTTGGGAGTGTTGCTGTTTTGATTTGTAACCTCCCAGGGTTTTGCATGTTTTAGGTTTGCTTAATCACATTCTGATAAATGAAGAGTGATTATTTACAGTAAATCCAGTTATATAAAACAAAATTACTTTTATAGCTTTGCATTAGATTATCAGCTGTCAAACAATTTATATAAAACACTGATCATGAATTCCTGAAATTAAGACACAAAATCATTACTTACTATCACACGTTTTCTTGGAAGTGATAAAGCCAGATATCCGTCGGGAATCTGTACCTTGAGTTTCTACAGAGATTTCAAGCTGACCATGAGAAAGCCAAAACATTTCTCTAGTGGAAAGATCAGTTAGCACCTCTGCAAAATCAGGATCCTGTTGTAGACAACAAAAAAATCAAAACAAATCAGGATGACTGCAAAACACAATCATTTTAACTAATTTTCTCATATTTAAGCTGGTTAATCATAGCACTGTACGCTATTAACTTAGTATGTTGAAATAGATTCATTGCGTGCAATCTGCTATGGGTCCACTTATGGTGGGGAAGGGACCATCCTGGTAGTTTTCGTAGAGGTCTAAAAATCATGACTATGTCCCTGAAAACGTGATTCACAAAGAAGCATACCTAAAAATTGAAAGTGATGGAGCATTTCTGAGGAGGATTTTCTACAAGCTTCCTAAGAATACAGACATTATAATAACATGATGTATGAGCTTCCCGCTTATGTAGAAAGGTCATTTCTTGAAGTTTGAGGACTAGGTTAAGCATGTAAATGCAGTTATCCAAAACAATGTAATGCATTCTTTATTGGATTGCATTCATGCCCTTAACTTAGGTTTATGATGGACAGATAATTGTATATTACTTCCCCAGTATAACATGTAATGTTTTGGTTAACACAAAAAAAGTTTTGTCTGTAATAAAATGCAGTAGTGCTCTCAACATATATCTGAAAATTGTACAGGACTGAGATCTAAAAAGGTGTTGTGCATGGATATTCAGAAACTACTTGATTACATACCAAACTGTCAAAAAATTCCTGTCAGAAATATTCCTTGTGGTCAATCATCTAGTATTCATAAAAAATATTTGTCTGCATTAATAATGCTATTTCTTGAAAATTAGATGGCTACCTATCTAACTACTAACTGACAATATCTTAAGATGCATATTATATGCATTTTCTCACCCTGCATCGTATGAGCATACCACTGAATAGATTTATGCATAGCCAAAACAGTAGTGGGTGAAATGATTGCTGCCCTGGGTGCAAACTGTTAGGGTCCTGATCTGCACTGTAAAATAGGTGATGATCTTTGTAAATGTTTTAGCAGCAACACGACATGAAAGTTGATTAAATATCATCCTTCAATTAGATGTGCAATTTGTGACTGGACTGCATATACTGAAAGGTCAGTGCAATTACAAGGCTGCAAATGGTACATATGTAATTATCAATTACGATCACAACTGTTTATTTTATTATTTCTTAGATATAAATACACATGCATGAACCTGCATATCTCTCTCTCTCTCTCTCTCTCTATATATATATATATATATATATATATATATATACCAAATGATACATGCAAACACTATGAGGCAACAATGCTAAGTGCTGTGTCATTGTGCTGCATTATTTTTTTTTTCATTCAAACTGTAATACTAATTGTTGTAGGGAGCAACTTTAAATAATGCTTACTCTATGAGCAGGTGGTATACACATAAACTGGTGTAAATTCATGTACTCATTTGGTGTAAAACTTTTTCAGCATGTAAGCAGTAAATCTTTTATTCTTGATTACTGCAAAAAATGGAAGATACATAATTCATGCACTCTGTCATGACTAAGTACAAAAGTGGTCAGCCTGGTGGAAACCATAAATTATTTCACAAATAGGTATTTTCTTCTAGAAATCTCAAGTTCTCTGAATTGCTGCAGTGTAGTTTTACATAACTTTGCATTAATATTCGGATTGAGCTGGGGAATGTCTCAGCCATAGTGTGATATATGCTTTAAATGCAAGCATAATCTTATATTAATCATCTTAATATTACATGCCTGCTATGGTTATGACTTATAACCCTATTGAAGCTGTTGAAATGCATTCTGAAATTTTGCAGAAATAAAAATCAAATTTCAGTATCACTTTTTATACTGATATTTATTTCTATGCAGAACAGATACTCCTTTGGTACTTAGGAACCTGCCATTGCAAATGCATAACAAAAGAATGGAGGAAAAATGCTACGAAACTAAGAGTAGGATACATCTAAGTATAAATTCCCCAACTACTACTTTCATAATATTTTATAAACAAGCTACCTAACCCTGACTTAATGCAAATAGACAGTGTCAGGATACAGGTTTTTCATTACAGGGACTATAACTCTCGTATCAGTAAAAATAATATAACTGATCAAGGCTACAGAACTAGTTTGAAAATAAATGCATATGAATAGTAACTAGCTGGGCAATTGTTCTGAACCAGTCAGATTGAAGACAAGCTCTCAGCTGGAAGACCTGGCCATATGCGTCTTTGAGTGAACCATGGAAGGGCAGAACACAATGATGTCTCAGAAATGGAAAGGCATGGTTTTCATTAACTAACATGTGTTTTTAGTTGTCTCTGTTTGTAGCATGCCTCAGCAGGACCCAACAGCCTGAACTAATTCAGTTATGTGGGAAATGGAAATATGAAAAGTCTAGTCTTGCATATATATTGAGAACATGAAGTTTGGTCAGCAAATGCATCCTTACCTGTGCTGTGATGTTTGCTCGGATTTCACGTAAGACTTTGTTCTGGTGGGAAAGATGGACAAGAATAGGTGCCAGAGGGTGGACTGAAATTTAAAATAAAAGCAATGCATCATGAACTGGTAATACAAATGCAACAAACGCTATGCTTTCTGCTAGTCTGCAGTTAGTAAATATACTGATAGACCTCTTCCTAGTAATGTCTGGCTTACTTTAATTTCTATGAAGCACTTATGATAGAAATCTTGCAACTACAGCTTTTAATAATGATATCACTTCTTTTTATAGGTACACTGCAGATTTTCACAACAGGTTCACTAACCAAGTATTCACAGTGAAGAAAGTTACTGCTATACAGTCAGGAAAGCTGTTCTTCAAACATGGTAGTATTTTTGCACTGGAAGGGCACTGACAAAGCTTAAATTCTTCATGACTGCTGTGAGTTTCTGCCTGAAATTTTGCACAGCATCCTCTAATTGAGTAAAAAAGGGCACAGCTAAGAGGGTGTGTTAAATATGTAGTTACATGTCACCTACTATAAATAAAAGGGGGTTTGCAGGGACCCAAGTAATAAATGGACCAGGTTATCCCAAGACAGACATAGTGCCATATAGCATAAGGACAATCAATACATATTTAAGTACGACAGCAATATAATGCTTTTTATTCTAATAAATAAAAGAATAAACAGGCATAGTATTGTACTGAAGCAAGGGGCATTAGGTTTTGTGCACTGTTGCTCATTCAGGAGCATGCCACTTCATCAAAAGTGGAGATAGCCTTTTTCTTCATTATTTTGTGACTTCGGAGTTGGTATATATAATTCCAGGGTGTGTAGGGGTGTCCTCCAATATAGGGGATGCAGGGGGGTTGACACCCTGCAAAAAAAATTAATTTCAATGTTCACTGATGGCGGTTTTGGTGAACTTGTTTTAGCTTCTTTGTATTCGCTGAAACTGGCTCAATTAATCAGCATGAATCCATTCACTCTAACTGTACATCAATCCATAATGCAAGAAGTGAAAGGTAACTGGTAAAATGACTGTAAACATTTAATGCTAGTCTATTCTGCTCATTACAATGTACAAAACATTGGGTATATTAGGCAGCAGCTTTTAGTTGGGCTGGAATTGTAGTTACAGAGCAGCATTTAGGTGAACTGAATTCAAGGGCTATGCAGTGAGGAATATCTCTGTCTCATGTAATACGTAGCTTGGGCTCCAGTATCACTGGAAAACACATGGACATTATGCCATTGTATCAAAAATAGGAAGTCAGATGGTGTCTCTTGTGGAGAATAACCCACAGTGTTATTTTGGCATTACATTTACACTGCCACACAGGTGCCTACATCTATGCGATTTAATTACTGTTTATTGGGTGCATTTGTTACCTGTGTAAGAACACTAATAGTCCCTTTCTAGGCATGCTCTTGGTGCAAGCAGAATAATTGTGCATGGCTGCCGTACCTTATACACACTGCAATATATATATATATATATATATATATATCTGTGTGTGTGTGTGTGTGTGTGTGTGTGTGTGTGGTGTGTGGGTATAGATGAATGTATATATATATATATATATATATATATATATATATATGGATTCCATACATTTGGTCAAATTACACTTAGTCGAAAATGATACCAGGCATTGCACTTGACTGAAAGCTCACTTGACTGAAAGCTCATTTGGTTGAAAATGGAATATAGCACCTGCCCCACTGCAGTGCAACTCTGGAGTGAGAATATTAAATAAGGGGGGTGTGGGGTGAATGTATATCCATTAGAAATGCATTGATATATATATATATATATATATATATATATATATATATATATATATATATATATATCTTTAGTAAAAACTATCCCCCCACACTCCCCTTATTTAAAATTCTCACTCCAGGGTTGCACTGCAGTACGGCAGGGGCTATATTCCATTTTCAACCAAATGTAATTCGACCAATTGAGCTTTCAGTCAAGTGAGCTTTCAGTCAAGTGAAATGCCTAGAATAACTTTTGACTAATTGTAATTGAACCAAATGTATGAAATCCATATATATATATATATATATATATATATATATATATATATATATATATATATATATATAGGTGCCTTATATTTTGTCAAATGCCTGTGTTGTTGACAAAGCACAGTGATAGCAATTTCAGTCAAACATTTGGCTTGTCAGTGGTAGGAGACATTGAACATTAGCTTGTTTCCTATCTTGGGGTGTATGAGGTGTGCTTTCATATAGATTAGTGGGGGTTTACCAATTAGGGCTAGAATAAGGGCTAGGTTAGGATACAGACTGTTTCTGATTTAGGGTCAGAGTCAGGGCTATATAGGGTGAAAGTTTTAGCATTGTGTATGTATGCTGTTAAGTGTGCAGAGTGTGCAGGCATGCACGCACATGTGTGTGTGTGTGTGTGTGTATGTGTGTGTGTGTGTGTGTGTGTGTGTGTGTGTGTGTGTGTGTGTGTGTGTGTGTGTGTGTGTGTGTGTGTGTATGTGTGTGTATGTGTATGTGTGTCTTTAACTGTTTTTGCATTGGCACTATTAGTAATGAATATTTTTTGGGGGTAAAGTAATATGTAAGACTGGGATCAGTTGCAATGGCAGGGTTAAGGTTAGGTTTAGCACATGAGTGAGGTGGCATAAGGGAGTGAAGACCCTCAGAAAGTAGGCGGTGAAGGGGCTCGTCCCTTTACAAAAGCAATTATGTGTTTTTTTTGTGTTAAATCTTCACAAAACTGTATACCTTTGATTACGAATCTACTACACATTCTGCTTGCTTAGGATGTATGTTTTGTGTTTTTGCAGTCAAGTAAAACATCACTCAGATGTACTAGACTTGATTTAGAAAAGTATTTGTACCAAAACATATACAAATTTAGTGGGGAAAGTCATAAGCTCTATTAAATGTTGGCACCATGGGGACCAGAAGCCTATATAAGTCACTATACAGGCGAGCCACCTGAGAAGTGTTATGATCATTCTAAGGCTCTTTTTCCTTTCTCAGTGTCTCTATAATGCCTGACCATACAGAACTGCTGTTTTTCCACATTTTATTAACTTTTAGTTATGTACTTACCATAACTTTAGATGTTTGGGATCCATCTTGCCTACATTCTGTACTGATGGGCTCGGAGCCGATCCCTCGGCTCCGACTCGGCACGCTATGCTATAGAGTGAGGCCTCTTATTGGCTGAGCTATTTCTTATCCCAGGATGCACCACCACTAATCCCCCAGATCTTGTTTGTCCGCATTCATGCACACATGCACAACTTGTTTATATAACATTGTTAGATGTTTCAAGATGAAACAACAGGATTCGGACCTTCTGATATCCTCTGATCTCCAAGGAAGGGGGAAGGAGGGTGGGTTATTAGGAATGTAGGCGAGATGGATCCCAAACATCTAAAGTTATGGTAAGTACATAACTAAAAGATGTTATGTGATCCTATCTCACCAACATTCTGTACTGATGGGACAGCGTCCCTAGCACCTAAATCCTGGGTGGCTCATTGGAAAACACTCCTGAGCACTGTGGAACCAAATGAAGCTCGTCCTCTAGATGCCACATCCAATTTGTAGTGGGAAATGAAAGTGTCCGGGGAAGACCATGTAGCTGCAGCACAAATGTCACTAATGGCAAGCTTAGAATGAAATGCTATCGAAGTAGCCATAGCCCGTGTAGAATGAGCTTTGACAGAGGAGGTAAGCTCTTTGTTAGAATAAGAATAAGCTTGAGTAATACAGTCCCTGATCCATTTGGCAATAGTGACCTTTGTGACAGCTTTGCCCAATTTATTGTCTGCAAAGGATACAAACAACTGATCCGTTTTCCTTGTTTGTTTGGTCCTGTCTAAATAAAAACGCAACTGCCTGTGGACATCTAGTGTGTGGAATATGAATTCCGCTTTGTTAGAATATTTTGGAAAAAAGACTGGAAGTTCTAACGATTGTTGTAAGCAGAAACTGGAACAAACTTTAGGGACAAAGGAAGGATTTGGCCTTAGAGATACTCTGTCTTTGTGAAAAACCAAGTACAGGGGTTTTACTGACAAAGCTTGAAGCTCTGAAACTCTTCTGGCAGAAGTAATCGCCACCAGAAAAGCAGTTTTCCATGATAGAAACTTTAGATCACATGTAGCCGCCGGTTCAAAGGGGGAGGAAGTTAAGGCGCGTAACACCACATCGAGATCCCATGGAGGTGCAGGATGAGAAATCGGAGGTCTTAACAGAGCAGCACCTTTCAAGAAGGTCTTACACAATCTGCTGCTCATTAAAGGTGGGTTTATGGATTCGTGAAAATTGGAAATCGCTGCCAATTGGACCTTGATGGTAGAGACTGAAGAGCCTTGATTGAAAAGAGAAGTTAAAAATTTTAGTACTTCTGCCACAGGAATAGAGATGGGGTCCAGGCCCTGGAGTTGAGCCCAAATAGCAAATCTTTTCCATTTGCTAGAATACAGTTTCTTTGTAGCAGACTTATGGGCCGAAGATAATATGTGTACAACCTCTGGATCCAATGTATGACTCCTGACTATAGTCGGAATAGGAGGAGCCAAGCCGTCAATTTTAAGGTGTGCAGGGATTGGTGGAATAGTCCTGACTGATGAACCAAAAGGTCTGGGATCTGATCCAGGAACCATGGACCTTCCAGAGCATATTTCCAAAGATAGGGAAACCATACTTGACGAGGCCAGTAAGGATCAACTAAGATCATTTTGCTCCCCAAGAGAGATGCCTTTTGGATCACCCTGGGGAGGAGAGGAACTGGAGGAAAGGCATAAAGCAAGCCGGTGGGCCAAGGATGGGCTAGTGCGTCCATGGGGTTCTTCCTCAGAGCCGGGGTTAGAGAGAAGAACTCTTTGCACTTCGCATTTAGTGGAGTCGCGAAGAGGTCGCAACACGGAACTCCCCATTTGCTGAAAATCTGACTTGTAACTGTCATGTTCAGAGACCATTCATGAGGAGAGAGGATGGTTCTGCTCTGTCTGTCGGCTATCACATTGGACTTGCCCGGGATATAAGTAGCCACTAGAAAGCGTTTGGTCGAGACTGCCCATTCCCAGACTCTCATGGCCTCTCTGCAAAGAGGATAGGATCTGGTCCCTCCCTGTTTGTTCAGGTACCAGACAACTGACATGTTGTCTGAGTGAACGGCAATTACGCCCTGAGGGAGATAATCATGAAGGGCTTGAAGGGACAGAAGTACTGCCCTCATTTCTAGGATGTTGATATGAAGTAGGGTCTCTTCCGGGTGCCATCTGCCTTGGACTGACCTGCCCAGGGAATGCCCCCTCCACCCCATCTGGGAGGTGTCCGTGGTCAAAGTGGCCGCAGGAGGAGGTGGAACAAAGGGTCGTCCCTGATCCAAATTGGAGGGCACTAGCCACCAGCGAAGGTCCCGTTTGCATGTTTCCATGATCCATATGAGGTGACTGAGAGGGAGTTCCTGAAAGGACCACTGAGCTGAAAGAAGCCACTGGAGAATTCTCATGTGCAACCTTGCCAAGGGGACTAGAAGAACCATGGCGGACATGGATCCCAATAGCTGCAGGACCATCCTGGCTGGTGCTTTGGACCTGGGAAGTAAGGCTCGAACTTGAGTCTGTATGGTCTGTATTCTGTCTGTAGGTAGATAGACCCGCATTTGGTTTGAGTCTATCTCTACCCTATGAATCTTATTCGTTGAGATGGCAGCAACACAGACTTTGGCCAATTGAAGGTGATTCCAAGGGAATTGCCCAGTGATATAGTGGCTTGTAGGCTCCGCAGTAGTAGATGCTTGGAGGTGGCAGTTAGGAGCCAGTCGTCTAGATACGGAAACACCTGGAATCCTAGACTTCTCAGGTGAGCAGTCACGACTGCCAAGCACTTGGTGAACACCCTGGGGGCTGTGGTGAGACCAAAAGGCAGCGCGCAAAACTGAAAATGACTGCCTCCTAGGCTGAAGCGCAGATGTCTCCTGGATGCTTGATGTACCATGATATGGTAATAAGCGTCCTTGAGATCTATGGAGCACATCCAAACACCTTTCTCCAGCAATGGGAGAATGGTTTGTAGGGTGACCATTCAGAACTTGGACTTTCTGACTGAGCGGTTTAGGATGCTGAGGTCCAAAATGGGCCTCAAGTCCCCGGTCTTTTTTGGCACCAAAAAGAATCTTGAGTAAGTCCCTAATCCGATCTGGTCTGCGGGGACTGGTTGGATGACTCCTTTTTGCAGCAGCTTTGAAACTTCTGAGGCTGCAGTATCCCGTTGACTGGGTAGCGGGTCCGGGATTTTTTTGGACTGAGGTGGGGAGTGAGAGAAAGGGATGGTATAACCTCCGGCGATAATTCGAAGCACCCATCGGTCCTAAGAGATACCTTCCCAGACTTTCAGGTGCTTTGAAAAATGACCCCCGACTGGCTCCGGAGCTGCACAGTCAGGCAATTCCTCAGGGACTGTGAAAGGCTGAAGAGCCACGAAAGGTCTCGCGGTCTCCAGTGTTGCGAGGGCCTCTGCCGCCTCTGGGACGGCGTCTTCCGGAAGAATTTCCCCCTCCCCTGCCTCTGGAAGGGGGATCCTCCTGCTGAGAGGGGTAAGGCTTCTGAGATCTACGGAACCACATTTTCCCTCCTCTTTTAGCCTTGGGATAAGGCCGAAAGGGAGTGGAAAATCGTGCCCCTACGGCAGTCAGAGTCTTACCCTCCTGTTCGCAGTGGGTCAGTGTGTCCTTCACCTTGGGTCCAAACAGGGAGGACCCATCAAAGGGGGCATCGGCGAAGGAAGACTTAAAGGCCTCCGCGAAATGACACAGGCGGAGCCAGGCTTGTCTCCATAGAGCAATGCCTGTACCCGCCGCTCTACTCGCCCCTTCGGCCGCATAAGAAATGAGCCTCATGGACGAGTTTGAAATGGACGACAATGTAGCCAGCTGAGAGCCAACCATCTGGGCCAGCTCCTCAGGCAGGTTACCCAAGAGGGTATCGGATAGTTCTTTAATCAGATCCCTCTGAAATCTAGTAAAGTGCGTAAGGTAGTTCAAGGACCTTAATGTAAAGGCCGCTGAACTTAGGGTGCACTTTCCGTACCGATCCATGCTCCTAGACTCCTTATTAGGAGGATGGACGGACGTCGAAGCCTCTACTACATCTTGCTGGGTAGCAGATGCCACCACCAAAGCATCTACAGCCACACCTTTAGTTAGAAACTCTTTTTCAGGGGGTGCCGAGAGGAACTTATTCGGACGAGCAGGCACTGGTTCCACAGAGTCTGGGTGTTCCCACGCCCTTTGACAGATCAAATCCAAGAGCTCGTCGAAGGGCGGAGACACCCAGGAGGCAGAGGGCTGAGCCCCGAAGGCCTTAAGGAACACCGACTCATCAGCAGAAGGAGGTTTGGACTGCCAGCCACCTCGTTGTTTAAGGGCTTCCAGGATGTCTGCAAAGGAGACATCGTCCAAGGACGACTTAGGGGACCCCTCTGCATCATCGAGATCAGTGTCTGATGTAAGTGACTCATCAAGGGAGTCAACGTGCTTCCTCTTGCACGATCTTTTCCTGGGGGGTTCTTCCGAAGAAGCTTCAGAAGGACCTTCAGGAGGGGGGGAAACCCCAGTGGGGGTAACCTCAGGCCCCGGGGCTCCGCTGTCTAAGGACAGGGGGACTGCCAAAGACCCAGTCTCAGTATGCAGGGAAGGAGCTGGGGAGACCGTGGAGGTAGCCAAAGAAGATTTGGCTAACGCACTCCTCATAGCCCTGAAGGCGGGACCACCAGAATCCTGGGAGGGTCCCACCTCCATGGCCACGACAGTGGATGGCACTCCCGCCGCCGACGCACCAAGAGGGAGACTTGGGACCGAAAACATCAATCCCGAAGCATCCCCCCCAGGGCCGACGGAAGAAGTCCGTGTACTGAACTCCGACCCAAGAGCCGGAATTGGAGTAGGGTCGGGCCCAACCCTAAAACCTCCACCGGTTCCACCAGCACCGGCTCCAATGGTGCCGAGGCTGTTGGAGGAGGAACCATAGTAGCGAGGTGGACCATCGGCTCCGAAGCCGAATGGGCTGGAGCCGAAACTAGCTTTTGGAACACCGGAGACTGGAAGAGTCTTAGGAGCACCCTGTCGATGTCCGAATCAGACATCTTGGATGATCTGGAGGATACCGATTGGGTCCGAGCTGATTTCTCCATCGGCTCCAAAGGACTAGGGGACCGGCTCCGAATGGATTCTACCACTATCGGCTCCGAGGGAGATCTCAAGGCAATTTCCCTCGGTGCCGATAAGGACTTCGGCTCCGAAGGGGAAGAGTCTGAGCCGGTAACCCTCATCGGCTCCAATATCAGTGGAGCCGATGAAGGTGACCCGCCTCTCGATGCCCCAGTCCTCGGCTCCGAAACCAGAGGGGTCGATGCTGCAGGCATCGAGGCAGACCGTTCCGCCCTCCGCTCCGAAGTCCGTGGAGCCAATGGAGAAGTCTGCCTAGGTTTTTTGGCAGTCGGTTTCGACAGACTTGTCGGAGCCGATGCTTTCTTCTTTTTTGAAGGAGAGGGAGACGAAGATAAAGCCTCCTCGAAGGATGGCTTAATTAATCCCTTAAGGATTAATTTGTTTTTCCTCTCCTGGAGGACTCTTGATGAGAAGGCGTGACACACGCTACATGATTCTTGTAGGTGCTTGGCGCCTAAACAGTAAACGCATGAGGAGTGGTCGTCCGTTATGGACATCTTAAAACCACACCTCGTGCATTTTTTAAACCCGGAGGGTTTATGTTCTTTGGACATGACTAGAGAACAACACAGTTATCTAAATAACACGAAAAAATTTAGCTTAGAAGTTCAAAATATAAAGTTATATTATTTTTTTTTTTTTTTTTTTACACAAACAAATGCACAAGAAAAAACAACACAGAAAGAGAGGGTCAAGACCCTCTAACTAAAACGGGTACTTGACCCACTAATAAACGCTAGCCACAAATAACGCTAGAACAGCAAAAGGGGAAGGCCCCTCTAACTAAAACGGAAACCTTCCCTTAACAAAATATAACAACTTTCTCAACAGAATCAGCAAATATACACACGTATCACAAAAAATAGCTGTTAAAACAGCTTTTGGTTTGAAAACTAGGAAATTCCTGACAGGAAAAGTCTAAACAAATTAGTACTTAGCCCAGCCAAGTTGAGACCACGTCTTAGCTTGTAAGCGGCAAACGAGATCTGGGGGATTAGTGGTGGTGCATCCTGGGATAAGAAATAGCTCAGCCAATAAGAGGCCTCGCTCTATAGCATAGCGTGCCGAGTCGGAGCCGAGGGATCGGCTCCGAGCCCATCAGTACAGAATGTAGGCGAGATAGGATCACATAACATCTGTAGTTAAGCAGGAAAAAAAGCATTTCATCTCGTATTCCATGAGTACCTACAAATACTATAAAGCACATAAGTGCAATCCTTAGAAAAGATATGTTTTAAGTGTGATTGGGGATTATATACACTAATCCAAAACTTGAGTATCTCAGTGTATTCCACTTACTGAGAGGTACAATGATCTGACACAGCCTGAGGTAAAGTGACATTGGAGTTAGTATATGTAACTACTACTGGTGGGAGGTGTAGAGGGTAAACCCCTACAGAAACTCTTTACATTTTTTACAGTAACCTTTTGCCATTTGATGTATTTAACTGACAGTGCACATAGTCTTTTGGAGTTGCATACTTCACATTGATGTGTCTTGGACATCTGATTGGAAGCTGTTTTCCAGCTTTTAAAAATTATGGAGATATGCTATTATAGTTGCTGTGAACTATATATTAACCACATATGCACAGTTTTACATCTTCTGGCTAATGTTTGAAAAGACTGCCCTGCACAGCAGTGTCCATGCTGTCACTAATATCTGAATGGATAAAGCTGACCTTTAGAGCAAAAAAGCATATCTACCAAAGGCATTAAGAATCTGTCAGAGACTGATTGCAGTAATTTAGTTTAAACCATTATGTGAACATAACCATTCACAGTGCAGAGCACTAAGTAATGGTTAGTCTTACTTTAGGAGCACTGTATGTGGTGTAGCAGAACTCCAGATGGAATCAGAAGACTAGCTGGACATGGATGGAATACTGACTAAGCCAAAGTCTTATACTATAGGGTGGTAGGCAGGTTAGGCTAGCTGCCATTGTGGGCCATTTTAAGCCTAGCTGATTTCCTTTTCAAAGCTGAGAATCAAACCCTGTACCATGTGTCTATAAGGTAAATAGCTTAACCATTATGCCATACCTGAACCCCATCCATTTAAGAGTAGAATGCCAGACACGTTAAAAAGAGAAGTATAAATATGAGATGGCAGTCTCAGGTAAAATAACTCTGTTAAAATAAGTAAATGTAATCAAAGTCTGTAGCTACACACATTTATGAAATTGCCAGCAATTCAATTTCTCAAGTACAGCTGCCACAGGTACTCCTTTTTGAATCCATTCTGGCATTCTTTCCAGAAATCTTGCATTTTGTGAATAGATCTCTTTGATCCAATTGAATTTCTTGTCTGGGGTTGCAAATAACCAATTATCATCCAGTATTCATAATGCTGGTCCTTGGCTAAGTTACAGTGAGACATCTTACACAAAGAGGGGTCAGCACAGTTGAAGCTGGGGAGTCAAAGATGCTTCAGTGGATTTTTGCAGTCACTTATGATGGAAGCAACACATCAAAACTCTTCTGACCATTGCAGACAAGTGAGCTAGAGATTGCAGGTTGATTTTGTGTCACACTATGGATCTTTGCTCTTTTCCATGCATGGTGTTTCTTCATCAACATATCCAGAAAAACAAAGGGTGGAGGTTACTAAGGACTTATTTGTTAAGTGCAACTTTGTGTGGGGTTTGTGGATCATGAAGTGGACTTGTACAGCTTATACTAGCTGTTATAAATTATGACAGGAAGCATCAGCATCATATTTTTGTATACAACATATTTCCTCCTGTTTTCCATACTCACTAGCAGTAGACTTTTCAAAAAATATCTCCTACTAGACAAGGGAAGAGGTTAACAGTATTGCTTAAAATGCATGGGACTCTTCTTATGTTAATTTCTAAGAAATTTATAAAATAGGAACAGCATTTTATTTTTCCATAAATTTCCAAAACTGTGAACATCTTTAAAATAATGTATTTAGGAGAAAGAAGAAACAGAAACAGAAGCAGAGGAACAGAGGAAAGTGATA
The DNA here is from genome assembly GCF_019279795.1 of Protopterus annectens. Taxonomy (NCBI): domain Eukaryota; kingdom Metazoa; phylum Chordata; order Ceratodontiformes; family Protopteridae; genus Protopterus; species Protopterus annectens. The sequence continues at coordinate 599,083,603 of NC_056734.1, read as the reverse complement.
CAACTTTCTCAGGGTCTCATTCTTCCATGTGTTACTTCTTCAGGAGAGAGAGAAATTACAAAACATATGGACAGTAAATAGAAATCATAAGAGCTATATAGCTTGCACCTGCATACATAAAGTGTTAGATGTGTCTATATCTATTATAACCTCATAAATCACAGCCAGTGTTCTCTAAGATTAATTGGCTGTAGTCTTAGATACAAAGTAATGACAAAAAGCTATTGCATCAGTACATAAAATGCTTTTTTCCTTGTTACTAGCATCCAAACTCTTACATGTTTATACTTTCTCAGTTTATCAAGTAGCATATTCTTTTACTAATATTGCACTTGTGTTTTTTGTTTCTTTTCAAATAAGGTGAAGGTAAAGGTATGCAAAGTTACTGTTTGTTTTCTGTTAACTGATATATAGCACATATGCATGTAACAAAGATTCCCCATTACTAGGCTGGGAGTTCAATCTCAGTGAATACCTCTTCAAATATTATTGCGTTATTATATTCAGTAAGGAGCTATGTGCCTATAGCAGGAAGTCATACTTTGACTGCACCTATTGTATTTTAAACCCATTCTCTTAATTCAGGTATCTATATGTTAATCTTGTTCTATAATATAATGGTTACAGAAGTGATACCTATGCAATCAGAAGGGTGGGACACTGCTGTTATATGACAAGCTCGTGAAAGAGCCTCTCCACAAAGCAGTTTTGCAGGGAGTGAATCAGTTACATTAAGCATATGTACTTTCTGCATTCTACCAATGTAAATCTCCAGTGCTGCTGGTGAAAAATAGCAAGGTGTATTTTTATTAGAAGTTCACTATATAGTGAGATGGGAATGACAACACTGTGCTCCCAAATCACTTTTCTTGTTTCATAAGATGAAATGAAAGTGACTGGTATCCACACCTAGCTATCTGTGAAAAACACAAAATGTGAACTAGGCCTGCAAAAATCCAGGATGCACTAGAGCTTCTAGCTGCAAGTCCTCTGCAGGAATAGTCAGGCATGGACATACAGTGGGGTCATGACATATAGAACACAGCAAGGGTAACAACAGAAGGTACTGTATAGGTGCATTTGCAATTACTGATATTCTGTAAAGTGCATAATTTCTAAAATGTTCTATGTAGATATACTTCAGAGTAGAATCCCAGATTTCACAACCATTTTTCCCTTGACAGTTTGTTCATTATTTTATAACATGCAGTGCCAAGAAGATTAAGGTACCAGCATCTCAGCTTTGTTCCATATACATAACAAAGGAAAATAACTTAAGATAGTTTCATGTTATACCAGACTCATGGCATACAAGTATTAGACACAAGGGCATAACTTTTCCCCTCACAAAAATAGAAGGGATTTGAGAAGTAGTTCTTCTATGAAAGTCCCAAACATATATTTTAAGTCAGAGATGAACTGGTGAAGATTTTATTTTCAAATGGATGAGACCTCACTCTAAAAAC
>NC_056734.1:598914637-599077137 GCF_019279795.1 Protopterus annectens | reverse complement strand
TCTGACAGAAAAAATAAATCATAACATTAAAACATTGATATAATCATAGTGCAACAATATTAAAACAGGAATAAGACCTGGCTGGTTAGCAGGAAACTGACAGTATGTAACTTTGATGAAAGTCACTGTGCAAATATAAAATGCAGAAGTCTGATTGTTGGTGCCTTACAGCTGACTTTGTATTAGGGTAATGAAAAATCTCATTGTCAGTAAAATATCCGGTTTGGAAAATTTCATTGAATGATGACAGTTACCGTTAAAAATGTAATTCATAAAAACTAGACATTTTGTAATAATGCTGCATAATACCTGGTTAACATGACACATACGTTCCCACTGTTAGTAACTATAACTTACATGGCACCTGGAGTCAGATGTTAGATGCTACACAGAGATAGTAATGGATCACTGTAATTTGTCACATAGGTATAGCCAGGTGTATACCACATCTGTCATAGCATATGCTTTTTGAATAATTTATTTTTTTTCCAGCAATACGATATGCTAGATTTATTTATTTGTTAATATTCGTTTTTTATTGCTTGACTAATTTTGTTGAAAAGGTCAAGAAACATGCTCCATCTCTGGTTGGTTATATTTTAGAAGCTGGCATGCAATTTCAAAAATTCATCTATGATCCTGGATGATATGAAGGAATTCAGATCTGTTTGGAAGCTCAGATGAAGTTTACCTACATCGGATAACCTTACATAACATTACTGCAAAGACTATCATCTCCTAAGACTATTAGCCAGCTCTTAAACTACAAATTGTACTGTCCTAACCATCAGTTTTCAGGTATCTAAATTGTGTTTTAAAAATATTTCCTTCTCAAACATTCGTCACAACTTTCTGAATCCAGGATTCCTAGTCCCTGGCTGTGGCCATTATTGTGACTTCATAATGTATTTTACCAAACTATTATCACATTTTTATTTTTTGGCAAAAAGTCAATTAACTGAACACTGTAACATTTATTCAGTCAATTTTAAGCAGCGATTTAACATAAGTATATTAAGAAACATTCCAGTCCCTATCTTTTCAGCAAAGTCATCATCTAGCGATCCAACCACCTCTAAACTAAGCCCTTGTTTCTTCTAACTCCCCTCCCCTCCTCAACATACTAACTTCTCTCTCTACCCTTCACTCCATTAAGCACTGTCCCCTTCCATATGACACATTTAAACAATAAGTAATATCAACTAATTTCCTATTTCTTATTCCTTACTCTTCTTCACATGAGAAAATGTAACATCTCTTCAAATGTTGGCAGTTTAGTAGCCACAAAGAACGTTTTGTGATTTTGTTTCTCCAAAGCCCTAACAGTCACAGCCATAAAGATTTTCATCATTGCAAAGATTATGCATGTCATACCTATGCCTGATACTAAAAAAAAAAACTATCCTTTTTTTAATTTAGCTTTACTTATTCCCTACAAAAATAGAGTCTTGTTGCCATTTAACATATCACCTTTCCTATCATGGGTCATTAAAAATTGCCACCATATATGGACTTACCATCTAGGATTTGTAATTTGAGCATTGCTTCTAAGCTTGAAATGCTCTTTATCCATGTAAGTTAACTGCACACTGAAGTAAACACTATAGTATATCTCTATAAGATTTTTCAGCTGGATGTATTTTTTATAAATGTTATAACATCAGCATTTCTCTGCAGTTTAGATGTAGATGTTAACGATGCTGTCTCTGGGGGCCCCAACTCATGATTTATGGAATGGCTACTAAACCACTCTTGCCAGAAATGAGAGTCCACATACTCATTACTGAATCACTCTTTAGATAGCACAACAATCCATTAGATGGGTTCAGAAGATAAGCAGTTTTGAAATTCTGAGCCAAATTATTGACAATTTCTAATATTTCAAGCTTGCATTTAATGCTGTGAATACATTATTCAAAATCTTACCCTATTCAATACTTTGACCCCATGCATATCGTACAATCGCTTCTTCATAGTAACTGAGAAACAGAGCTAGCTGTAATTTATCACACATAAGATATTTTTTATCATAAAAGGCAATTTTGTATTTGTAGTTTCAGATGATCTTCTGAATAGGTCATGAATATTTTGTTTCATTCTTATTCCTTTTGTGATGAACATCTAGTATGTTGTGTTGTGTCTTTCGGCTTTTCCCAGTTAGGGGTCGCCACAGCGGAACTCAGGTCCACTAATGATTGGCAGTTGATTTTTACGTACCGAGTTGCCAGCTCTGCCGCACAACCTTCAACGAAGGTACGCCCATTCACGCATGTCTCCACGCAGAAGACGCTCTAGCTGAGAATCAAACCAGACAGCGTCTTACTGTGAGGCGACAATGCTACCGCAGTACCTCCACTACATTAAAAACAGATCCGGGGATCCCTATGGTGAGCACTATATTAAGTATGACAGCGTTATTTATTTTAGCCACAAAGTTGTGAATTAGCCTTTTCTATCACAGTTGTAGTTTTTCAGACTCTGGCCAAGATGTCTTGTTCTTACTCAGAAGTAGGAATTTGTATGTTTAATTGTATTTCAGAAGAAAATAGTCATTTACTTTTATTTATTTCATTCGTTCTTAGATTGCTTTAATGTTTTAGGGTGATAGGTACTGCAAACCATTAAAGCTGTGCCATCATTTATTCTTCCATTTTTAATTATTTTCACAACACCAAGAGTCTATACGCTGCAAATATATAAAATGAACTAGTTTTTATGAAGTATATGTCAATATATGTGAAATATTTGCTTTATATAATGATTCCATCAATTAAAATAAAGTACTTAGGAAGCAATTTAAAATTTTACTGCACTTACAGTGTATGAGATGCCCAAATGGATGTTTCTCATAGAAAATATTTGCTTATCTTATGCCACCAATACCCAAGTATTGAATCTGAGACCCGTCCATTACAAATGTGTATCTCAAAATTTTAGAAACAAGATGGAAATCAGTATTCAATTATTTTGTAGTCTTTTTTATGGGCAATGAATATGTTGAAGTGAGAATAAAATCAGACTACTTTTTTAGACATGTTACCTTTCATAGTTGATGGAGAAGATGAGGTTTGAGCGGACAAGTGTAAATCTTGCTCTGGCCACACCTCCTGAGGAAGGAAACCAATTTTCTGATGCACCGGTCAGCAAGGAAACAAAATCTAAAAAAAAAAAAATAACCAGCATTACTTAAAGCATGTGTGGAATATTAAATAAAATCTTATTATGCAAAGCCATATAAAGGATCCTGAGTAGTTAAAAGGAAAGGAAAATACACATGTTATTGAGGAGTACATGAGTACTTAAGATGTACAATAAAAGGGATTCAGACTTCTGATTAATGTGGTTTTCTCTAAGGTAGCAGCATCATTCAGAAATACATCTAGAGGAGTTCCAAGAGACAAAATAAAGGCCACTTCCCCCCATCCAATGATTCTATTGGCTATGATGGGGGTAATAAATGTCATGATAAAGGTCATGGAGCACGAGGTACATTAACACTCATTCCTTAACCAGAGTATAATTTCATTACACTGTAGTTCTATTTATATCCACTAAATCATACAGTGTGCTGTTATATAGTTAGGGTGACATTTGCAAGCAGTGGCCAAAGAAGCTGAAATGCCCTGTAGCACTTATTAAACTACATAGTCCCTTTGGGAATAGTACATGAAAAACATAGAAAAAAATAATTTCTGAAGGGTGAATAAAGTCAAAGAGAAAGTGATAAGTACCTGTTCGACTGTCATCCTGGGAGACATCTTCAGAACTGATATAAGAACGGTCATTGTAACTTTTATGAAGGTCATCTTCTTTATCCTGGAAATATTCAAATCCATCAAACAGAGGCTCTACTTTCTTCTGTTGCTGTACCGAAGGAGCTGTGTGTAAACACAAAAGCACAGATTAAGTTCATCCCATTCTAAGATGCAGTTTGCACAATTTAAATGCAGAGTGACAGAAAACTAATAATATTTAAACACATAAATTACTTGCTTCTTAAGCAAGAACAGCATAGCTTTAGCATACAGTAAAACACTCCCTAGCCAAGTACAACTTGGGCTCAATTACTTCAGTATAACACTCCATAGACTAGTACAACATGAGGTCAAGCACTTCAGTGTAACACTCCCTAGGCAAGTACAACATGGGCTCAAGCACTTCAGTATACCACTCCACAGGCTAGTACAACATGGACTCAAGCACTTCAATATACCCACTCCATAGGCTAGTACAACATGGACTGAAGCACTTCAGTATAACACTTCATAAACTAGTACAACATGGGCTGAAGCACTTCAGTATAACACTTCATAAACTAGTACAACATGGGCTGAAGCACTTCAGTATAACACTTCATAAACTAGTACAACATGGGCTGAAGCACTTCAGTATAACACTCCCCAGGCTAGTACAACATGGGCTCACACACTTCAGTATAACACTCCCTAGACAAGTACAACATGGGCTGAAGCACTTCAGTATACCCATTTCATAGGCTAGTACAACATGGGCTCAAGTACTTCAGTAAAACACTCCATAAACTAGCACAACATGAGCTCAAACACTTCAGTATAACACTCCATACACTATCACTACATGGGCTCAAACACTTCAGTATAACACTCCCCAGGATAGTACAACATGGGCTCAAGCACTTCAATATATCACACCACAGACTAGCACAACATGGGCTAAATTACTTTATTATCACACTCCTTAAGCTAGTGCAACATGGACTCAAGTGCTTCTGCATTGTTCTCCTTAACTAGCACAGTATGACCTCCCTTAACATGTGGTCAATCATTTCATATCATAGATCTTAGGCTAGCACAACATAGGCTTAGGCATTTCAATGTCACCCTCCCTACTTAGCAGATGGAGTCAGTGTCACAATCACCAGGTTGTAAAAGCATAAGCTGACAAGTGTATGGGCTCAAACACCTGAGTATTACATTCCTTAGGTTAGCACACCATTGCATCCCTTAGCACAGGCTAAAACATTTCAGCATCTTGTTTTCTAGTCTATCAGAACATGGACACATACTTTCAATCTCACACTTCCTGTACTAGAAAAGTATAAGGTCCCACAGCATGTACTGAAATGTTTCAGTATTGCACTCTCAAGGCTAGAAAACTATGAACTAATATGGTTATCTTAATCAGTTCCTCTACCGGCTAATACTTCATATGTTGTCATGACGCGAACATAATCACACACTCCTTCATTTGTTGTCATGACATGAACATAATCACACACTCCTTCATTTGTTGTCATGACATGAACATAATCACACACTCCCACCCCTGGAGTAAGTATCTCAGGTTTAATGGGACAAGCTGGCTTTATTGTGCAGAGAGGTATGAAGTCCCGATTATGTGACAGACACCCCAGCACTGACAAATTTCTAACCAGATTAAGAGGCATATATGGGGATCTGGCTTGCGTCAGCTCTCATAGCAGAACCATTATGAATCTCAGGATTTTGGGTAAGTATCAGAAAATGATCATGGATGCCTTTCTAGGTAACTTCACCACTGTGATCTGCTCTTGTCTCTGATACCGAAGAACAAATGGGCTAATCACTAGTGGAAGCTCTGAAGGTTAGCAGGCATGGGGACAACAAATATATTTAAATAAAACCTTCATTCTGAATTACCAACACATCCATCATTTGACACCAGTTACAAAGTGACAAGCTATTCAGGCAACAAATGGAGCATCTACACACACCTTCAACAAAATATATATGTTTATTTATCTGTCTGTTTATCTTTCTGTCTTTTGCTGTTAACAGTTTATTTTGACTTTATGCTTGGATTTCCCTCCACTTTACTTCAGATCCACATTGATTTGCCAACCTTATCAAAATCAGAAAATGTATCTCCTGTAGTCTCCACTATGGAAAGGAAAATCATGCTCTAATCTCTTAACACCTCCTTCCTTGGGGTGGGATGATATATCAGAGACACTATTTCTCCTGCCGGTCTTCCTTCTGATGACAGGAATTTTTATTTTATCCTTCTGAATTTTCTTAACAGATATTACAGCTACCTGTTTCATCTCTATGCCAGTAGGCTGGTGTGTATAAGATGATTTAATACAGAGTCTTCAATGTATGGATATTAGCACAGGTGGTGTGGGTGTGAGTGTGCACGCACGCATGGGTGTCTGAATATTTCTGTAAATATTGAGGGATGCCTAAGTCAATGCAATGGATGGGCAACCAGGGAAAATGTTCTTGCCATCACGGCTGATAGCAGTAGTATTAAACAGTGGCAGTTCAGAGATAATTTTCATAGGTTCATATTAAGCTAACTGCCTTTTGGGCCATTTTAAGCCTAACAATTTACCCCATGTAAAAGAATCAAACTCTGCAACTTGGGTCTGTAATGTAAACAACTTGACCATTATGCCAACCTCCCTTATTAAATGTTCAGTTTCCTTGCATTATCTGGGAATCAAACCTGGGTCAACTGCTTGGAAGACAGCTATGTTCATCATTCTACCACCTTTATTTCAATGCAGTGATTATAGTATAGTTAAGCCAATAATGATATAGCTGTATCTGCATCACATTTTCTCACTGTTATATAAACTGACCTCCAAGCCGTAATTAATTTACACTGGGTCTATATTGGATCAGCAAATGCTTAAAAAAGTGAATGCTGATTCATTGACCCTATGTAAGTGAAAGCTTACAATCCTGAACACCCGTAAAAGCGATTTTTTTCCCAGGGAAAAAAATCGCTGGGCCGGTTTTGGGAGTTTGCCATTTCTTCCACTGTGGTGCGATCACTGAGTTGGTATATTTAAGGGAGGGTGGGGGTGGGAGGCACATTATATACTGTTTTAAGATTTTTTTATTTTTTTTATTTTTTTGTGGAACAGCGATTTTTTTCCCTGGGAAAAATCGCTGTTCCATGTGTTCAGGATTGCAAGCTTTCTCTTACATAGGGTCGATGAATCAGCAGTCGCTTTTTTAAGCGTTCGCTGATTCAATATAGACCCTTTACACTAGCAGTAAGGCTCTTTCCGAATCCCAGGGCAAATCTTATTTTCCACATAGCTTTTCAGTAGTGAATCAGCCCCCAGAACAATCAAGCTGGCACATGGCCAATGGAAATAAGAATGGTGCTCAGTTTACCATCTTCTGGACTGGTTTGCTATTAGCTGAATTCATTTATCACTGCTGTCTCATTCTATTGCCTTAGGTCTTCTACCATAAAGTATCTTATAGCGCAACACATAGGCAGTGATTATCCCTCTACCACTATATGGGTTAGTTACATATCTAAATATATTTGTAAATGTATCTCCATATTATATATGTATGTGTGTGAAAGTATATATATATATATATATATATATATATGCATAGATGCATATTATATTTACAAACACAAATACACGTGCACATCTGCACATACACACACACACATGCACACACACACACACACACACACACACACACACACACACACACACACACACACACATATATGTGACTATTTATGTATATATATGTTTGTGTGTATATGTAGCTATAATATAATATAGATAGATATCTATTATACTAAAGAAAGCAATGATACACTGCATCAGCATATGTAGTACATCAACTTGAGTCATTCTAGATACACTCACAACCCCCACACACACACACACATTCACATACAAATACAAATGCCTTATATGAAACCTAATAATTTGTGTTATTATTGTCATAGTAATTAGTTAAGTCCTCACGGCCAGGACAGTGTATTAAGAACTAAGTACAAATGGACTCCAATCAATGTAGCAGAAAATTCAGCTATTTCAAATGCTTTCAAAACCAAAATAGGACATAACTGGTTGAAACAATCACAAAGCCATCATATCCTTCTTTATGCTAATAGTCTCTGCTTCTGCTGTGGGTTGTTGTTCCTTCTGTCTATCCAGACAGCACAATTAATTCTGACATAATCAGTAATTTGGTGTTGTATTGGTTCCCCTGTTAATGGTATGCTTCATTACTGATTCAGCCTCATGTCCTTTCAAAGACCATACAGATACTGGACATGTACATTAACTCACACAGAAAAACATGTGATTAAACACATATTCACACACACACACACACACACACACACACACACACACACACACACACACACACACACACACACACACACACACACATATCACTAAAATTAACTTTCAGGAGACTGGATTTTTTTTTTAGTCTCCATTGCGTACTTTCCAGTTAGCCATCTACTGCTTTCTGTTCCTAGTGCTTCTAACTACAGTGTCCTCGGTACACCCTCCATCCCTGGGGCTGGGTTCCCCTCAGCCAAAGCCACAAGCAAATTGGGAAGGGAAATTAGAAATATGGAGTGGAGCTCCTAGCAGCATCACTTACACTGTCCTTTATGTTTGTTTGGACTCAACGGAGCTAGTTGTATCACACACATCACCAAATGTAACATCAGTCGTCCCCAACTCTACCCTCTAAGCTGAATTTTTATTAGCAATATGTCTTGCAATTGTGACATACCTCAATCACTGAGGGAGTGGTGAATTTCAGACAGAAGACCCTCCTCTCCCTTCTGGAGCTGGCAGGCCAGCACGATGCCACTCCTTTCCATCCCTCCATTCATGGTTTCTCCAGCGACTGAACCACTAATTGATCTTAAATTATTTGGGCTGCAGTCAGGGCTCTCCCTCTATGCCATGGAGCCGGGAGAAGACTGGGGATTCTGATTTTTCTGTTTATACCTTTCAGCTGTCTGACCATACGGTATTATAACTGTGCCAATTTTCATGTGAGCACCGTCTGTCAGAATCTATTTGTCCTACCAGTGTCATTAATGCAGTAAGCAGTGTAATCACAATATTAACTATAGAGGAAAATAAACCATGTATAAGGTGATGTTTGGCCTTCACAATCACTGCATCTGGTTGCAGCTGTTGCACGTTATCATTCCAACTTTATGAGTTTTGGGTTTGAAACATATATCTAACAAAATTGTATTTGTTTCCCTTATTTATGTACAGATTGTGGCATCACACTAATCATTTGGTCCAGGGTGGGAAAACTGCAACATTTTCCAACCAATGCAATTTAAACAGCAAAGCACAATGTAGTGATAATTCTGCCTTGGGCATCTCTCTACAAGATGTACTTTTGCTCTGGGATATATGCTGGTGGCACAAACTATTAAAACTGCAAATTACTGTATCCCTTCTACTTCTCTTTCTGTCTGTAGCTCAGCATAGGTAGTATAATTCTATATAATACTGTTTTCCCTTCTGTATGTATAACTACAACGGAAACACACCTGGCATATCTATGTTGAAGACTAGGCTTAGAAGGAGGAGGACTGTCTGGGAACCTTACCTTTTACGCAGGTCTTGCAACAGTGTCCTGGCAAGAGAACAGGGTTACTGCAAGGTGTCTCAGGGCAGTCATGCTTTATGTTCTTACAGCTTACTTTTCCAAAGACTTTCCCTCTCCGATTTCGGTTCTGTGAAAAAAAGAAGAGCAATGCAGTATGAGCAAAAGACTTTGTTAACTGGATGGGTTATTGTGGAACTGGTAAGAATTGTAAACTGTTTTTACTTGTGCTGAGATAACATCTGAACATATGTGCTGCAAACTATAGCTCTTCCTGTGGGTGCACCACTTCCATTCTAGCTGTTCACTTTCATACCTCTGCATTCAGGTATTTAGTCCAGAGACACACACAGCTCTAACCATCTAATATCCTTTTATTTAGACAACTTTCTATTCAGACTGTGTCTTTCATTCAGATGATATGTAGCCTAAAATAATTTGAGACTCTTTGTCAGAGTTGTTTTTGGGTGTTTTATCTTATACATACTTCTGCAGTTCCTGCTCCTTTTTGACCCTTTTATAACTGTTCAGCTGCTTAAAGTGTTCTCAGGCCAGTCCTTTCGCAACTGATTACCACAATGGACTACCAGGATAAGGGCATTATCTTCTGTCTGAAAGTGTGACAACATCAGAGCAATGGCAGGGTTCACTCTGACATGGAAAAACACAAGATCTAATCTACCAAACACCATTTCAGCATTACATCAGCCTAGCATCAGTCCAGCTGGCACTCTGGGTTAATGCAATAATATTCATGCCCAACATTACCAGTTTTTGGACAGCTTTGCTGTCAACTGCATTTATTGGCCACTCTTGTCCCCTTCCACCTCCTTATGCCTTGGGCCACCCAAACTTTTGCTATCAACATATGGACATGTGTTTGTCGCTCCACAACTATGTGGGTACAAACAGCAATCTGCATACAACTATCTCACCTACTTCTCTTCTACTTTGACTTCCGGTAGTTTATTGTGAATCAGACCCCAGACTAGTATCATTCAAGAAAATGAAAAAGTTCAGAGAACAGCTCTTTCTCTCTTTTTGCCAAATATTTGTTTTCATTCTCAGAAGAGGACTAATGCAGACACCTTTTGTAAATATTTTCCTCTAGCAGTTTTCCTCTGACCCCCCCTACTTCTGCAAAAATAAAAAGGCAGATACATATATACATACATAACAGTAGCAGTAAACTTCCAGTAAACATGTTAGGCACCACACTACAGTTGTACCTTAAGTGACCCATAACACTGTAGTCATTTATGACTGTGATCTGGTTCACTACAAATTGTCTGACATTTCAGAGGTAATAAACTAGTAAATGAATTAACAAAATGTAATGCAGAAGTACTCAGAATCAGACCTATCTCATAGAGTCATAACGCAACATCTAGGCTATGCTGCTTGGACTTTAGTTATGTCTGTGGTTTACCATAATCTCCTTGACCATGGAATGACGAGCCATGATGAGTCATTCCACTGATATTACAAGCTATACACATCTAATCATTTGTGTCAGTCTAGCCATATTGCTATAGGGCTTTGTTCATATTGCGTTCCTACATATTGTTCCTCTCTGATACACTACTTCTTATATATGTTGTACATTAACTACACGAGAAACCTTTGTATGGTCATTTTGTATATATGTATATCTATATCTATATATACATATATATATATATATATATATATTTGTTTTACTACATTTTATATTGTCCTAATAACTCATGACAAAATAATCTGTAGCTGTGCAGGGACATTTTTGAGCATGGCAGTATGCAGTCAGCTGAGTAAATAAATAAATGAAACCCGATAAATTACTAGTTTCTGCCCTCTTTACTTATTTTTGGCTTGTAAAAAAGAGAATGGAAACAGCACAGTTAATGAGAAATTAAGACTAATACTTGGTATTCTGAAAAATGTCCAAATGAATCCAGACTTCAATAATTACATTATCTGGTTATCATGCTACACCCTATTTTTTAGTATACAAAACACTATAATCATGTTGCTTGCCTGTATTATCTTTACCAGACTATAACTCTGGAGTTTGGCCAACTTTTCCTCAAGGCCTGTTCAGGAGTTGTGACATTTCTGGCATTATTCTGCATTGTCTAGATATGTAGCATATTTGAATATTCAAAAAACAAACTTAATCAGTGCAAGATGGTGAAGCCTTTTTTTTGTTTAGATTTCAGAAGGAATTCCTTGTGGAGATGAAAGATCTCATGCTGATGCAGACACCATGCTCTTTGTGCATGCGTGTGTGTGTGTGTGTGTGTGTGTGTGTGTGTGTGTGTGTGTGTGTGTGTGTGTGTGTGTGTTTTATTAATTAACTCTTCTTCCTTCTCTCCTTGGCACAACAACCATGATAACAAATCTGCTTCCAGAATGAATGCTGACAGAGAACGTATGTATCCCTGCTGCTGACATACTATCCATAACATACAGAGAGGACCCAGTGTTCTTCTGTTACAACTATAATCACAAAATTACACAGCAGAATCAGATAGGTGATGGGGATTATAAGAGCAGAGTTTTTTTTATCTGTTGTTATATGATTGGTTCATAAAAATTAAAACTTATTCATTATGACTGGACATTAACATTCAAAAAGTAGCACGCTGATTGGTCAGCCCAACCAGCGTCCTCATTGTAAATCCCAGCATGTGCCAATGAAAAATGTCCGGCTGCTACAATAACATAAAATATCATTGAGTGGCCTCACTTTGCTATCTGTATTTAGAAAACAGAATGCAAGAACCAAAGCCTGAAAAATCAGCAAACAGTCTTCGAGAAGCAGAAGGTTACTAACTCAGCTACGATGTTCAACAAAACAAAAAAAAAATTAGATACATTAAAAAAAAAAGAAATCAAAAAGGTACTTGATTTTTTTTTTATGCTGAACATTGCAGCTGACACAGTATCTTACGAACACCTTCCCTGTGTAGAACAACACACAGAATAGCAATGCACCATAAACCATTAAGGAGTGGAGTAGAACAGACTGCAGTCGTCTAAGATGAAAAGTTTACAGAAAACTAAGAAATAGATAAATAAATTGTATAATCTGAGAAAGCAGGCAAAGCAACTTGAATAACCTGAATAGATCAATTAGATAAATGAAGTCTCTTGAATGTTTAATGGGGAGTCAGAAAGTGAAAACAGAGTAAAAGTTACTTTATGTGTTTTGTTTTGTAAACATAGGCTGATCTGCAGAATGGATATTCTAGAAGGAGTACAGCTTGATGTCTAACCTTTATTAGCTCATCCGATAACTCACAACTTCACAAAAGTCTACACTGTCAATTGCCGTGATCGCACTGATGGCACGGTTCTGTCCCCTAAAGGCATGATCCACGCGTCAGAATAACTGTTGAGAATTTATTTAAAGAAATAGTGATTGAAAGCAACCAATCCCCTTAGAGGTCCAGAAGGAAAAGATCAGCAGCCAAACCTGTCGCATGCCAGTTAGTCGACATAATGGCTAACAGCAGCAGGTGGAAAACCAAGAATCAGGAAAAAAGCATAAAAACACCATTGTGCTATTATACAAAGACATTATTTAAGGAAATTAAGTCATTTTTTCTTAAATAATGTCATTGTATGATAGCAATAACCAATGCCGTGGTGTGGTATACTGAAGATTTGTTTCTCTATTAAATTGACAGAAGTTTACCTTGTCAAAATGCAAAACATCAACAGCTAAACTCCAAAACAGCAAAATCGCGAACAGCCACCTAAGCGAATTTTTTCTCAGGGAAAAAATTTGCTTGTCATTTACCGAGAATTTGCCCTTTTTCCCAATGTAGAGCAATCTCAGAGTTAGTATATTTAGTTAGGGGGGTTGTGGGGGGGCACAGCCCCCCACTTAATTAGGTTTTAAAGGTTTTTGTGGTGTCCATCGGCGAAGCAAATTTTTTCCATGGGAAAAAAATTCACCTAGGTGGTCGTTCACAGTTTTGCCATTTCAGAGTTTAGCTGTCAATGTTTTGCATTTCGAGAAGCTAAACTTTCATCAGTTTAATAGGGAATTGAAGATTTACCCACAACTGGCTTTGTTTAATCACTTGGACTTTGCTCTCATGATTAAACCACACCAATTGTGGGTAAATGTTCAATATACCACACCCACGTTGTCAGTTATATTTTATAGCTGATACACTAAGTAATACCAAAGTGGGCATAGGGATTCGTCTGGATGTTCTTTCTTCATGGGAAATTAGGCATTGCCCACTGTTCCTACTCTGTATCATTCTATACTTCATTATGGTGTGTAAGCTATGCTAATAAACCAGTCGCCACGCAGACTCTCCCCAAAAGCAATATGGCAGACATGCATATGACTTAGTCTACCCTAAGACTGTTAACAAGCAAAGCAAAAGACGGTCAAACACCAGGCTGCATAGCAATGAAACACCTTTAATAAAATAACAATAACAAACAATAAAAAGATGTAGCAGCCAAACCCAAGATAACTGCTTTCGGGTGTGTACCCTTTTTCAGATAAAAACTGAACTACATCACAGGATTTTAAAGTAATGAAGATCAATTAAAATCAGAAATGAACCCTTCTTCTTTTCAAAATAGGCTTCAAGCGAATTAATCCATTCAAGCCCAGAGCCCTATCTGCTGAAAGTTCAATGATCCACTTAGTCTCATCTCATTCAAGTATGGTTCACTAAGTCCCCACCTCTAATGCTACTTTTCACAACCTGCAATATTGAAAACTTAAAGGCATGCCCCGGATTTGCATTAATATGCTGGAACAATGCATTATGTACCTGACCCAACCTTATGTCTGACAAATGTTTCAAAATCCTGTTTAAGCATGCAATTAGTCTTCCCTACATAGAAGGAAGTGCATGAATGACATTGTGCGATATATACTACGTTGCGAGTCCTGCAATCTGCATAATGATGCATGTAAAAACATTTCTTAGTAACCGGATGTATAAAGGAATCTGTGATCTGAATATGCAGACAGGCTTTGCAACCCCTACACCTATAAGTCCCTTTCTTAATGAACTGCTTGCTTCACATCCCCCTGTTCTCATAGCAGAGCATAACCTTTAGTTTACGGTTCCTTTTAAAACAAAAGGATGGTTTCAAACCCACCAAATTACTAAGCTTGTCATCAGTTAACAAAATCTTCCAATTCCATCTCACAATATTGCATATTCCTATCACACAGCTTGTTATTACTCTTCTTACCCCCTTCAATACTTAATTCTTCTCTCTTAGAATACCAAGGATGGGCTTGACCTTTCCTGAGTTCTACAGTATCTTGCATTATGTCTGCTACTTTGTTCTCATTATGACCCCTCCATACCAAGTGTGTATTCAATCTGCTTATTTCCTGTTCAAACTGCCGGTCACTAGTGCATAAGCATGATATCCTATTAACCTGTCCCTTAACAATATTGGTGAATGTATGCCTGGGGTGCATACTACTATAGGTTAGCAAACGATTTTTCCAACATGGTTTCCTGTGTAGGGAAATGTATAACCTGTTACCATCACTCTCCCATCCTATACGTACATCTAGGAAATCTATTGATTCCTCTGAAAAATGAGTGGTGAATCTTAAGAAATCCGTACTCTCTTCCATGTAATCCATAAAGCATGCCAGTTCAGTGGATGTACCATTCCACAAAAGAAAAATATCATCCACGAACCTGGCATAATAGCATAAGTTCATCTTCCAATCATGGGATGTATCAAAGATTATACCATCCTCCTAATGCATCAACACCAAGTTGGCATATGTGTTGGCTCATGGGGTACCCATTGCTATGCCTTGTTTTTGCCTATAAAACCTACCCTGACTCAAAAAGATGTTATTTTTCAATACCATCACTAATATGCATGCAATCAACCTATTTCTACTGGTGCTACTGTTCGTCTTGGCCTTCAATATTGAATCAATAACCCTGATCCCATATTCATTATTAATGACCATAAAGAGGTTCTTGATGTCCAGCGTAATCAACAGATAATTCCCTCCATTGTTAGCTTTAAGATAATCATGCAGCCTTGTAAGGAAATGCCCTGTGTCCTTCAAAATTATAGGGTACTCATTTAATAAGTCCTTCAGTGTACATTCTAACCAAATGGACAAATTCTCAGTTGCCCATCCCCTCCCTGAGACTATGGGTCTCATTGGAGGGTCCTTGGGATCCTTGTGGATCTTAGGTAGGGCTTTAAACTCTGGGATAACAGGATGGTCTAGCCATAAAAACTTAAATAATTCCTCATCAAATACACCTTCCTGCTTCAGCTCACATAACCCATCTCTAAGACCAGAAACAACTCTTTTAACATCTAATGGCGAAATCTGCTGAAACATATATACATCACTAAGTATTATGATTATAAAGTTATGCCAATAAATGCCTCAAAACAATGGCAGTAATTAAAACAAATGAAAACGCTGGTGTTATGATGAGACCCGGATGACAAGTGAATAATCTTTTTTATCCACTGAAGATCTATTATTTCCCATCTTTTTTAACTATGAAAACTATTACCATACATAGAAAATAAGCATTAACAACAACAACAAGAGAACAAAATAATAACATTAAAGCAGTTAAGGTTTTTAATGGTAAAACTGAGAGACTAGCTTTAAGTGGTTAGAAAGCATTTTGAATGAAAAGAACTAGCAGTAGACAACTGGCATGGTCATAAAAGTTCAACATTAGGGAGTCACTGAGGAGTTTGTGTGTGTGTGTGTGTGTGTGTGTGTGTGTGTGTGTGTGTGTGTGTGTGTGTGTGTGTGTGTGTGTGTGCATGTGCATGCGTGTGTATGCGTGTGTGTGTGTGTGTGTGTGTGTGTGTGTGTGTGTGTGTGTGTGTGTGTGTGTGTGCATGCGTTTGTGTATGTACGTGTGTGTATGTGCATGTGTATGTTTGTGTGTACTGATATGAGAAGGAAGGAAGTAGAGGTTCTGAATGTAGTCATGCAGTCTATCATTGTCCTAGTAACTAATGGAGCTTTTCTCCCCAGAACACTGCTGAAAAGGGATCATTCTGACTCAGATAGCCTATCCTGGTTAACAAACAAACTAACTTTATTATTTATTAATTATCTATTTATTTATTTATTTTCTTACTTAAAGAATTCACCTGAGTCGGGTTTATTAATTGTAATCAAGTTTTCCACCTTATACTTTTTAAGATTGCATGCACTTCTTAATCCTCCCTCTTTTTTTTGTTGTTCATCTGCTTAATAAAGATCAAGGTTCAAGGATTTGGACACTTACCCTAGGATGTTGTCAGAGAATAAATATACGCATGGTGTACACATTTTATCAGTTCCACTGTTATGGGAGTGTGAAAAATAATGAGAAAAAAAAAGGCTATAGTACTCTGCCTTGTACCTCTTGAACTTTCATGCAAAACAATACCACATCCTCCTTCCTGGAATACATTAATGCACCTAGATAATAAGTTACATTTAAAAATTGTTTCATTTTAAAAGCAGTGAATTTGTATTATTAAAAGAAAGGAGACAGGTTTGTTAAATAGTTTTTACCATGGCTTAGCCTATATAAAAGTGCTTCTAAAACATGTTTGTTACACAATGCAGCCACATGTGCAAAGCATGTAGCAAGGTAAGCAGTACGTTCCTGTATTACTACTATTTTGTTGTTTTTAGTTAATTTGCACATGCTTGGGCTATAGTTTTACTTTATAAAATTTCTTGGTGGTTGATCAAACAGTTAATGTATTTATTTTTGTTAATCAGGTTGGTCCCACTAAGAACAATTTGGTTACATGGGAGGCTGAGGGATAAAACCGTTTCCAAAAAAATACACGAGGCAATAAAGGGTACCCAGTCCACATATACTTGGAAAGAGAAGAAAAAATGAAGTAGCCACAGAACCTGCAGCACAGCTGTCACATAAAACACATATACATGCAAACACAGAGAACACACAGACTCCAGTGAAGACTGTGTCCAAAGGCTAGGATTGAACCTCAGACCTGAGAATCAGCTGTACTTACCAGTGTACCGTCATACTGTCCTGCCTGCAAGTGCAGATGTATGTGACACAGATGGAAATACTATTAGCAGCTGGAATGACACTGAATGCTTTATTTATTTATTAGGGAAGGGTCAAAAATATTCATAATCCTGATTTGCATTAGGAAATGGTTATAAGACAGACCCTCGTAATTCATAATGCCACTGATCCCCCAACATAGGTGGCACTGGTAATCATGTAACAAGCCAAAAAATGTTGCAAGATAGTATGTTGTTGTGTCTTTCGGCTTATCCCGGTTAGGGGTCGCCACAGCGGAACTCCGGTATGCTAATGTTTGGTAGTGGATTTTTACGTGCCGAGTTACCAGCCCTGTTGCACAACCTTCAACGAAGGTACGCCCATTCATGCATGCCTCCACACAGAAGATGGTCTAGCTGAGAATCGAATGGGACAACACCTTGCTGTGAGGCGACAATGCTACCGCAGCACCAATACTGCGGGTGAGACTCCAAAAAGTGTATATCTGTCACATTTAAGCACACCAAATGTGCATAATTTTAAAGCTGTTTTCTAAAACGGGCACAAAATGAGCAGGGCAGTGTAAAAGGGAGAATGTTCTTTTGGCATTCAACAGTCATTCATTCATTTATTGTTTCTCTGATTCCCATTTTGTCCATGTCAGGATCATGGGGAAGCCAATAACTATTAGATGCAATAAAATCCATAAACATTAAAACTTCTTAATGATTCCAGTTTATTTATGCTTACAATGAAAGTATAAAAATTAGGTAAACATTGCCCACTTCAGTTGTATTTTGTATTTATTTAAATTAGTTTTACTTTTAGGGGCTGCATGAAGTCTTTGTTAGGTGGGTGAAGGTAACAGCCATGTTTGTGAGGGCTGGTCTACTCTGCTTGATAGGGATGCCATAGAGATAATTGCTAGGAAGAGAGATAAGCAACTTAAGATGCACTTTATTTATTTATTTATTTTAGTCATGTATTTATGTGTTTGTTAATCAGATTACTGATCAATCTGGACCGTTTTCAGGTTCATCCCAGAGAGCATTGAAACAAAATTTAAAAGCATGTTGTTAACAAGAAGTTTACAACTTAAAACACATTGCTACAGGAGGATTACCATATCTCAATATCATAGTAAAGGATCACTATCATAATAAAGGGTAAACAGTGCAACAGTTAGCAATGGTTAATGATTCACAGTGCCTCTGCTTAAGAATAATGTACCATTGAAGGAGGTGTATCAGACTGCCACGTGCTAAATTAATAAAATGACTATGTTCTACCTAGAGCTCAGTCTCTCACAGTCTCTGATTTCCTAATTGGAACATGGGAGATGTGACTGCACTTTCTCTATACTGCGTTGTACATGCCATGATGTGACATCTCTGTAAACTAAAAGAAAAGAACGGCTTTATCTCCGTAAACAAAATAAAACTTAGGTAGTGTCAAACCACACGTCAACATGCTCAGCTATGCACTAAAGACAACAGCTAGTGATTCTCTACGGCTCGCCCCAGCTCCTCAGTTTTCCATTGGGAGGCTACTGGCACTAGAAACATGCCTTATAACCAGGTGACTAGAATAACATGGAGCACTGTTAAGAGTCTGACATGCTGAACACCCCATGTAACACTGTCTTCTACCACCACTGAGTGCATTACTTTTCCCTGAAATATGACAAAAGTATATTAAAAGTTCACCTAAAGATGATCCAAGGAGAGAACCAGTGCTCCCATGTATTTCATTAGCAGTCTGGGACATCACAGCTTTGTTTTCAAGTGCCACATTGATATTTTTTGTACAGTAGGTTTAGGTGACAGATGAGGCCCTTTAAGGTCATCTAAACTCATGAATATAGTGTTCTGCATACATACAAATACAGGAAATTTGTCTTTTCTAGTATGGTAGAACAGAGAGCATAATATAACAAGCATATATTTGAAGGCAATTTTCAGCTTCCGTAGTCAAGAAATCTGCATTTTTTTTTCATTTTTTTAACTGTTGTGAGTAAATGTTCCTTTTGAAAGCTGTCATAGCTTTCAGTACTAAGTTTAACACTCAGCATACATACTACAGGAACAGGTCAGAGGTAGTGATGAAGATGTCACAGGAGGGTGATCATACATACATGCAAATGCATTACATTTATTTTGTAAAAAAAAAACATTTTGAAATCCTATGTGTGCGATAAACAGTTTTCCAGTATTCATTCCTCCTGAATGTTTACCAAAGATTCATATCTGTTTCTGTGGATTGTTAACAGAGCTTTGTTAATCCTTATTCTATGTTTTAAACAAGGGTATTCTCTCATTCATCCTTCTTAGAGTGGAAAAATCAAGTGAATAAGTGGGCAAGATGAGAGAACTGCAGCCAGTATGCAGGAAGACAGGACAGATGTCCATTGTACAGGACAATGACTATGACTAGTAGGTAACAGAGGCTGTGGCCAGTTGGCATGGCAGATGTTACAAAAGCATTCAATGCTTTCCAGGAAAGTTTGCAGCATTTAATGGGTGCCTGTCTGCTTGAAGCATCTGGTTCTGATTTTTGAATGCTGAGCAATAAGAAAGAGGGAGGATCGGCTTTTCTAAGGCAACAAGTATATTTTTTTTCTGTGGTAAACAATTTCCCTAGCTCATTCCACAAATGTCACCTAAATGTGGAGAATTGAAAAGAAAGAGACGAGCTTGCTTTTTGGGTGGTACAACTTGGAAAATGGGGGGATGGTTAGGGTGCTGTCTGTAAAATCCACAACAGTGTTTAAAGCTTTATGGTGCCCATGGCAACATCAATTTAAGAAGCCTTTTGAAAGTTAGTTCCACATGTGTATTTGTTATCTGACAGCTACTAATCACTTGCTAATTAGAAGACAAAGGCAAAGGATCATTGACCTCCGGCCAGTGTGTGTGTGGCAATTTAAGACCTGAAAAACTCTCATTGCCCTAAGATTGGCTTAGCAGCATGACTTGATGACTTGCAAAGTAGCTGTGATAAGAAATCACTCTTTTCCTCTGACATAATAATACCACACAGAGAAATACAGAAAGAGAAAAGGGAGGTGGGGGCAGGGTAGACAGACATTGAGAGATTTACAAATTACTTCACTATTTACTACCGTATTTTTCCATTTTTAAGCACCACCCAACACACACACACACACACACACACACACACACACACACACACACACACACACACACACACACACACACACAAACTCACGCACGTGCACACACACACGCGCACACACATGTGCATAACAAAAAAACAGGGAAAGCAGATAAATGTCAGAGCAAGTCAGCAAAAGTCTTGAAAGCAGTAACAGACTTAGCTCTAAACCTTCCATCTCCAAAATGAGGAACACTAGCCCTCACAATGTGAAACAAATGGGCAAAATGTGGAACACATACTAATGGCTCACTAACAACTTCAACTAGGAAGACCATAGGATGGTTAAAATATGCTGGTTTTACTTATAAAGAAGATCTTTTAATGAATTCATATGATTCATTTCTATTTACCATGGATTTCACTTAAAAAAAATCCTAACACTGAATGTGTGATAGGGTCTTTCAATGTGGAACTTTGAGGAACATGAACTTTTTAAGACCGCAAATGAGGTACGTTCCTCGTAATGAGGCACACTTGAGAGGTATGGATGAATGAAGTAAAAAGGAAAAACAAAAAAAGACACAAAAAGAGAACAACTCTAGTATGTTTGAAACCATCTTAGTGTAAACTGCTGAATAAATGTGGGTTTGTGTGAAAATATAACTGCTGATACATGTGTTTCATATGCCAAGCATTCCATAAAATCTTCACAGGACCTGGACTGTAATTTCCCTGGTATTACTGGCCATGACTAGAGCAATACCTGTTTGCCTCTCCAGTCTTCACACATCACACACCTCCTTTCAGGTATAGTTAAGTACCTACTGTACCTCTGTATCATCTTCATTATTTTGACTGCAGGTCACAAAATTTTAATTATTTAAACACTAAACAGAAAGACAGGCATGTTGAGTCTCTTCTGATTACTAGGTGTGTGTGTGTGTGTGTGTGTGTGTGTGTGTGTGTGTGTGTGTGTGTGTGTGTGTGTGTGTGTGTGCTTGTGTGCATGTGCATTTGCATGTGTATATGTGTGCAAGTGCATGTGTGTGTGTGTGTGTGTGTGTGTGTGTGTGTGTGTGTGTGTGTGTGTGAGTGTGTGGTGCCTGTGAGTGCGTGTGTGTGTGTGTGTGTGTGTGTGTGTGTGTGTGTGTGTGTGTGTGTGTGTGTGTGTGTGTGTGTGCATTTGAATGTGTATATGTGTGCATGCGCATGTGTGTGTGTGTGTGTGTGTGTGTGTGTGTGTGTGTTGGGAAGCCCTACACAAAACAGATCTAACTGGTGACCTATGGTCAGTTAACAAACTGGGCATTGGAGGAGCTGATTATGGAAGATGGGATTGAGTGGATTATGCAAATCTCACTCCTGGTGAGAATAATACATAAATCTTGTGATTCTTTGTATATGACAGTCTTGGAGTTGGATTAAAGAGAAAGGAAAACAATTTGTGATTAAAAAATGTTTGTTTTGTGGAAGAAGTTCTCTTGTTAAGGTAAATCTGAATGGTAAGCCTGAAACAGTTAAGTTCAAGCTCAGAATGGTAGCTGCACTGTCTCTCTCTCTCAAGATGAGATGTTGCAAATCTACACCTGAATAACTAAGTTTAAGACTTGTTTTCAGTTGTGTAGTTACAATAAGTGAACTACCTAAATAATCTGTTTTCTAAAGACAGCATATACTAAGATGTACTTACTGCCTGCCCATATTGTAGCAAGACGCAAAGGTAAGTTGGGGCAAAGCACGTAGGACAGGGAATGTTAGAGCAGTGTGATCAGCACATACTGATCTGTCTTAAGTGCATTACCAGATTTCAGAAATAAAAGCTAATATTGCATTTGTGACGAAAACTGAAGTGCGTTAGTGCTCTGTCTGTAGCATAGATTGTAATAGCTGCTTGTTACAGATGTAGCAAGCAGTTTGCTACAGTGTAATAGGACAAAAAAATCTCTTTTTTGAAGAATGCAGATCTGTAAGACTGGACCTGATTTTGCTCTAAAGGATGAGTGCCAGATTGTGAGCAGACACTTACTGATTTATTTATTTGTTTGCTCTTCAGCTCTTGAGGAGTGGACATAGATAGGGAAGAGTAGACTGGCTTCCAACTCAGATAAAAAGTGCCAGGTCAGAGATTAATACCTAAATTAGTTTTCTTTGCATTAGATACTCTTTAGGTTGGATAGAAAACGTGTAACGATTGGAGTTGTAATGCAAAGGAAAGGACAATATTTTGAGAAGAAAAAGCTTTTAAATATGTCTTGGTGCCAAATCAACAAGTATTACATGTCAGTTTATGAAAAGGGTGCATTTGTGCTGAATTTGGCATAAGTGGAAGACAATAATAATACTACTACTAATAATAATAATGATAATAGTTGTAATAATAATAATGGCACTTTTGAACATGAAGAGAATTTTTAAATAGATGACTATATCAGTCAAATTAATGTTTCTGATTCCAACATAAAAAACTGTACTGACAGAACCAAACTGCATTATACAGCAAATTATATTTCAAAAGATAGAAGTATTTTGGTGTTGCTAAATGTAATGGCTGTCAAAACAGACTGTTTCATAGTATGATATCATTAGCTAAACTACTGTAGCCATTGCTCTAATAAATTGTAGTATTTGAATCCAAAACTTTTAGTAAATGGAGTATGATTAACATTCTGTTACAGGAATCAGATTAAAGTAAAGGCCTTTTGAAAAATATGACCTAGATGTGTTGACTGAAAGAGCACGGCCAGTTTAGAGAAGCGCTAACAGATATACTGAGGCATTAATCTGTGTGTGGCAAATTCTGTCAAAACATACAAAAGTTATGTTTTTTTATCACTCATAGCAGAGTGAATAAAATTTAAGATGGATTTAGATACAGCTGCTACTGCTTTGCCAGCACTTTCTAAGTTAGGCTATGAGGCATACTTTTCACACATGCCATGGATAAGTCA
Source organism: Protopterus annectens (assembly GCF_019279795.1). Taxonomy (NCBI): domain Eukaryota; kingdom Metazoa; phylum Chordata; order Ceratodontiformes; family Protopteridae; genus Protopterus; species Protopterus annectens. The sequence goes on along the minus strand of NC_056734.1, from coordinate 599,053,689 downwards.
GAGGCATACCTCTCAACTATACAGGTTTTCGTAGCATGTCCAGATTTTTGCCTTATATTTTTGGTCCGTTTTTCATAAAATTGTGGCTTTCTGGAAAATTAGTGGCAAATCATTAAAGACTGAAGTTAGAAAATAATGACAGACATTTGAGTTTTAGATTTCATACCTTTCAGAAGATTCATGCTAATGCAAAACCTGTTATTCTATCAACTTTCTAAGCATGTAAGAGCAATATTTAAAAATTCTCCCTATTTCTACTACTTTTTTCATGGCTTTCTCCAGATTTCTTACTCTAAGAGGTTGAGAGGTATGGTCAGAGTTTTTTTAAAGGCATAAACAGAGTAGTTTTTTTCAGTTTGAAAAGTACCTCTACTTAGGTAGTACAAAGCAAAAAAAAAAAAAAAATATATATATATATATAGAGAGAGAGAGAGAGAAAGATATGTGCATATGAACATGTTTATACAGTATCTATATCTGTGTAATATATATATATATATATATATATATATATATATATATATATATATATATATATAAAACATAGAATATAGTGATTGCAGACCTTTCTATGTCAGCATGTGGATAAGAAAAACATTGTTTAGCTAACAGCCTGTTAAGAAGCTGAAGGCATCAGATAAAAGGGGCAAAAACAGCAACCAAGTACTAGCTTACAGTAAACAAGTCTCTGCCAAAGTTATAAGAGCACTAAACTGCAGAGTGAACTGGATCCAGCTTCCCTGACAAGTTAGTGAATTCAGGCCAATACCTTATACACTCAGAGGTAAGTTAGAAAAATATAAAAGAAACTGCATAAGCTGGAGTTTGAGAAAGGTAGCACATGGAATGACCATAGCTGTAGACATTTCTAAGTTACTATAAACATAATGCAATGCATGGCCGAAGGAGAAGAGGAGGGCGAAGGCGTGCCTGAAGGCAGGAATAGAGGAGGAAGGTTAGGAGTGTAGCAGTGAGGGTAGGAACTTTGAATGTTGGCAGTATGACTGGTATAGGAAGAGAGCTAGCTGATATGATGGAGAGAAGGAAGGTTGATATACTGTGTGTGCAAGAGACCAGATGGAAGGGGAGTAAGGCCAGGTGTTTAGGAAACGGGTTCAAATTGTTTTATCATGGTGTGGATGGCAGGAGAAATGGGGTAGGGGTTATACTAAAGGAACAGTATGCCAAGAGTGTTTTAGACGTGAATAGAGTGTCTGACTGAGTGATGTTTATGAAGCTCGAAATTGATGGTGTAATGATGAATGTTGTTAGTGCATATGCTCCTCAAGTTGGGTGTGCGATGGAAGAGAAAGAGAAATTTTGGAGTGAGTTGGATGAAGTTGTGGTGAGTGTACACAAGGGTGAGAGACTAGTGATTGGAGCGGACTTTAATGGGCATGTTGGTGAAGTGAACAGAGGGGATGAGGAAGTGATGGGTAGGTATGGTGTTAAGGAGAGGAATGCAGAAGGTCAGATGATTGTGGATTTTGCGAAAAGGATGGACATGGCTGTGGTGAATACGTATTTTAAGAAGAGGGTGGAGCATAGGGTGACGTACAAGAGTGGAGGAAGATGCTCACAAGTTGATTATATACTATGTAGGAGGGCCAGTCTTAAGGAGATTGGAGACTGTAAAGTGGTGGCAGGGGAAAGTGTAGTTAAGCAGCATAGATTGGTGGTATGTAGAATGACGTTGGTGATCAAGAAGAGGAGGAGGAATGTGAAAGCTGTGCCAAGGATTAAATGGTGGAAGTTAAAAAAGGGTGATTGTGAAGTGGAGTTTAGGGAAGAGTTAAGACAGGCACTGGGAGGCAGTGGAGAGTTACCGAATAGCTGGGTAACTACAGCAGAACTAGTAAGGGTGACTGCTAGAAAGGTGCTTGGTGTGACATCTGGACAGAGGAAGGAGGACAAGGAGACCTGGTGGTGGAATGCAGAAGTACAGGAGAGTATACAGAGGAAGAGGCTGGCGAAGAAGAAGTGGGATTGTCAAAGAGATGAAGAAAGTAGACATGAGTATAAGGAGATGAGGCGCATGGCAAAGAGAGAGGTGGCGAAAGCTAAGGATAGGGCATATGGAGAGTTGTACGAGAGATTGGACACTAAAGAGGGAGAAAAGGACCTGTACCGATTAGCTAGACAGAGGGACAGAGCTGGGAAAGATGTGCAGCATGTAAGGGTGATAAAGGATAGTGAGAGAAAGGTACTCATAAGAGAGGAGAGTGTGTTGAGTAGATGGAAAGAGTATTTTGAGAGGCTGATGAATGAAGAGAATGAGAGAGAGAGAAGGTTGGATGATGTGGGGATAGTGAATCAGGAAGTGAAACAGATTAGCAAGGAGGAAGTAAGGGCAGCTATGAAGAGGATGAAGAATGGAAAGGCTGTTGGCCCAGATGACATACCAATGGAAGCATGGAGGTGCTTAGGAGAAATGGCAGTGGAATTTCTAACTAGATTGTTTAATGAAATTTTGGAAAGTCAGAGGATGCCTGAGGAGTGGAGAAAAAGTGTTTTGGTACCTATCTTTAAGAATAAGGGTGATGTGCAGAGCTGCAGTAACTACAGAGGGATAAAACTGATTAGTCACAGCTTGAAGTTATGGGAAAGAGTAGTGGAAGCAAGGTTAAGAAGGGAGGTGATGATTAGTGATCAGCAGTATGGTTTCATGCCAGGAAAGAGCACTACAGATGCAATGTTTGCTCTGAGACTGTTGATGGAGAAATACAGAGAAGGTCAGAAGGAGTTGCATTGTGTCTTTGTAGACTTGGAGAAAGCATATGACAGGGTGCCTAGAGAAGAGTTGTGGTATTGTATGAGGAAGTCGGGAGTGGCAGAGAAGTACGTAAGAGTGGTACAGGATATGTACGAGGGTAGTGTGACAGTGGTGAGGACTGCAGTGGGAGTGACAGATCCGTTTAAGGTGGAGGTGGGATTACATCAAGGATCAGCTCTGAGTCCTTTCTTATTTGCAGTGGTGATGGACAGGTTGACAGATGAGATCAGACAGGAGGCCCCGTGGACTATGATGTTTGCAGATGACATTGTGATCTGTAGTGAGAGTAGGAATCAGGTTGAAGAGACTCTGGAGAGGTGGAGATATGCTCTAGAGAGCAGAGGAATGAGGTCAGCAGGGCTAAGACAGAATATATGTGTGTAAATGAGAGGGAGGGTAGAGGAATGGTGAGGATGCAGGGAGTAGAGTTGGTAAAGGTGGACAAGTTTAAGTACTTGGGATCAACAGTTCAGAGTAATGGTGAATGTGGAAGAGAGGTGAAGAAGAGAGTACAGGCAGGGTGGAATGGGTGGAGAAGAGTGTCAGGAGTGATTTGTGACAGACGGGTATCCGTAAGAGTGAAAGGGAAGGTCTACAAGAGTGTAGTGAGACCAGCTATGTTATATGGGTTGGAGACAGTGGCATTGACAAAAAGGCAGGAGTCAGAGCTGGATGTGGCAGAGTTAAAGATGTTAAGATTTGCAATCGGTGTGACTAGGATGGATAGGATTAGGAATCGGTATATTAGAGGGTCAGCTCATGTTGGACAGTTTGGAGACAAAGCAAGAGAGACGAGATTGCGTTGGTTTGGACATGTGCTGAGGAGGGATGATGGGTATATTGGGAAAAAGATGCTAAGGATGGAGCTGCCAGGTAAGAGGAATAGAGGAAGGCCTAAGATAAGGTTTATGGACGTGGTGAGAGAGGACATGCAGGCGGTTGGTGTGACAGAGCAAGATGCAGAGGATAGGAAGAAATGGAAAGAGATGATCCGCTGTGGCGACCCCTAACGGGAAAAGCCGAAAGAGAATGATGATTTATGTCGCCTCACAGTTAGACGTTGCCCGTTCGATTCTCAGTTAGAGCGTCTTCTGTGTGGCGACATGCTTTGAAGGTTATGCATTAGGCCTGGCAAGCCAGCACGTAAAAATCTACTGCCAATCATTAGCGGACCGGAGTTCTGCTGTGGCGACCCCTAACCGGGAAAAAGCTGAAAGACACAAATATCAAGAGTGCTGTTCTAAAATAGATATTTGTACTCAAGGTCAGACTGGGAAAAATTTGATCTTTGGAGTTAAGCGTGTGATACTCAAGTACACAAGTCAGATGCTAAGACAAGTGTTGCCCAAGATCAGAAGGTCTTGATAACAGTCTACAGGACTGACCAATGGCAACTCAGAAAAGTTGTTTCAATGAGTGGGCCTTAGCAGAATCCAGTTTACTATGTAATATAGTACTGAAGATGTTATGTAAATTAGTTAAAATGTCTTTAATTAACTGACTGATTGCAACCTCTTACTAGAAAACTGAGTTTGTAGGAACCACCAACATAAGCGATGAATGCTGCCTCCCCACTTTTGGTGGAAATGCAAAGAAATGGATGTATCATAAATAAAAAAAAAAAAATGATAGATTACTTCAAAATTTTTTTCTGGGCACTTCTTATCTGATGTTCTCCATGTCGGTCAATCATCGAGCAAACTCATTTGTTCTCTTACCCAGAAATTTCACACAGACTCTGGGTGAAAGCTGCCTGGAGAGGGACATCATCCAGACAGACATGAAGGTGCTTTGGGGCCTCCCCATCTATGGTACTGCTTAAGCTAGTAGACAGGGAGGTGCGCACCTCCCCACCAAAACTAAATGCATCTGACTTACCCTATAGACCAGTGCTCAAAGAAGACCATTCCTTCTAAGTCTACCATGACTGAGGGCTTCATGTACCACCTGCTGAGTGAGTCTGGCTTATCCTCCAGATGGGGCCCCAAAAGGAGACATATCCTTCTAGCCTCAGTAGGCATTTGCTCCCTCCAAAAACTAGCCTGCATATGGCTGTCATAGGTGGAGCTAGAATTTCCCCCATCCTTCCACTAACCCCAGCCTAACCTCTCCAATCTCAGGCATGGGCAACATATGACTACAGGGATTCTATGCCCATCCCCAACATGTGTGATCTCCCCCAAACACACATGCCCACTGATGGCTACCATCACTGTCTTTGGATTCCAAGCCCACATTCTAACAGACATAGGCTTTCATGAAAACTACAACTTGCGCTGAAGCGTAGCCAGACTGGGAACCACCATCTCTTCCTAGTCATTCACCTACAAGGAATGGGACAGACAATTGTGGCACTCACCCCCAATCTTGTCACTCACTCCCAGTTCTGGCAGTCACTCCCAGTCCTGTCACTCACTCCCAATCCTGGCATTCACTCCCATTCCTGTCACTCACTCACCCCCCTTCGTGTCACTCACTCCCAATCCTGGCATTGACTCCCATTCCTGTCACTCACCCCCAACCCTGGAATTCACTCCCATTCCTGTCACTCACTTCCATTCTTCTAAGACCAGCTCCAACTAGAAGCCACGCTGCTAATTGAATTTGGGAGATCTAGATCCCTCACACTAACCAAGATGGCTGAATTGCTACAAATACTTAATGAGGGACATGGCTGACTATTTACACCCTCAAACAACACCTCTGACGAGAAAAAGAACAGACAATCAAATTCTCCCATAGAGGCTGCTGCCAAGACATACCCATTACAAGACAACCCAAAAGGGATTACAAGTCTAGCGGGATTCTTTAGAGATTAATTTTATAAAAGGTAAGTATGTGCTTATTTGAAAAAAGTACAAGTATTATATAGGGAAGAGAAAAAAAGTGCTGTCGCTAATATTACTCAGAAGCACTGCTAAGCAATGCACCTACGATAAATGTAATCTGAGTAAAATTAAAGTTGTACTAAATGCTTTAAAACAACAGTACCTTAGGCTCAAGGATATTGTCTCACAATCATATCAACTCTAGTTTGTATATACCATAGTAAGTAATGGATATATAACATTTGCAAGTTTCAATATAAGTATGTGTGGATGTGTTTGTGTGTGTGTGTGTGTGTGTGTGTGTGTGTGTGTGTGTGTGTGTGTGTGTGTGTGTGTGTGTGTGCACGCGCATGCATGCATGTGTGTGTTTGTGTGTGTAGGTGTGTGGCACGATATGTGCTAAAAACTAAAAGAGGATGAAGTGTCATACATATATGTTCAACCATACATGTTTGCATGTGTGTGCATGTGCACATTCACATGTTTGTTTATGTGCTCCAGACAGAATAAGCAGTGTTGTATTGCTATAATATGAAAGGGAAGGATGCACATACTGCAACTCTTACTTGACATATTATTTAAGTGATATAGAGTAATGCTACAATGAGATGCAAGCTTTATGCTCATAATACATACCCTTATAACCAAAATGGTGTAAGCTGCTGTTATTCTCTAAGCAACTGTCAAAAAGTAAGCAGGTTCTGAAGTGATAAAAATGTTTCATTGAACTGTAATACATGTAAACATAACATGGTTCTCCACAATAATCAGTTTGTCATCCATTCATCAGCAGTTGACTAATCCCTAGTTGGACATTAAGAAGGAAACTTTTATATTCTTGTATTCTTGGACTAGAATAGGCCTGCATGACTTTTACCACAGGAAAATTAATAGAATCATTCCTGAATTTAGACTAGCTGAAGTCCTATGATCAAATGGATTAAAGGTCAGAGCATCAGGTAATCACAGCAGGAAATTTATCCCAACCAAATATGGCAAGGTTCTTTGAATGGATGACAAAAAAATATATAAGCCTGGATGCAACCGTGCATATGATAGCATCTGATTTGGTGCCACAGAAAGGATTAGTACAGAAGTCAGGCAGGAGTCGGTGAGTTTCAAGGGTTGTAGACAAGACAAAAGACTTATTAAGTAAAAACCCAAAATTTAAGTGATAACCAGATCTATAATATAAAAGTTGGAGTCACCAGTTAGGTCACATAATGTTAAGTGTTAAAATTCTATGTTATGTTAATCTGTTGTCTTTAATATGTGCTTATATGACACTGCACAGGGATTAGAAAGAAAAAAAAAATACGTTTGACAGTAACACAAAGTTATGCAATAGACTGGATGCAACTGTAAATATGAAAAAAATAAAATGAAACTTGTCAAAATGGCTCTAGTGGGGTTAAGCATGGTAGTTTAGAGATATTGCCTAGACATGTAAAGTAGTGCATGTTAGATAAAAAATACACACACACACTTATATGTATATGCATATATAACTGTATGTGTGTGATTGTGTGTGTGTGTGTGTGTGTGTGTGTGTGTGTTTGTATGTGTGTGTATATAGATATAGATAGATATATAAATATATTTTCAGTGAAACACACATGCATCTATCTACCTATCTTATCTCTCTCACACACTTTATCTATCTATCTATCTATCTATCTATCTATCTATCTATCTATCTATCTAATCTATCTATCTTTCTCTCTCTTTCTCTCTCTCAAGGAAGGAGAACACACCTGGGTAAAATGACTACAGCAGCAAGGCTGGAGACAGTCAGTAACTGCACCAGATGACTAGCAAGAAGTAAAATTAATGAAAACTATTGGCATGGGAAAATAAGTGAGTATGACTTGTGGAATGCAAAGGAAGATACATTACTTGCAAAAACAGAGAAGTGTTTACCCTTTTTGAAGCATTTATTAAGATGGCAGACAGCAGTTACAATGGTGCGACATCTTCTCCAAGTCATATTAATGCAGAGTAAAATAATTTGGTAGATGTGCTCCCGAGGAAAGGAAGGACTGTAGTAAAATGAAAACATATTGCTCTATCACAAAATAGTTCATCAAGTCTAGAATGGTAATATATAGCTAATAACATCTTTCAGATTAATTAGTACAATATAAGATGTGTATATAAAAGACATGGGGGAAGAATCATGGTGATGTAATGGAGATTTTTTTTCACAGAAAAGGATGGGGGTACATAGCAGATTTACATAGTGTAGGAGAATCTAAGAAAGAGGCACAAGCAAATCCTCTTCCACAGGAAGTATGAATGCTGTGGAGCTGTGGAGCTGTGTAGGAAGTAATAAAATGCAAGTTTGCTTGCTGGTTTGTCACGAGGGTAGAGTGCTGAGTAACCTGGCTTAGTCCTAGTGTTCTGTACCTTTTTGTCATATCCTGTTTTACCTTTCCTAGGTTTTTACTTTACAGAGTGGAATGGAAAAACTATGTTACCTATGAATGTACATATTTTTAGGACTACTGATTTATGATTAAAAATCTGTTATTATTCATCAGTTCTGCTCCCAGGTGTCCCTGTAATTGCTACTTCTCCCATCATTTGCCTTGATATGAAGTTACCTGTGGTGACCCTCAGTTGGGCAGTGATGAATGAGACTAAAGCAAAAACACGATCCTTAGATTTTTCTGTGTTTACTCCCTCTGAGGCATTCAAGGACAAGAAGAAAGGCTTTATATATTTTACATACATGCAGAAAATTCTCTGGAGAGAAAATCTCCTTGGTAAATAATATATTGAGTTACTTCAGGGACTCTAGAATTTTCCATTCTTGGCCACAGGAAGTGCCAGCCAGTCACTCTCATCCATCTACCACGAGTTGCCAAGCAAGTTCGACATAAGAACTCAAGCCCATGTTAACAGACTTGTATAAAGGTTGATTGATATGGTGCATTCATTGCAGTCACTTTTACTACACATATTTGACAAGAAGACAGGGAGTTATCGGTGGTCAACCTACCGGAGAAAGGGGTCTGCACACTGAGCAAGTCATTCTTCTTTTTCTACTTCCTGTTTATAGGGGGAGCAGCACAATACTGTGTGTTTTGTTTTAATGAACTCTAGTCCAAGCAGAGCGCTGCAGTATGACACTTGGATGTTCAGTCATATGCTAGACCTTGGTGCCTAAGTCTTCCATTACTGATGATACATTCTTCAAAACCCTTTATCTAAAACCACCTGTCTAATGTCATCAATAGTAACAATACTTTTCATTCAGCATAAAAAATGGCAGAGTTGTGAGCATAATTCTAATGGAATTGATGGACATTTCTGCCTTTGTTTTCTCTTCCCTTTTCTACTTTGTATATTACTGTACACCATGAGCCTCCAAATACAAAGGGGAAATTCTGATCACAGTAGTTAAGTATTAAGTACCACAGAAGGCTATATAGTATTTAATGTACTCCAGCATTGGTCTGTCTTTGTAAAACTCCACAGGAAGTGGCATGGCCACTTCATTACTACCTTAGCAGTAAATGTGGTAGTTTAGACTGAGTAATGGTAGCAAAAGAGAGAGCACCCCAGGGGAACAGTCTTGGATAAGGCAAGAATAAAATAAACCACCCCAAAATGTGAACATTGCAAAGACATTATATTCAATATATAATATATATCTGAAGGAGTATGCTGGTCATTACTGTCACTGAATTAGATGTTCAGATGTTTTTTTTTCTTTGTTTTTTATATTAAGAATTCTACAAATGCCAAGAAAAGAGGCATTCTCTTTTTGAAATGACAAGCCAAAAAAAAAAAAAAAAGAAGGCTATTAATGTAAAACTTCATGCGAACACATTATTGTCTGGCTATTTGAATGTGCTCATGATTGAGGCTGGCCATTAAACATACAGAAGATAAGAACAATATAATTTACAAGAAACATTCAATTCACAGGAAAACAAACTAAATTTCAGGCTGGTGAGTCACTTACTTCTTGTTACAGAAACACAGTCCCAACATTTTTGAGCTTCATGAATAGGCCAGGTTTTATCAAATGGTGAGGCTAGCCTCCCTGGGGAGGTTGAAGTTTTTCTAGGGTAGTCCCTACAAATCTGGAATAGTTGCAACTTTAAATTCTTTACTGTTGTTACCATTCCTATGATTAAGTCAAACTAAATTCAAATTCTCATTTGAATAAATGTGTGGTTTAATTGCATATCAGAGGTAAGACAGTAATGTGCTGTCACATCCAGTTTGTTGGGTCACATATATTTGTATTTAGGGTGGTTGAATAGTTTGTTTCAGTACACTGTAAAAATATGACCATTCACGAGAAGTATTGCTTTACTTTTAACATATAGTGAAAAATTCTGTTTTTCCCTTAAACAAGGCCAAACATAACTTCCTGATGCCATGTGAAGTTCAAGGTACAGCAAAGGAGACTCACCGTGGTAATGTCTAATTGCACACACGTGCACACACACACACACACACACACACACACACACACACACACACACACACACACACACAAATGCATTGTTTTGAAGGGCAGCATCATTTTACCACTATCACAGGGGCTGCAAAATTTCTTATTTGTAATGGTGATGTACAGGTTGACAGACGAGATCAGACAGGAGTCCCCATGGACTATGATGTTTGCAGATGACATTGTGATCTGTAGTGAAAATAGGGGACAGGTGTAGGAGATCCTGGAGAGGTGGAGATATGCACTACAGATAAAAGGAATGAAGGTCAGCAGGACTAAGACAGAATATATGTGTGTGAATGAGAGGGAGGATAGAGGAATGGTGAGGATGCAGGGAGTAGAGGTGGTGAAGGTGGATGTGTTTAAATACTTGGGATCAATAGTTCAGAGTAATGGTGAGTGTGGAAGAGAGGTGAAGAAGAGAGTACAGGCAGGATGGAGTGGGTGGAGAAGAGTGTCAGGAGTGATTTGTGACAGACGAGTACCAGTAAGAGTGAAAGGGAAGGTCTACAAGAGGGTAGTGAGACCAGCTATGTTATATGGGTTGGAGACAGTGGCATTGACAAAAAGGCAGGAGTCAGAGCTTGACGTGGCAGAGTTAAAGATGTTAAGATTTGCACTAGGTGTGACAAGGATGAACAGGATTAGGAATGAGTATATTAGAGGGTCAGCCCAGGTTGGAAGGTTTGGAGACAAAGCCAGAGAGGCAAGATTACGTTGGTTTGGACATGTGCTGAGGAGTGATGCAGAGTATATTGGGAAAAAGATGCTAAGGATGAAGCTGCCAGGTAACAGGAAAAGAGGAAGGCCTAAGATAAGGTTTATGGATGTGGTGACAGAGGACATGCAGGTGGTTGGTGTGACAGAGCAAGATGCAGAGGACAGGAAGAAATGGAAACAGCTGATCTGCTGTGGCGACCTCTGACGGGAGCAGCCGAAAGAAGAAGAAGAAGACAGGGGCTGCAAAATCAAGTTTTAGCAGAATCTCAGTGGTTGTAAGAATTTTCTGCATGCTTCATTTCATGTACAAGCTGAGTTGGAACAATGGGCCCTTTTAGAAACAAAAGGGGCATTGCAATTATTGGAACCCCCAGCCCATAACTAAATGTCGCCACTAACTGAGAACAAACAAATCTTAATTTACTTCTTTTTGTGGTGTTCCTTCCTGCTGACCATTGTTTTCAGTGTGTGGGAACCCATCCTTTGTCTTTCCTTGTACTTATTACCTCTAGATGTGAAAGCTGGGTAACAGACCCCAGTGATGTCACAGTGCAGGGCTGGACTTTTAAAGTTAGTTATCCATTGTTTCTCCAATTTATCGCAGTTTGATGTGCAGGAAGCCCCTGCAGGAAGTGCCCATGGTCTCTCATTCTCATGCTCTACTGTACAGTTATCTATCTGCTATCTCTTATGATGTCTGTTTCCATGGCCCTCACTAGTTGCTACCCCATGATATAACATTTCTTACCTGTACCCCCACCCCCCAAGATTAGACCTGGCCCTTAATTGCAGAAATCTCCCTCTCCCCAGATGACCTCAAGTCCAGTCACTCGTATCATGGAAAACAGCACTGTATCTGACAAACAACTTATTTAAATGTGTTTTTTTACTGACTATGTGATTCAGGATATTTGGTAGTTCTTATATAAAGCAGGGTTTGTTAAAGATTACTTTTAGATCAGTATGTTTTTTAAATTCACTATCCATCTTGCTTCATAGTCTATAATGTTCACTTCTATTGGGAAAATGTATACTTCATAATATGCCTTTATCTCCTAAACGAACACCTCTATCTTTTAAAAAAAGGACCTCTTTCTTGCTGGTTCAACAGATGAATGGGTCTACATATACCTTTACATGTTGCAAACATCATTTATTAACTTTTGGACTTGACAGTTTATAATGCTTATCATACAGCTGATGAAACTAGGTATTCACATGTCTTGTTTCTGTCATATGCAATAGATCAAGTAACAAGAGTGATTTAATATAATCATTCGCTGGCTAGTAGCATACAATTTATTGTGAGAGTTTTATAACACACACAGAACCACAAGGCCAGCATCTTGACTTGCATCATGTACCTGTGCTCTATAAATGGGCTGAGTCTGAAAAGAGGTGCATATAGACTGCAGCACCATGAGTTACAATGATTTAAAGCAATACTCTGAATTACAGCTAAATCTGTTTGTAGAGCATATAGAGGATTGTACTGTATTTCTAAATTTTCAGCAACTCATTTTACTAAACGTTTACTGAAACTACATGAGTCCAGAAATCTGCCTTTTCCCATCTTCCCATCTTTACATTAATACCTGGCCCAATCGTAACCCCACAATCTCTTTATTTCCCATATTTTCTGCCTGAATAATTCAATATGACTTTGCCATTATTAAGTGTCTCTAAGTAAATTATTCTCTAAAATCTGTTTATACAAGTAAACTGAGTCCTGACAGCAGTAATGTTAAGCAGGTCACTTATTTCTTCTGTAGATGTTACGCATGTAATTACCCCTATTTTTATTCACTGTCTTTGCTCTATCACAGAATTCTTTTAAGTCATCAACCCCATTGCATGATTTTTGGAAGTGATGATCTGTCCTACTTTGGAAAATTTGACATCATCGACTTCCTACCTACTTCATCAGATTTCTGGAGCTCATCATCAGTATATATCCAGGCACCCGTCTCCCCTCCTTCAGTAGTTGAAGCCCTTAGAATCCCCCACTGGAAGGGTACACTCTATCACCAGCTACTTAGTTTGTCCCTGTGATAACATCTAGCCCATCATCATCATCCTACACCTTCTTAATTACTATTACTAAGGTGTTCATTCATCATCCTGCCAAAACACCTGCTATTCTCTTTTGGGTCTTATGGCAAAGTCATCCTCTGCTGAGTGACTCATACTCTATCTTTCACCCTTTGTTGAGTGATTCATATTCTATCTTTCTGGTCAATCTCTGTTAATCTATCTCAGCAAAGTGTATCCCTCTCCTGCTCTTGTCCTTTTCTGTCTTTTAAGGGTCCATCCTGGTCCATTTCATGTTTCCTCGCTCATATAATTAATACCATTCCCCTTTTGCATGGTTCAAACACAGATGCATATTCCTGACATTTCCCAAAGTGTATCTGGACTGGCCCAATGACATAAAAGCTTAAAGCCCTTATTGTGCTCCAGACAATCTGGTTTTGACTAGTGGCACTAGTGTGAGAAGGACCGAACAGTGGAAGGATGGGAATGAACTCCCCCCATAAGACAAGTATAGCCTAAGTTTATCCAACTAAGCCTTTTCCCTGCATTCCTAGATAAACAGCACATCAACATGCTCTAGCTCTCTATAACCCTGATTGTATGAATATGTAAATATGTATATATGTTTGTATGAAACAGCACATTAACATGCTATATCTCTGTATCCCTGATAGTATGAATATGTATGTATATTAAATCTCAAAAGTATATTTCTGCAGCTTGTAGTGTTCAAAATTGACTCTGTACCTTACCAACCATTTAACTGCATTTTTACATTACACTTGTTGCAGGTTTACTTTAATTTTCTTGTCCTTCCCCGGGTTGTATCTGCAAACAGGGTCTGTCTAAATGTGCTTTTTCCTGGTCCAGATTACCAATAAGAACACAAATTAATGCATCGGTAAATGCAAATATATGTGCAACAGACACTATAATGTTACAACTCGCAATGTAGTGCAGCTTTCGGTTACTGTACAGTTTTATGCTCTGAAATGCAAAGTTACATAAGGTAAGCATGTACATTTCCAGCAGCTGTGCAGAAAACAGTTGTGTCTTGGCCAAAAGTAAACATTCTAAAATGTATAATCTTATAATACTGCTTTAAGAAGTATTGCCCTGCATTATTGTCAGCATTACTAGCAGAACTACACAGGCTTCAACAATTCTTTAGCATTCCACTGCAATCACTGCAGCCTGTTTACTCTCATATGTTTGTACTGAAGACACTACAGTAAGACATAGGAAAAAACACAGCCCTAGGTTTTTTGGACTATGACAGGATCTGCTAGGATTATAGATTTATTTGGCAGCATGATTCACTTAAAAGACTTAATATTTCATAAATGATCTGATTCAATTTATTCGTAAGAGGAAAAAAGTACCATTACAGCTATCATAAACTGTACTTTCCAGAGACAGGGCTAAAATGAAAATTATACCATGATCCCCCCAAAACGTGCACGCTGATTGGCCAGCATGCCCGTTGTAAATCGAGTTATACTAATGGAAAAAGGTCCGGTCGCCCGGACTTTTTTCCATTAGTATAACTTCGTTTAAACACTGTCTCGCTATGTTAAATGGGTTTAACATAGCGAGACAGCTTTAAAATAAGCAACGGAGATCTCCGTTGCTTATTTTAAAGCTGTCTCGCTATGTTAAACCCATTTAACATAGCGAGGCAGTGTTAAAAGCAACGGAGAAAGCAAGATCTCCGTTGCTTTTTAGTGTCGCTATGTTAAATGAGTTTAACATAGCGAGACAGTTTAAAATAAGCAACGGAGATGTCCGTTGCTTATTTTAAAACTGTCTCGCTATGTTAAACTCATTTAACATAGCGAGACATAAAAGCAACGGAGATCTTGCTTTCTCCGCTGCTTTTGCCACAGCTCTGATGTACTGTGCAGGCGCGCAGTACATCAGAACTGCCGGATGCCAGACATCTGCGGAAGGGCAGTAAACAGGCATTATACTATGCCATTATTTAAGAAAAGTAACAGTTTCTTTTCTTAAATAATGTCATATAATAGCAATAACCCACTTCTGGGTGTGGGTAATGCTAAATTTACCACGGTTGGCTTTGTTTGGTCCTCGGCTCGCCTCGGGACCAAACCACGCCAACCGTGGGTAAATTTAGCATTACCCACACCCAGGCGTGGGTTATTGCTATAATAATACATGCATAACTAAATACATAAATAAATGCAACAATAACTAAATAAATAAATAAATAAGTAAATAAATAAATAAATAAATGAGTCACCATAATGAATTAATAGCCTGAAGTAAAATGTTATTTAAATGCATGCTACATGATAGTTTCCTATCTTGCTTTAGTAATCCCCACATTAGTGTCTTTTTTTCAACTCAGTGGAGTGTGGTTATTATGAGGGGTAAAAAATGCATGGGGTACCCATGATTTCTGTCATGCATGAATGTACTCTTGTCAGCGACATCATTTATCTTGCTAGGAGGTCCTCACAGCACATGTAATGTTTCTCTTGGTTTACTAATTAGCCCTAACAACCATTCATGACAGAGCTTCCCATTGGCCTTGTCACTCTTTCAGTCACAAATACGATAGAGTAGTGAGCCTGGTAACCAGTGAGCCTGGTAACCAGTGAGCCTGGTAACCAGCTCACTGACAACAATATTATGAAGTACCGTAAAACATATCAATGATATTTGCTCAGTGTCTGGAATGAAATGAAAAGCAGTGGGGAGAGGGTGCCAACCTGAGAGCAGCACTTCAGAAGCGAGAGAGAAAGAAAAATTAAGCACTAGAAACACTATTTTGTACATACCGATTCACAGTAGCACACAACGCAATGCATCACTCCAAAAGGTTCTCCAAGATCAGGGTGCCAAGTGTCTTCAAGTGCATAGAATTTACCCCCAAAAGAGCAGCCTGAAAAAGTAAAAAGGGCAAAGGTCAAAAATGTGATGCAATGCAATAATGAGTAGCAAGTACATCTAAGGCCTAAACAGTTTGAGCAGCTATTTATCAGTTAAAAGAGGCTCTGCCAACATCTTCAAATCAAGTTAAGTATATGGCAACAGACCTCCCTCACAGATCATTTACTGACATTCATTTTCATGATGAATTATGTTCAAAAGTTATGTACGCAGATTTATAAAGAAGAATATTAGATGCAATAGACATTTTTTGTATCAAGAGGCCCATTAAAACACATGCTCCTCTGTTATGTGATTGTACCAATCCATTTTGTAGTAACAGATTTGCTGAACTAGAAGAATAAAAATCATAATTAGTATCTTATTTCCACAGCTCTCAACCTTTCACGTCCAAAATGTAGAATATTAGCTCTTATAATGTGGAACAAATGGGAAAAATGTGGACACTTAGTAATAACTTCCAATAGAAAGTTCACAATGGTTAAATATATTATTTTATACTTATTAAACATTCACCATCTGACACCCTTTCAATGTGGAAGAGCGCAATACACATTTTAAGACTCAAGATGATGGAAATTCCATTAATCATGCAACATCTATGATACAATCCCCACTGAAAAACTTTCTGCATTTAAAGAAAAGAAACAAAATCACTGTCTACATCACAAATGTACTGTCTGGACCTTTAAATTTTATAAGCATTCAACTTTAGTCAAGTTGGTTACTTAGCTTGTAAGCAAAAATTCAAACCCATGTGCTTTCTGAACATTTATTATTTGGGAAAGGGGCAGCAGTTTAATGAAGAAGGACATACTACACTTATGTTTGCTGACAGTTGCCAGTTTCTCAGTAAATTGCTAAATGTATACAGAAGAAAATGAACAGCACACGCAGGCCTTGAGATCTGCAGCTGTACCATCTAAACTACATCAAACAGTTCCAGAGAGAAAAAGAAAACATCCAGCTTACTGACCTTCATGTCTTAAAAAAAAGCTAACAAACACTGCGTTTGGAACTCATTACTTTTTTATTCCAATATCTAGAGACAGTCAGAAATATGCCTCTCAGTGCAAGAAATCTGGACAAAGCCATAGATGATGAGGGGGACAAAGGCCCAAAAATAGGGGCAATATTCAAATATTGCTCTTAGTTCATAGAAGGTGATAGAATCACAGGTTTTGCATTAGCATGGATTTCCTGAAGAGCATGACATCTGAAACTCAAATGGCTGTCATTATTTTTTGACTTCACCAGTCAATGATTTGACAGAAACAAAAACCAAGAAGAGGAAACGCAGACCGAGACATGAGGCACAAATCTGGACATCCTGCGAAAATCCGGACAGCTGAGAGATCTGATGAGATATATGATTTCATGCAGCTGCACTCTGTGTAAAATGAGGAAATGGATCCCAAATGAAGTTACAGAGACTAAGATACCTTCAATTTTAAAAAGAGCTATCACTGTGAATTCCTTTGACTGCTTGTATTTAAAATAAAAGAATCTCTGCTACATCACAGCTCTCTGTATAATAAGGAAAACAGCACAATACAAGCACTTAACTCCTTTATTAGATATCTTATGTGATGTTCAACCACTGTCTTGCTACGTTATTTTCAGGCACAAGTGTTATCTTCATTTCTCTGTTTTGTAAAAGCATTTTGAGAGAACAAAAGCAAGCGAGTTTTTTTGTACAATCTCTAATCCCATGTAACTCAGGAGAAAGGCTATGAATTAAAAGGAAAGGTTTCTATGATGTTTTGACTTTTTGATCTTTCTTTGTATCTGCCTCTCTTTTTACCTCAGTGTCAGTAGAAAACACATTAGAAAAGTAGTCAGTATAAGACAGGTTACCATTTACCAGCATTGCAAAAAAAAAAAAAAAAAAGAAAAAACAGATCCCTATGACTATAGTCACCGGTTCTGTACTACAGGTTAAAATTTCTACAGCTTGTTTTATCAAACTGTTCCTGAAAAGGCATGAGTCCAGAAATCTGTCTTTTCCCTTATTTACATTAATGCCTGGTCCAATCATAACTTCACAATCTCTTTACCTCCCTATTTTCTGCCTAAATAATTTGATATGACTTTGTCATTAGTAAGTGTCTTTAAGTATATTATGTTCTGAAATCTGCCTAACCAGCTAAACTGAGTATACTTAATATAAGCACTCACTGTACAGTGTGATACTAGCAGTAGGACAGCTACACATCTTATAGCAGAAGGGGTAGATATGAAATAAAATCTACTATCGGCTAAACCCACCAACATAATCTCAAACATTGACTTAGAAGGAGGGACCATATCTGAATTTCTGCTTATATTAAAATCTGAAAAAGAGATGCTGCAGTTGTTAATTTAGAATGTAAACAGCTCTCTTTAATTCCACGGATGTACCAGTCTTTCTCATGTCTCTTCCCCCATGAACTGTTGCTCCTTTAAAATACACTAATTAATACTGATATATACATTAAATACCATGGAATCATTACTCTTCTAAACTTATACGTACAGAAACATTGGGCACAGAGTTTGATTTCTTCAGCTTTCATTTGCCTTCTCTGTGACTTTGAGCAAGTCACTTAACCAGACCTTGCTTTGTTGCAATCAGGAATTTGTGCTAGGCTGCTCAGTGGTCTCCTGAACTGCATGCCTAGTAACTACCTATGAACTTAAGAACCTATGAAAACTTATGTTTCGTTTACAGGTCTCACAACTTTTAATGTAGAAAACTATGATAGTAAATACGTGCACTAAAGAAGAAGGTCCTTTGCTCTTAAAATTCAGATATACAGCAAAGGGATCTGCACAATGTACTGTTGAACCAAACAATCCTCTGAGATTACTGTCATTTAGTTACTGTGCAACTGAAAGTACTGTATGCGATAGAGAGAAGGCACCTGTCAAGTTATGAAGGAAGAGATCCTAGGAACTCTACTTATAATTAATATGGCTAAAAGTGAATTGTAGGTATTCTGCTTATGTACAAACAAATCTGCATTACAGATGCAAAAAAAATTGGCACAACTGAATACAAAGGAGAAGCAGCCTTTCTAGTGATGTATTGGTGTGCCTTGTTTGCTGTAGCATAGACTAGATCCAGGCCAGCTGAATCTAGCTTTGTTTGTATAACTTGAGCACTAATCCAGGTCTTCTTAAAAGTATTCATTGTATTTATTACTGCTTGGTAGTAACCTGATTAAAGTGTAGCTATCATTCTAAGCCTTTTGGTTTAAGTACTTGGGCTTCAGACCAGTTGTTTTACATTAAGAAGGTCTGTGGTCTGCACTGTTGTGGCAGGACAGGTAGCTTACATGCTTCTGAGTTGGGAACTACTGATTGAAGGCTCAGTGTCTGTTATTCTAAAAGTGTATTAGTTCTGGTTTAAGTACTTGGGCTTCAGGCCAGTCATTTTACATTAAGAAGGTTTGTGGTCTGCCTGATGAATCTAGCTTTGTTTGTATAACTTGAGCACTAATCCAGGCTTTCTTTTTTGGAGAAAGTTCCCCTACTGAACACCCTGATATTGGGCGATTTCAATTACCCTACCGTTTACTGGGAAAACTACTCAAGTACAAACTCCCAGGTCCAGCGCTTCCTGGAATTTATCAACTCAAAAGCCCTGGATCAGCTGGTAAACTCCCCTACCAGAGGTGAAAACATATTGGACCTGGCTATCACCAACATGGGTGACAGGTGTTCCGCACCGGAGGTCAACCCATCACTGGTTAGATCATACCATAAAGTAATCACTCTGGATGTCCACACCACACCACCACCCCCAACCAAGAAAACCACAGTGAAAACTGTTCTGTAGCAAACTTCACCTTACTTAAGACAGAGGTGGTAAGTTTCACAGCCCCCATGCTAAAGGATAAAAGTGTCCAAGATGCAGGAACCTTTACAAATGTACTCTGTGAGCACTTACAAGGATGCATGGATTGTGCCATCCCTAGCAAAACCAAGACTCACTCCCCTAAGAGAAGGAAACCAGTCTGGTGGACCCCTGCCATAAACAGGCTATACAACAGAAGGAGGAAACTAGTTCAGAAAAAAAGCAAGTCCCAAGAAGGAAAGACATCCCTGATCAGTATCAGTAAGAAACTAAGGTCCCAAAATCATCCAAAGCTAACTTTGAAAGAAAAATAGCCAAGGATTCGAAAGATAACCACAAAACCTTCTTTAGCTATGTCAAGAATCTAAGTAGCAACTCGCAGATATGCTCTGAGCTAGTGCAAAATAGCACAAAATATACTGAACCTACTGATATTGCCAACATCCTGGCAGATAGATTCAGTGCAAACTTCACCCTCCTCTCACCCCCAAAAGGGCCCACAACAATACCGGAAATCACAGACACACAGGTGAAAACAGCCCTTTCAAAAGCCAAAAGCACAGCGTTAATGGGCCAGATGGTGTCCCAGGCTGCGTCTTGCATGAACTACAGAATGAACTAACCTCCCACCTAAACACACTGTTCAACCTCAGCCTCTTCACAGGATACATGCCCATAGAATGGTGCACAGCAACGGTTATTCCGCTGCACAAAGGAGGGGCCACAACTGACTCTGGTAACTATCGTCCCATAAGCCTGACTAGCCTGGTCTGCAGGACTATGGAGCGCATCATCATGGAACTCATTAACAATGACATTGGGAACCTCCAAACACTTGACCCGACCCAGTTCGGCTTTGTAAAGGGCAGATCATGCCTACTAAACCTGGTTGACTTCTTCGAGACAGTCACCAAGGCCATAGATGAGGGGAAGGTGGTTCATACAGCCTACCTTGACCTCGCCAAGGCTTTTGACACCATTCCCCACTCAGGAATTATAGAAAAACTCACCAGCCTGACCATGAACCCCTACGTCACGAGCTGGGTTGCCAACTGGCTTACAGACAGAACTCACACAATAAGAATAGTGGGCTTCAGGTCCGACTCTAAACCAGTCACAAGTGGTGTCCCACAAGGCTTGGTCCTGGGACCCCTACTATTCAACATATACTTCTCAGAAGTACAGGCAAACACAGGAGGACTATGGCTAACCAAGTTTGCCGATGACTGCAAACTGGGAGCCATAATTGACTCTCCAGCTGACACAGGCATTCTCCAAAAGGGCCTTACTGAGACGGACACCTGGTGTCAAAGTCATGGTCACAAGCTAAATGTCAAAAACTGCATAGTCATCCCATTTGGGAAAAATAAAACACCCACAAATTATCACATAGGTGGCAGCCCCCTTAATACAGAAGAGGTAATAAGAGATCTGGGGACCCAGATAGATAGTAATCTCTCCTTTGACAATCACATTGCCAAAGTAGTTAGGAAATCCTTCTATGTAGCCCATCTAATTACTAAAGGGTTCACATCTAGAAATAAAGAGGTTATGGTGCCTCTCTTCTCATCACTCATCAGACCCATCATAGTGTACAGTGCCCCATTTGGGATGTACTTCACAAGACACTTCCAACAGCTGGAAATACCACAAAAGTACCTCACCAAGAGGATTACTTGCCTCAAACATATGTCTTACGCAGCCCAACTGGAAAAACTCTGGCTGTACTTAGTGGCATATCGCTTACTCAAAGGTGATCTCTGCCTGACTTACAAAGCCATGTCCAACTCAGATTTGATGGACATGTTCCACCTAAAGAAATCCAAGTCACTGTGAGCCACTCGCTCTAGTGAGCTAAACCTCACCACAACAATAAATAGAACATGCTGGAGGGATAGATTCCTGTCACAGAGACTCCCCATGCTTTGGAACAAAATTCCTAACTACATTAGGCAGAGCCCCTCACTAACACTCTTCAAGAGAAACCTTGATGAGTGGATGGGTAACAGAAAATACACCCCTGGGATCACTTCATTGGCTCTGCTTGACAGAGGCTCAGTTAATTAATCAATGGGGCAGCAAAAGCTGACACACTCTGGCTAGGATTATAAATGCCCTCGGGCAGATAGCTTAGTACCCGCCTATGAACCTATAATATTTTTTCTACTTTATGGAAAAGGAGCCATAGAAGAACGACAATCTCAAACTAATTGGAAGGAGCAACTTACCTTAATACACTTCATTTTATTATTAAGGAAATAAAGAAACGGACAGTTAGGCAATGAAAAAACGCTTATTAGAGGTGGAACATACAGATGAAAGACATCTTTAGTTATTTCTCTGTACATGATAACAAGAGAAATCCTAAGTAACATTACCTTAATTCTTGATTTAGATTGATTAAAATAATGTTATTTTCATGAGATCATATTCCTAGAATTCTTAGATTAATAGCCAGCCTTTGACATAGGTCAGCTAGGCAGCTGCCTAGAACACCGCTCTAGCAGGGGCACTTTTCCAGTATTTATTTATTTATTTATTTATTTTTTTTGTAGTAAAGAAATGTCTTCTTTAAAAATATGTTGAATGAATACAGGAAAAACTGAAATGTAAGACAAACTTTAGGAAAAAGAAAGAAAAATGTAATCTATATGGTTTAGGTAGAGCAGAATGGGGGCACCAGGAGGTGTATGTGTATGAGTGTGGGGGGGGGGCACCGTGGAGCCCTTTTGCCTAGGGCACCAGTTGACCAAAGACCGGCCCTGCTTAAATTTACACCAGTGATTATAAAACCCGGCGTTTGAGATTATGGCTATGGATATCTCACAGAACAGGATAGGCCTTAGGTCAACTGGTGCCCTAGGCAAAAGGGCCCCATGGCATCCCCCCACCACCACATCACCCAGTGCCCCTACCCTGGTCTAGCTACACCAAATAAATACTGGAAAAGTGCCGCTGCTAGAGTGGTGCCTAGGCGGCCGCCTAATTGGCCTACACCTAAGGCCGGCTATGCCACATAATATCTACAAAAATGTTCATAAATAAATGGTAGGAGTTTCAGAAAGAGATGACTGACAAAAGTGTTCCATTTGCAAACAGCAATTTTAATAAAATTGTTAGAGTTTTGAAGAAGAAGCTAAAGAAAAAATGTAAATCACTGCTTCTCCTCTGAGCATGTGAATTAGCAATAGTCACTGAATTAATACTTTTAATGAACTCAACAACAAGTTAATAAAAAATGCATGTGCTTTTTGATTGCATGAAATTTTGTCAGCAGCTAACAACCTCTAACATTTCAGCTATAGGTGAATGGCATGTATATTCAGATAGCTCAGCAGTTTTTCAATTATCTTTTTGACAGGTTTGTTATGCAGCATTACATGAATGATTTTGGAGCTTTAGTGATAAGGCCTAACGATACCAAAATTCTTGAAAATATTTATTTTTAACATGCCTTAAAGAAATTAAGTGAAAAAGATTTTCTTGCAAAGATAATTAAATAAATAAGCTGTGCTCAATAAAACTTGCAGTAGGAATTATAAAATGATGGAAAAGAAAGTGAACAAAAGTGTGGGGTTAATACAATGAAAAAAAGAGACAGACCTGTCAAGAACAGGCAGTCATTCTGAGAGTACATTCTGTAGAGAACAATGCCATCCATTTGTTAGGACTCATTGGTGCAAGACACAGGAACCTACTATGACCACTATATAATAATGTGTCTGAGACAGCCTTTAATCCCTGTTCTGTAAAGGAATGATAAAAAACATGACTGGCATCTCTTCTGCTGAGCCACGGAGAAAAGGAAACAACAAACAAACAAACAACAATGAAAACAGAAAGGGGGAATAAGCAAAAAGAGTGATAAGCAGAGTAAAACGCAAGGGGGGGGGCAGTTAGGGAAAAGAGGCAAGAGTAACATGAACTGAATGAATCATAAAATGAGAAAAAAAGAGAGGGTGAGACAGTGAAAGAGATTGAAAGAGTGCCACCAAAAGCAAAAAAACTGAAGATGTGAGAAGAGAGCTAGGGAAGACATTAGCCATACAAATGGAGTGAGAAAGACAAAGAAAGAGTGAGGTATGTGAAGGGGTGGGGGAATGGAAATAAAAGAAAGAAGGACAGTTGAAGAGATGTAATGTGAGACCCAGTCCCAATAACACAACCTTTGCTGTATTCACTGACTATAGTACATAGGGGAACCCAGTCATATACAGTAGGCTTCCGCAACAGAAGGAGAAACACCTCTATAAAAAACACCAGTTCATGCAATTAAATTAAGGATGATTCAACCATGATTCAAAAATGGTCACTTTTTCGATGCAAACAACTAGAATATTCACTCCCTCTAGACTACCCGAATAAAGTCTCATAAAAGTCATATGTCTATTTCAAGCTAGACCAAAATATTGAACATAAATAATTATTACTAGACATGTTTCAACCAGAAAAGATGTTACTAAAATCAGGGTTCTTTCTCTACTTTGACAGGAAAACACATAAGCTGTAATTGCTTCTGAAATATCTTCGATATTCAATGACTAAGCCTGGCTCATATATTTAGTTTGGGATAAATATTCAGCTTGAAGAAAATGCAGTTAGTAAATATTCTAAGTTTGTTTTGTCCATGTTTGTACATTCAGAAGCGTCCAAGTTGTTGAGCTAAATATAATGCTTCTTCTTTTATCTTGAAGATAATATTACTTACTGAAGTTTTTGAATCATTTAAGGTATTTGTAGTTTTTGATGAAGTTATAACAAGCTCATGATATATGAGACTCCAATTCATAGAGGCAAGGTTTCTCCATTACAAAGAAAACATATTTTTGTAATATATAATCCCCTCAACAGCAATAAGGTTAAAACACAAAGAAGTCATTAGTACAAGATGGGACTTGGAAATATACCTCACATACAGAATACTCTGTCTTACAGACATAGGAAGAGTTACTGAGTCAATGCTGCAAAAGGGAGAACATTAATTAGGATTTTTTTCCCATTGTAAGTAAAGGAGCCATTGTCAGCACTACTAATTATGTGCATTATCACATTAGAGATGACTAGGCACTAAGTGGTTGTACTATCTAGGGATTTTTTCAATACCTCTGTCCTGCGGTGGTTCAGCACAACTAGTATTACTGTATGTCTTTTACTAATATATTACTGATCCTTGTATATTTCAATGACTTACTGGTCAGATTGTCATGCCATTAGTGGACACACTTTGTCTTCAAATTGTGAAAAAGCTGAAACACCCCCAGCACAAAAGCTGCCAATGTACACACACACTGCATTCTTGCCAGTTGTCTGCTTATTTTAACTGTAACCTTGTGTATTTCAAGGAGGAATACCACAAGGTGGCAGTGTTATGCATTATGAGGGGGCACACTACATTCTTCACATAATGGGTTCTGCATATTGTCACTAACTGTATTAAAATACAACAGTCTCCAATATAGGCAGTGGTAGTATATTAAAAACCTCAGTCAGCACATCTCTGTATGACAGTGAGAACACCACATACTACAGTTATAATTAAAAAAAATCTGTGCATAGTGGCTTTAATGTCAGTGTATGTGGGCACTCCAAAATATTAATGAGGGACAAGACAACAAAGGGTCAAAGGTTACTTATTTTACTCCATTCTGATAGTGAATTTATAAATCTTAATAGAACTAAATAGATACATCCAAGAAAGAAGATATACAAACACACATTCACGCATATTATGTATGGAGCTGTGCATGGTTACATGTGAGTGTCTGTAAATATTTGTGCATGTGCATGTGCGTGTGTGTGTGTGTGTGTGTGTGTGTGTGTGTGTGTGTGTGAGCATGTAAATATGTGTATATGCAAGCATATGCTTGTGTGTTTATATATATATATATATATATATATATATATATATATATATAAAGAACTAGCAATTTGATGAGGAAAGCAAATTTTATCTCATTGCAAAACAGGTGAAAATTGACCAGTATTCCTAAAAAAAATTTAGCAGTATCTGATTAGGTAAACAACCCAACATCCTTATATATTCCCCAAAAATCAGGTGACTATAATATCAATTGAATAATTTATACAACCATGAATTGTGAATTTAAATAATAATTTTAGCAACCATTTGCATCATGTTCTCTTCCAACAGCATAATTCTTCCACTGTTGCAATACTAGCCACAGTTTTAGAATTTCAACAATATCATATGTACATATATAAACATAGACATACACACACATACACCCACATATACAAAGATGCATAATCTAGACCATTCCCTCATACATAATCTATCAGTAAAACTGCATGAAGCTGACAACCCAAATACACAAACTGTCAAGGCATGTACACAATAGCATGGTTATTGTGGAAATATCACCTAATGTAAAATTCAAGTTGGCTGTCTTGTGACAAAACCCAATGCAGCCACCATATCCCTTTTTATTATTCTCACTCCAAGATCAGGGCACCACTGAGAAAGAATAATCACTAACAAAAAAAAAAAAACTTTCTCTGTGACTCTGGGAGCTCAGGGAAGTTACAAAACAATAGTCTGAGCATCAAAAAAAAAACACTGCTATATGGCATGAGCAAAACGAGACAAGGAAATACTACCCCGAGCAATGATGCACAAGCAACTTCGACGTGTGCAGTATTTTGTCAAGCAACTAGCTGTAAGTAATGTATAAATACATGTGTGTGTGTGTGTGTGTGTGTGTGTGTGTGTGTGTGTGTGTGTGTGTGTGTGTATATAAATACATGTGTGTGTGTGTGTGTGTGTGTGTGTGTGTATATATATATGTGTGTGTGTGTTATACATGCTTACTTGTCAACATAAGCCATTTATTTCCATTGTAGCTTGCCTGGAAAGCTCTTAGATAACTGCTCTTTGACTGGATACTAGGAAGTTTACATTGTTTCTGCAATGCTAGTTGTCAATACTCCATTTAGTGTTAGCTCAGACTGAACATTTACAAGTTAAACATAATAGTTTTCTGGACAGAAAGAGATCAATGTATTAAATTTCAACTAACTTTACAAGTAAAAATAAATAAATAAATAATTGCAAAAGAATAAAAAAAGAATCATGCTAAAAGTGTCATGTTATTTAGTGCAAAAAATGTACATTAAATATGTAGCACTTCATACATACCTATGCTTAAAGTCATTATAAATCAGCAAAGGCTTAAAGTCATTTTTTTTTCATTTCCAAAGAATAAATGTAAACAGCTTTAGAAGTGAATAAGATAAGAGGGTGCTGTGATGCCAAACCTTGATAGACATGAAAATAGCTATTAAACAAGCTGCATCTCAAAATGTGCAAGGGACTGATTCAGAAAATCATGTAGCTAGCCACAATGGGTAGTTGGATCTGATTATAAAGAAGATGATGTGTGAAAAGGGATGACTGAGTGTGTGTAGGAGCTGGTACACGCTATTGAATGCTTACTAAAATCATATAGTGTCATACTGACAGATACATGATGTCATACACATCGATATACGATGCTATACAACAGATATTTTGTCTGATTATCATGATTTTTAGAGCCAATATCCAGGAGCCCAAAAGTTGTATCTTTCTTTTAATTTCTAAATCCATTCCTTGCCATTTCATTAACATCTCACACAAGTCCTCTTTTGAACAAAATATTACACAAATGCCTTTATTATTGTGGACCATTGTAGGAGTTTCTCAATGTACTACCATCAATGATGTGCTATATTCTCATAAGCAATTTTAGCCATATAAGACAAGGCATATACCTGTTATCAGGAACTTTAATCTTTACTCTGAAGTCAAGGTAATGAATCTTTTAATGGCAAAGCTTCTCTGTCTCAGTTAATTATCCAATAAGACAAAACGTTTCTCATAAACTCCTGGAAGCTGAGCAAATGCCTTGAATTATTCCCTGTACCACAAACTGATTAACTGTAATGAACTTAAAGGAAATGCAAAACAGTCATGTACAGTACACCAAGCAAGCTTTCCTACTAAATAATCCCAGTATGCTCTGGCATGAGATTAACAAACTCATCAGTACATCCCATCCTCCTCTGATAAACCCAGTGATGACCAGTAATCAAAAGATTTCTTTATTTAGAAACATTACCACCAATTTTGCCAAATGATTCTAGTAATGATCTTATTATTTTACTTCTGACATTAAACTAGCTTTAACTTTTATATCTGACTGTTTTGAGTGGTTTTCAAATTTTAATTTAAAAAGGCTATTCTGGAACAGGTTAATCAATGGTTAAAATATATTCCTGCCAATGCTCATCCTGAATTTGATGGATTATGTCTGAAGTTCCCTAGAGTATGTAACTCATATATTAGTAACTTTTCTTAGTGTATTATTAGTATTTCGATACTTTGTGGTACTATCTTCTAGACTTTTGTAAACCAGTACAGTCTTACCTATTGCCAAGGCAGATGTCAAGTAACCATTGCAGTCTTATAGGCCCCTTTCTACAATTCTTGAGAAACAGGTTCTTAAGAACTGAGGTACGCATGCACACAGTTAGGACTATGGCATTTCCTCTGACAAACAGTATGGCATCAGAAAGGGTTCTAGTACGTGTACTGCCTGGCAAACAATCACAGATAACATATGTAGGGATATGGATCTTGGTCTCTATATGGAAGTCATTTATGAGAACTTAACAAAGACATTTGACTCTGTATCACATAATGGTCTACTTTCAAAGTTACAAAAGCCCTGCTTTAGACTAAAATGCACACACTGGTTTTAACATTGTAGAGATGAGAGATCTATTAATGAAAAAAAACAAATGTTAGTAAATGCTATCACAGGTTTATATATAAGTACTAGGCTAGCTACCCTTGTGGGCCATTTTAAGCTTAGCCAATTTCACTTTCAATAGTAAGAATTGAACCATTGACCTTGTGCTTTTGAGGTAAACACTTGTAACCATTACGCAAACCCCCATCTGTTAAACTTCATATCAATGGAAATCTTATTTTTTATTACATTTCTAAATTAAATAGGTTCACAGGTGAATATTAGGCTATCAGTCTACAGACTATTACATGTCTAGCCAATTACCAGAGGTCATAATCAAATCCTCTGTCTTGTATGTATGAGGTAAAGACCTTAACCATTATGCCAAAGCCTGCCCCATCACATTCCTGTATGGCATTCCTTAGGGTATGGCACATAGAAAATACAAGGGCATGTGCATTTTAGAGCCTGCTGAGAATTCCATACAAGACATTATGTTTCATAATGTCATCAGTATGACTTGCTTCATCTTTTTTCTTCAGTCAGCATATTGAAACAGCCACTGCAAAAACAGAGACCTTACCGCATGTAAACAATAATGTTACTACTTTACTATATGTAGAAATATCCTGATACCATTTTGGAAAGCGTTCTCACACCACTTTTCAAACAGTCTAACATGCAGCTTCTTCATGTAGCCTTAACTATAATATATAATTGCATTAATTCTGGGAGAAGGCTCTCTGCCTTCCTATTCATTTAAAAATAAAGCTTACCGTGGGCTCCCTTAGTTTTACACTGCTGCCTTTAAATGAATACCCTCTCCATTACAGAAATGTAAATGTTAACGCTCGTACAAGAACATAATACACATGCTTCTTCCACGTTTTCACTTGCGCAGCCTTGATTATTACCAAACATTTCCACTGACACTTTTATCTCACTATGGACCACAAAGTATGGAATACTTTGGTGATTTAAGCATTCCTTTATTTTTCCTTCTAACTAAAGATGCAGCTCTTCTTTGAGGGAAAATACCAGTTCTTTCTTGGTATTTTTAGAGCTATTGTTGCGCTCATGTGATCAAGCCTCAGCAATTTTGCTTTAAGATGAATATGAGTTATACAAAAGCACTGGGAATTAACTGCTTAGTTATTGTTGCACTAAATCAATTACACTGCATTTTTTATATTTTAATAAACCATATCTGAAAACAGGATCTTCCTGCCTACCTGCTTGTAAACCTATTAATTCACAATCCCTTTTTCTCATTTTTGCACATAGGGTTGGGGTGTCATCAGTGACAATTATCTAGAGTAAGTGTTCACACTGCTGGTTAGCTAGCCCATCTGTGGCTGTTTGTAAAATACCCGTGCAAATATATGCAGGTATCCATGCATGCTTTTGAGTATAAAAACATGTCTAAAACATTTTAGCTGTAAAAATATAAATAACACTTTCTATAGGTTAGAATCATTGTGGTAAAGGAAAGTACACTGGTTATATTTACCTTCTCAACATGTTATAGGAATACTCTGCTATTGTTATGATAACATTCATTTGGAGTACCCAGAGAGTGCATGTAGCAGCAGAGTCTGCAGGGAGAGTGCCTGTAAGCAGAGTCAGCTGTGAGATATATAAAGTGATGTAAGGTGAGCAGAGCAGCACAGCCCATATCCAGAAATGCTCCTTTCGATTTTTCTGCTTTATTCCTCAGCAATGTTTTTATTAACAGACCTTCGGACTTCTCTTTTTATTAACATACTTACAGACTTCCCCATCTTCACATCTCCAGTTTAGTTTTCTGGTTCTGTTATTATGACTCCAAAACATGTAATTCTCATGAAATATGTATGTTTTAAGAAAGAGTGGAAGGCACTGTTGATCCAGCTAATATAAATACTATGTTAGCTGTTATTACTCAATGGTGTGAGGCTACCTGTTTGACATACATGCTTTCTAGTGGTAATAGTTATTTCATATGTACATATTTGTTACACTACATGGTCCATTACTGTGCTGCTCACAACCAACTCCAAACTAAGTAAGTTTTAAATAATTCTTAAATACCAACAAAAAAGTGGCTATGCTTCCAGCTAGACAACTAAACTGTATTCTGTATGTCCATCTCACTTGACACATACACAAGCACATATGTTTGTGTGTGTGTGTGTGTGTGTGTGTGTGTGTGTGTGTGTGTGTGTGTGTGTGTGTATGTGTGTGTGTGTGTGTGTGTGTGTGTGTGTGTGTATGTGTGTGCATGCATGTGTGTGTGTGCCTGTGTGATAAAATACCTTATTACATGCACAATGTTTCAAAGTATCACCTTATTGAATGTTGCCCCATCCTCAAAAGGTCCCCCTCATTTAACGCTGCTCCTTTCCTCAGTGATAATGTGACCCTGGTTTTGACAACAACTCTCCTTCCACTTTGTAGGTGCAGTGGATGTAGCATCCTGACAAAGATGTTAAATTTCAGCTAGGTTAATAATTATGTCAGGGGTCCTTTCATTGAAAATATTTTTTGATCAGTACGGACATGATCTAATAACTATATGGATCTACATTATTTAGTCAAACACCTTCTGCTCCAGTTTCACCAACTAGCTGCCAGTTCCTTGAATCACATTGCAC
The DNA here is from genome assembly GCF_019279795.1 of Protopterus annectens. Lineage (NCBI taxonomy): Eukaryota > Metazoa > Chordata > Ceratodontiformes > Protopteridae > Protopterus > Protopterus annectens. Next base: position 599,022,732 of record NC_056734.1, on the reverse strand, counting down.
ATGTGATTGACAAGCATCCCTCCACCTCTCCAACATGGTGGTTCAACCCTTCCACTCTCCTAGACAATAAATATATTGCATCTGATATCACATAAACTTGGAGAAAAAATATTTACAGACATAGTCTATGTATTTAAGTGTCTCACACTTGAATACACAGAACATTGAGTTATGAACAACTGAGCCATGAGCAACTGAATACTGAGTAAATAAAAGACAACATGCCTCTATCCACTGTTTATTTATTTTTGTTTTCTGCTGCATAAAACCTCCATATTTGCAATTGTGCCAATTTTTTGTCTCAAAGGGGTCCATTGAGGTTAGGTGCCTAATTACAGTATCAAACATAAATGCAGAATGTCATATTCCTAAGTTCTTAAGTCAAGACATTCTAAATTCAGATACCAATCCTTGAAAAAAATAAATTATTTTTTTATCATAGATGGGTGGATAGATGGCCAAAAATACAGATAATTATTTCTTAATGCTTGAATTAGACAAAAGTGGCTTTGATCAATAAAACACAAGTGAATAAAGAAATACAGATGAATTGAAAGTACTCAGTCACAACTCACACAAGAAGTATCCAAAACACACACATACACACAAAGAAAAGTTGGTAATGAATCAAAACTGGAATAATTTAATCAGCGAAGAAACCCAAGGTCATCAAAAATGTACTGAAAAAGGACTTAAATATTGACACAAATCTTCAACCACAATATTTCTTGTTATTGTGAATTTAATGTTATGAACTGCTAAACATGTAACCTGTTGACCAGAGTTTCATTCCTTCTACATCCATTTGCATGCTGAGTGACTCTCTGAGCAAGTTATTTTACCAGACCATTTCTGAGCTCTCCCTTGAACCCAGAAAAGAGGCACTGTATGTAAAACTTCAACAGTGTTAAGAATACCCATAGTGTGTGTGTGTGTGCGCGCATGTGCACGTGCGTGCACACATGCGCGCGTATGCAAGAAGGATGACATTGTGTTACATTACTGTTAAGACTCCTCTGTGTATTTCCACCCTGTGCAGTAATGTTATGTTTTTGTAGTACTATTACTTGGGCACTTCCTCCTCCGAACTTCCCTGCAGAGTGAATGCCTTCAGCATACTCATCTTGATTACTTAAAAATAATAAATAAAACTTACCTGTGATAAGACAGGCTATTGTATTCTGGCCATAATTCATTACATTTATAAACTTAATTCAAAACACTGCATATTATTACTTGTATTCTGGTAAACCATGTACTTACCAGCAGTTACTGGACTATTAATACTGGTTTGCATACATATTCTCAGAATGGGAGTAAAAATATTTGTGTTCCTCATAAACCGAAGAAACTAGTCCTGAAATCCAATACTCTATAATCCATCAAATTAGAATGTATAGTCTCAAAGAAGAAAGTATAACATATGTCAAAGGGGAAACAAAATAACAAATGTTTTATTTTTCAGGGCTTTGTTCAGTTAATTTAGCTGAAATGTATTCTGACCCCATCACACAGACCTAATATACTATCTTATGAAGTCTGCCCAGTGTGATCATTTTAATAGTGCATGTGTGTGTGTCTGTGTGTGTGTGTATGCATGAGTGTATGTGAGTTTTGTATGTCTAAATAAAAATAAGGAGTTAACAAATATTATTTTATGTGACTCTGCATGTAGACTTGCTGATGCCATAAAGGCATGAAAAAATGAAACATAAGGGTGCCTGTCTGTATGATATTATCCTGTCCCTGAGATTGTGACTCATCTATGCTACAGAGAATCTTGTGATGGTTATTAATAGTGTATGAGCATGGTCCATTTCCTTTTCTTTTTGCAGCTGTTGTGTTTTCATATTTGATAAGGTCAAATGAAGTACAACTCAAACTAACTACAGATGTTGTTTTACCACTAATCTAATGTCACATTACAGCACTTCCAGAAATGGGATACAGGAACAATCTGTGTCAATTCTAGTATACAAAACATATTTAATAAGTTATTCAGACATCTTGGTGAAACTACATCTTGGGTCCTATATGTAATTCTATGGCCCTCCCTTAACAAGAAAATGGGTTAGGATGCCATGGCAAAGAGCAGTAGGACTAGTGTTAGACTAGCAATCGTGTCCTGGTGAAGAAAGAGACAGAAAATAGAATGCTTGCAAAACAAGGGGACATACATTCAGCTATGTCTAAAATCACAATGTGAACCTACCATTTTTTCATACAACAAGACTGGTAAGGAATGGTAGCAGCTATGAATGCAGGTGGTAAAAGGGACAGTGTGATTAGGATTACCCTCTTAGTGGAGATGAAAGGCCTGTATTATCATTTTCATAGATAAAAGGTAATGCACCAGTTTCGCAAAATGCAATGTTTCTAAGTTCCATAGCTTTTCTTATGATAAGCCTGGACAGTAAAGATGTAATGATGGGGAGAAAGACGGGGTGTGGGACAGCACCTACAAATTATGGTGCCTGTGAAAACTGTACCATTTTGGATCAGTTGAGATGGAACCTTATTCAGACAGGTATGGCCAAATACAGACTTAAAGGCTGTGAGGTTAAAAATGTCATTGTCAGGAGAAACAGGGTAAGAATCTAGTGACAGTCTCATGTATATTGCAATCCTCAGTTCATTTTTTGCACTTTTTCTCCATCTTTCCCATACAGCTTGTCCTAATGCAACATTTGTAATCAGAGTTGTTAGCCCGCCCATTTGCTAATCATTATTTTTACTGTTTTATTTTCTCAGAAATGCTATTCAAGAATTATTATTTTCTGTGTATCTGTTTTGTTTTTATCAGTTACTGCAAACACACACACACACACACGCACACACACACACAGATATGTACACACACACACACACACACACACATTTATATACAATTATATCAATCTTTCATCTATTTATATTATGTATTTTAGTCAGGGATCTGTTAACAAACCTAACAACAATCAAAAATCGCTTGCATATAGTTCTAGCCTGAAATGCTATGTGACGCTTTGTGTAACTGGAAAGAGCCAAGACAGCACGACTCATAAACTGCCGGTAAATTGCAAAGCCTCCGTTTCTGCGTGAATACTTTTTCTTCCTTATTGTATAAACTGGATGCTGTTTAAGGGCAGGAGCTGGATGTGCAGGATAGATGTACCCCAAGCGCTAACAGGTTGTTTGGGGACTACAGAACTAAGGAAAGGAACCTTCTTTACTTAATATGCCTTTTTAAACCATACATGTTATGTGAGGAAGCATAAACGGAGAAATAAAAGTAGCTGGTCTCATCAAATTCTCATAACTTGTCCTATAGCTTCTCTATTACAAAAGTTACTTATGCAAACCGTCAGCTAAAGGGTGCCGAGTTTATCCAAAAAGGTCACACAATAATATACTCCACCGTTGAACTTCAGTTTTTCAAGAATACTGCATATACAAAAAAGTCTAAATCTGCCTATGGCCATTATATTAACAATGGAAACAATAATATAAAAAAAAGTAATGGGACAATTACCTGATACCGCCTTGGAAGGCTGGGGGTCAACCTCCGACTGGATGGGTAAGGTAGATGATTTGATCTTAGGCGCGGATCCATCGACGGTCCATCCGAAAAAGTACAAGATAACGAGAATGTAAAAAACTCGGCAAGTCCTCATAGTACTAACACCCTGACCCCAGTAATTACGCACCCCCAAAAGGGCAGGAGGGCTAAAGCAGAAGAAGAGACTCAAGAGGAGACGAACTGGGGAGACCAGCGCGATTGGTTCAAGTTGTTTCAATGGGGATAAAAGCTCTCTGAAGCAACAGCGACGCCCGTTACAAGTCCGTAGAGCAGACTTGTCAGGCTTAGACACTTAATGTTACTGTCTTCAAAGCTGCTGTAGACTTCTCCAAATTTTTTTCTAAATAAGAAAAGTTCCTTAGGGTTCTCGGTCCGTCATTCAGGAAGCTTACTGTCAAAATGATGTACAGGACATGATGCAGAAATCTGCTGCTGGGGTTTTATAATCCTCATCGCAGCCCCTCACCCCCTCGGCGCGGTTAGAACTCGGGCAGTAGGGAAATAGAATCCAGCCTCCCTCCCTAATCGGGCGAGGAATATGCAAATTAAATAGTAGGAAGATGATTAAGTGCTCAGCATGGAGCCCTCGGCATCCTTTTCACACATCGAGGTGGTAGGGGGCAAGTGTTACTCCCATCGGGAAAGATATAATCTGTGGATGTTGATCCGCTACAATAGCTACTAGAGAAGCAAAGTTCAACTTCCACAACTGAAGTAATTCCGTTTTTTCCTGTTAGAAAGGAGAAAGCTCTATAGTCGCCTGCACCCTCGAGCGCTGCATCCATAGAGACCCGCGTGATGCTGTGTTTTTTATCTGTAGGAGGGAAAAGAGGAGAGTGACTTAAACTAATCAGGCCAGACGAAATATATTACAAGACTTCATTTCTTTTGAGACCTGAGCCTAGGAATTTGGCTGGTCACAGGCTAATGCAGGTGCAAGACCGTTTTGTATTACAGTCATAACACAAATGAATTAGCACTCTAATAGAAAGTGACACATTAAATGTTTTTAAGATGGTAGAGTAGAAGCAGCCATGAAGTAATTTCCTAGTAGTACATTTAGAACTATGTGGCAAAAGAAACTTGATTTTTGTTTAAGGCAGCGATTAAACGTTTATTTGTTTATTTTTCATATTTTTGCTGTTAATGTGTGTGTAGTCCACAAGGCCACATAGGCATGACTTCCTTAAAAGGTGAAAGTAACAGTGAATGCTTAGTTTGTAACAATGTATGTTTATGTGGTCATTCATACACATACACAAACTGCTTTTGGGACAAAATGGACATGATGGTACACACACACACACACACACATTAAAGTATCTGCAGTGGAAAGGTTGAAGAACTGTGACATTGCTACAGAGCTTAACATTCTACTTCAGTTCAGGCCTGGATGAATTATAGCATCATATTCTTTATTTTGCAGAAATCCACTGAAATTAAGTCTTTGCTCGTGCTCCTTCCTCATCATATGAACACTGATAAATGTCTTTTTTTTCATACAGATGATATTACAGCACTGTTCTTTGTCTGTTGCATTTTATTGTGCTGTGAGATTACACTGCCACTAGTGTATTGTAATACAATCTGCCTGCTGAAGTGATATGGTTTTAATGTGCTGTCTCTGCTATATGCTCAATGCACTAGTCATTGGCTATCTGGCTATCTTACATTATTTTAGCCCAGGTTAATTAAACAACTCCATACAAAGATTGAGTTCTGGTGCATTTCCTCTTCTGAAGTGAGATCTCAAAAATCTGAAAACTTGGGATGAATTCCTTTTGCAGTGATTCTGTTTTGTGCACTGTCCTTTAAGATACTTAGATGCATTGGCTAGTAAATTAATTTAGGTTTGATAAGTGTTTCATTTTCTTTTGCAAGATTTTACTGCAGTGAGGATCAGCAAATGGAAATGACAAACTATGTGAGGAAATCCTGTGGTAATTTACAAGGATGGAATTGGTGTGAACTGAAGGCGAAGTTGTAAGTGAACAGGTGCAGACCTTCCTGAAAGTTAAGAAATAAAACTTTAATAATATGACTGTCTATGTCTGCGCATTGCCTTAGTGACCTCACAGTAACATGAAAGGTATTAACACAAAGGAGAATCTACTTTTATACTACCCCATCCCCACAGTGTTAATACTTTGCCGGTTAAAAGGTGGTATACGAGCACTAAACAGGGCCAGAATTCCTCTTCTAAAGACTTAAACATTGCCTGTGATATGAATAGGACCTGCTGGAAAGACAGCTATGTATCCTAGAGACTACCCCATCTATGGAACAGTTTCCACATCCATATGAAGCAGGGTTCCTCCCTAACCCAACTCAAGTGTAACTTGGACAACTGGGTAGGGAATAGGAAATTCAACCTGACTTGGCACCTATGTCTCTAATGGACACAGGCAACCTGTAAATATTTCATCTCCCAAGCCCCTCCTTACAGTTATCAAAGGTATCAGAACTTGTCAGATTTGACATGCATGGCTAGGCTTAAAAAGGCCCTTGTGGTCATTAGCCTAGCAAACACCTATGAACATTCTGTGCATTTTTCTAAAGCCTAAATAGTGTAGACTACCCGGATGCACAATTAATCTCTAAACTTTAACAAAGGACATTTGTTCAAAGACATGCTTATTTTATAGCTCAACTTAGGGAGAATTTTCTCACTCATCAAAAATTGTTAAAAAAAACAAAACAAAACATCAGAATCTCACCTGCAGTTTGTGCTACTGTTCTGCATATACTATGGCAACCTTTCAGTTGTTAAGACACCATTATCTAAAAATATTCCCTCTGTTTTTTCTGGTTTTCCTAGTGTACCAAGAATTATCTAAATACAAACAAAATGACTTAGCATTAGCAACAAAACAGATCAAATGGGTGTCTCCTCTGAAGTTGAGTAAGCAGTGATGTCTATTTAGAAAATTGACCAAAGCATGTTTTCTTTTTGCTAAACAGTGTACTGTCTGCCCACCAGATACTTAGGTGTGATAGACCAGATATCTGGATAAGTGCTGGAGACATGCAGTGGTTCTCAAATGTCATTTACAATAAGAACATATTTTGTGTTATTTCTCAAATTAAATTTGTAATAAATGGATATATATATATTTTTACTTTATCTTGTATAATCAGAAGTACAACAATTTAACCTCTGGGATTTGTATAGGATCTGTTCTGTTTTTTCCTAATTTATAAATGATCTGATATTCCTGACCACAGTGCTACCCTTCTGTGTAGATTATCATTTGTGGCAAAGGTCAGTTCCCTCTGCTACCACTGTCTATTGCATCTTGCAGAATTATTTGAATCTGGTTTGGGACTGAACTTACTGTAAAATCTACCAATTTCTACTTCTAAAACTTACCCAATGCTGAATGATAATGTCAGACAATTTGTTAATATCTCTTACCTTATAAAAAAGGTCACTTTCCCATACTCAGGTTAATTCTGTCTCCAGTTAGATCGTACTTCATCCATCAACTTGCATACTATTAAATGAATTACACATCAAACTCATTTAAAACTAAATTATAAAGCCTCTAGGATTCTCCCTTTCTCTCTCATAAACTTGGGTTAACAATAAAAAAAAAAATCATAAACTACAGTATGTCTTACCTCATCTGACAGGGATTTCCATTTCAACACCAAATCTCTGGTCCACAGCTTAATCATTACAGATGATTTCCAAAGCTTGCAGATACATTTTGATGTGGATCTAATGATTTTTCAAACAGGTCTCAAGAGCATTGGCTCCCTCAGGACATGAATTAATAATAGCTATATCTGAAATTATTTTCTCCAGGTTCGACCTGGCCATGTTGTACTAACCCCATCCTCAGCCTGTGAAACATGCAATGTAAATTCAACTAATTAATTCATTTTTTTTTCATGTTTTGATGTTTGGATGAGGCTGACTGAGTGTTATGGGGATTTAGGAAAAAAATCTTCTTGCACTATAAACAAAGAAAACATACTCAAATAATGGAGAAAGGAAAGGAAATGTGGAGTCTACATGTCCTCCCTTGGATTTCCTCAAGGTGCTGTAGTTTCCCTACATTTTCCAAAGATGTGGAGTAAGGTGGATTGTGGACTTTAACCTGCCAGTAGATGTAAGAGTGTGTGCATGTATGATATATAAGAAAGACCAGGCAAATGTTTCTATTTTCCCCCATTTCCTTAAACACTATGCAGGTTGTGGTGTCTGTTCACAGGGTCACTCTAGGAGTCAAATGTGACTTGTAAAGCATGTAATACATATAGTGATTTTTTTTATTTTTGTTTTTTCCCTATGCTTGTTTTCTAGGTATGAAAAAATACAGAGTAAGAAATCATGCCCATAGTAAGAAAAATGAGTATTGTATAGTGAAAATCAATATTTATGAACTTTAAAAATGACAATTCAAGGGCATACTGTAGACTAATAACCAATGCACACCGTCTGTATAGTCTGTAAACACAATCTATATGCATTTGAAGGACTGAGCATGACTAAAGATGCCATTGGGATGAAGCTGCACATCTGGAAAAGATATAATCTTTGTCAATGTAGCAATCTATTTCCATTGCTAGCTATGCCATTTCAACCATTTGAGTTCTTTCCATATTAATAAGGCTGTAAGATTTTCCATTGTCCCAATGGATACAATTTTGTTTTTTTTTTGTTATATAATAATGACTTTTATCTAACCAAGAAATAAGCTTGGGATATTATACTGAAGTCCTCGCTTGGGTGCCATGATGTAGTTTCTACTGTGCAGTACTATAAAATCGTCAGAGTACTGGATTAGATACAGACAGCTTGTTTTCTGGCATATGCCATTAGTGAATATAGAAGGTACGAGTACTAAAATAGAACCTCTATGCCTGGGGGAGGAGGTGAGTATTGCTTCTAAACAGCTTTCTATCATATCTGTGTCCATTTTAACAAACAGTTGATATGCTAGACCAGAGCGCATTGATTATACCTCAGTGAAGTATTTCAAAAACAAACCATTCAACTTTAAACTAGAAGAAGATTCATGTTCTCATGTACTAAAGTACTCACACTGTATACATTAGCATCTTTCAATAGCTGTTAGAAACATGGACAATGCACCAACATGGATCTGTGTATACAAGCTCTATACTGATGTGTGCATCTTATTAGACTGATTCATTTTCACTGTTCACTTGTTCTACTATTTATTATCATATTTATGTTACTGTTTGGCACTCACAAAAACTGATATGATTTTCTAACAGCTGGGCACAAAATGGTTTTGCTGTTAACCCACTGTAAAGCTGCACAAATGTACATATGTCATAGGGTTGGCCTGACATCACCTTTCCATTGGCTTATCATACCATGGATACCAGAAGTTCAATTTCCCTGGAGCTAGGTGTCAGCTGGAGAGTAGTTTGAGATCTTTATCCAGTAGCCAGAGTTGTCCCTGGTAAGCGTATCCCTCCTCTGCACCTAGAGCACCCACAACCCTAGTGGCTGCATCTTCCCATAGAAATCCAAACTTGACCTACATGAGTCTAAGCACCGTCTTATCACTTTGTTCTTCTGTCTCTTAAAATAAACTGACTAACATGAATGAGTGCTAAAGCTTAAGGTGTGATATTGACAGCGTTACTCTGTTGAGGTGACCTAGGCACAGCTTACCCAAAAGTGAGTGCACTTTTCCAGCCTTTTTCTCTCAGTTTGGACATGTTTCCTGCAATAGTGAGACATTTGGCTGATCTAAAGACTTTCAGATCAGGATTAATTGAATTCCTTGCAGACTGAGCTGAATCTGACTATAGGTGCACCTTACAGTAGTCTACCCATACTATTTGTATAGTTCACATTAACTCAGGCTTCTGGGCTTTGACTTTCAGCCACATGTGAATAGAATGTTTAATAAGATGTATATGTGCCATGATGTAGCATCTTTACATGTTATGAATTATGAGTTCATGTCTGTGCTTTTGTTTATATACCACATTACTAGTCCCATACTATATAATTTCAGTCTTATGTTAGGTTTTGCTCTGTAACATATTTCCATAGTACTGTGTTGTACTGTAAGTGTCCTCAGCCAAGATTGTGGCAGAAACTGTTTTGTCTTGCATCAGTCCAGTCATCCCATAATTAGTAAATACATGAATACACAAGCAAATGAACAAATAAATGATTTGTCTCTCCTGCTTGTGTATAAATGATTGATTGGTAGTTTTTAAAAAAGTTAATCTGTACTTTCAAACCATACTGTATTCAGTATACTATACACTACACATGACTGACAGTCTTATTAGAATAGTCTATGTGGTGTCATACTGTAAAAATCTGATAAACTTGCATATAACAATGCTGTATTCTTTTATGAGTTTGTACTGAGTTCTAGCTTATTTCTTTATTTTATTTTTTTGCATAGACTGAGGCTGAACAGGTGTCATTTGAACAGGCCATTCACCTGAGCAATAAACAAGTAAATAAGCAAACACATGGAATACACACACACGCACACACACACACACACACACACACACACACACACACACACACGCACGCATGCGCACACACACACACACACACACACACACACACACACACACACACACACATGCACGTAGGCAGCGAGACATTTCCCTGTGGTACATTTGGTTGGGGGCACATGGCTGAAGTGACATTTAGTACATTTGGTTGGGGGCACATGGCTGAAGTGACATTTAGTTGCAGAGAAATATGGCTACTGTGAATTCCCTGTGGACAAAGTAAAGCATGAACTGCCATGCCAACAGCTTTAATAACCAAGTGCATGAGGGCAGAAGAAGTAATGATTGTTGTGCTCAGTGTGCAGTACATGCATATGTAGCTATAACATGTAGAAGTATGTAACAGCATAGAGGAAATCCTGCGTGCTACTGTAGTCACATTATGCTCCTGTATACATTTTGGGTAATGTTCTGTAGACACTGTGAAGGGGGTATTGGTCCACATACACCAGTTATAAAGGTACTGGCCATTGAGCACTGCATTTTTACTGCCACTGACATCCCCACTGGTCAGCCTGCTGCTGATGCCTGCCATACTGCCTGCTGTCTCATGTTGCTTTGGGAGCCATGGCTGTTATTTTCCCGTGTGCATTTGGTTATTAAAGCTGTGGGCATCCATTGCCTTTTTCTCTTTGTCCACAGGGAATTCACAACTGCCATTTTTCTCTGTAGCTGAATGCCACTTCATTCATGTGTCCCCAACCAAATGTACCACAGGGAAATATCTCGCTGCCTAGGCAGCTGAACCCCCCCCACTGCCTCCCCCGCACACACACACACTCAGACCCACCCACACAGATAAACACATGCATATGCAAATACTAACCCCCACACACAGACTAAACAGAAACTGTCATCTTCTTTTGCCAAGACTGACCATCATCTGATATTTTTGCCAGACATATGTATACACTAGTTACAAATGTGTCTCAGCAGAATACATGAATTTTCTAAAACAGTCTGTATAATACTGAGCTTCCAGAGATGGAGTGCACACACTTTTGACAAATGCTAGGTGACCTATGCTACCTGAAAAGGGATTATAGTGACCTTTATCCATTAGTTAAGGCACTTAGAAACTGAATATTTTTTATATGAAACTGCAAAGAAGTCAACATGTTTAATCATTCAGGAAACACTGAAATATTTTAGAATCCTTTTGTAACACATTGCCTATATTAAATTTAGAGATTTTGGTTTTAGATTTAAAAGAATGTCAGTAGTTAATTTCTTCTTCTCTTGTTGACAGAACACCTATATTTCTCAGTAGCTGTTTTCTGAGTGAGTAACTTGAATAGATAGACATGGTATGTGGGAAATAATGTTAACTGGCATTTTTGTCTTTGGGGTAAGAAGAGTAGAAGGTCTGGGAATCTAATTCCACACCTGCTGTTAAGGTGTTGCCAGTCACTGACTCTGTAGTTCTGTGTGGAAGAGTGTATCTACCTGTAGTCACTGCCTTAAAGAAAGCAACTGTTTCAGTGGCAGTCACATCTTTCATAATGAAAGTGAGTCAAATTTAATGCAAAAGCAGAATAAAATGTGATTACCCAATGCAATCTTCCTATAAGATGGGGAACCTACCCAGAATGCTTCAGCGAATGACCTGCAAAATTTTACTGTTTCATATGATAATTGAACAATGTAGCTGTGTTATAAGTCAGAGTCACCTTAGACAGGCCAATTGTGAAAGGTCTGAATTCAGACGGATAAATATTTTTTCCTTCATGAATTAAACTGCTTTCAGATTATTTTTTGTACCCTTACATTCTATCAGCTGAAATAATTGGAATAGCTCATTCCGGTATCATCCACACAGTGGCATTTGCTTTCTGGCAGGTAGCATAGTAGGTGACCATATATTTAGTTCTATATATTTTGGCCACTACTCAGGCTTCTGACCATAAATAATTATAGATGCATAGAGTGAGCTGTGTGTTAAAAAAAAAAAAAAAAAAAAAAAAAATATATATATATATATATATATATATATATATATATATATATATATATATATATATATATATATATATATATATATATATATATATATATATATTGCTACTGAGGTTTCTTTTCTGGAGATAAACTCTTGGCAAGACTTGTAAGGGCCATAGTGCCATTAGCCTAGTAACCTCCTATGATCCCATGATCCTACTTGGGGCTTCCTTTACCAAGCTGGCCAGAACAAACACCTGCTACTGTTGCATTCATGCAGTGCTCAGTCTTCAGCTCCTCACTGCACTCATAGGTTCATAGGTTCATAGGTAGGTACTAGGCTATTGGCCTTAGGGCCTATACAAGCCCAGCCAAAAAGGTACCCTGGCTTTTGCCACCCAAGAAAATTATTTTCCTGTGCCACTGTCGAGCAGAGCCACAGAAGTGATCCCCAGGGTGAATTTCCTATTTCCCATCCAATCATCAAGATTTTTCTTGAAGAGTGCTAATGAGGAGCTTTGTTTGATACAGATAGGTAGTTTATTCCAGAGTATAGGAAGTCTCCTGGACAGGAATCTATCCCTCCAGCATGTTCTGTTTATTGTGGTGACAAGGTTTAGGTCCCTAGAGCATGTAGCTCAGAGGGATTGGGATTTCTTTAAGTGGAGCATGTCCAACAGCTCTGGGTTTGACATAGCTTTGTATGTTAGGCAGAGATCACCTCTGAGTAGGCGATATGCGATGGAGTAAAGCTGGAGTTTTTTGAGATGGTCTGCGTAGGGCATCTGTTTGAGGCCAGTAATCCTCTTTGTGAGGTATTTCTGCGGCCTTTCCAATTGTGGTAGATGTCTTGTGAGGTACATACCAAAAGGGACGTTGTACTCTATAATGGGTCTAATGAGTGCCGGGTAGAGGGGAATAATGACCTCTTTTTTCCTGGATGTGAAACCTTTTGTGATGAGGTGTGCCACGTAGAATGATTTTCTGACTACTGTGGTGATGTGATTATCAAAGGAGAGACTACTGTCCACCTGTGTCCCAAGGTCTCTTATCACACTTTCGGTGTTAAGTATACTACCGCCTATGTTGTAGTTCATGGGTACAGAGTTTTTACCAAAGGGGATGACAATGCACTTTTTGGCATTGAACTTGAGGCCATGGCTTTGACACCAGGCATCTGTCTCAGTGAGGCCCTTTTGTAGGATACCCACATCGTTAGGAGTTTCAATTATGGCTCCTAGTTTGCAGTCATCTGTGAACTTCATTATCCAAAAACCTTCTGTGTTAGCCTGTACTTCAGAGAAGTAGATACCAAACAGGAGAGGACCCAGGACTGAACCCTGTGGTACTCCACTTGTCACTGGTCTGAAGTTGGATTTGGAGTCTGCTACTTTCACAGTGTGGGTTCTGTCAGTGAGCCAGTTGGCAACACATCTTGTGACATAGGGATTTATACCTAGTTTACTGAGTTTATCTATGATTCCAGAGTGGGGGATGGTGTCAAAAGCCTTGACAAGATCTAGATAGGCTGTATGAACCACCTTACCCACGTCTACAGCTTTAGTGACTGCTTCAAAGAAGTCTATCAGGTTTAGGAGACATGATCTGCCTTTTACAAACCCAAACTGGGTGGGGTCCAGAATCTGGAGATTACCAATGTCTTTGTTTATAAGTTCCATGATAATACATTCCATGGCCTTGCAGACCAGGCTCATCAGGCTAATAGGGCGGTAGTTATCAGGGTCCTTGGTGGCTCCCCCCTTGTAGAGTGAGATAACTGTCACTGTGCGCCATTCAGTGGGCACAAAGCCTGAGGTGAGGCTACAATAGAACATGGTACTTAGGTGGGGTGCCATTTTGTTCTGTAGTTCATGTAGAATGCAGCCTGAGATGTTGTCTGGTCCCATGGATGCTGTGTTCTTGGCTTTGGAGAGTGTGTTTTTAACCTGTGCAGCTGTGATTACAGGAACTTTGCATTCTTCTGGTATAGAGATGGGCCCTTTAGGGGGTGAGAGGGGGGTAAAGTTAGCACTGAACCTATCTGCCAGGATGTTGGCAATATCAGTTGGGTCTGTATATTTAGTGCCATTGTGCTGTAACTCAGAGCATATCTGAGTGTTGCCATTGAGATTCGTGACATAGCTATAGAAGGCTTTGTGGTTGCCTTTAGAATTAGTGGCGATTTTGTTTTCATAACTAGCTTTGGACGATTTTATCAAGGATCGCAGCTACTTACTGAGGCTGACCAGTGAGCTCCTCCACTCATGGGAGTTTACTCTCTTTTGCAACAGTTTCTTTCTTCTGTTGTACAGTTTGTTTATGGCAGGGGACCACCAGATTAGCTTCCTTTTTTTGGAGGATAGCGTCTTGGTTCTGTTTGGGATAGCATGATCCATGCACTCATGTAAGTGCTTATTAAGTGCAATTGTGTAGTATTCAGTAGTCATAAGTGTATTGTCCATCTGCATGGGTGTCATGACGTTCACCATTTCTGTCTTAAGAAGCATGAAGTTGACTTTGGAGAAATTTTTTACTGTGGTTTCCTTAATGGGGGGTGGGGGCAGGATGTGGATATCTAGGGTGATTAGCTTATGGTCGCATCAGACCAATGAGGCATTGACTTCAGGTGTGGAACACTGGTCACTCATGTTGGTAATGACTAGATCTAGGATATTGTTGCTCCTGGTGGGGGTGTGGATAAGTTGATCCAGGGCATTGGAGTTTATGAATTCCAGAAATCGTTGAGCAAAGGAGTTGGTACATGAGTAGTTTTCCCAGTTAATGGTGGGGTAGTTGAAATCGCCCATTATTAGGGTGTGTGGTTGAACCATAATATTTTCCAGTACAGCAAGGAAAGAGGAGTGAGAATTCTGGGGCATGGTGGGGGATCTGTAGCAAGCTACAATTTGGACTGCAGATTTGCCTAGAGTTAGTTGCACTTGGATAACCTCGGCTGCATTATGCTGAGCAACTAGCCTGGAGGTGTAGATATCCTTAATGAATATGGACACACCTCTGCCTTTAGTGTTCCGGTCCAGGTTACAAGGCCGAAAAGTGTGGTATGAGTTATAGCCTGGTAGTGCAGGGGTGCTCTCTGGAGCCTTGAACCAGGTCTCAGTCACTGCACAGATATCGATGTTCTCCATTTTAAGGAGTGCTTCGAGTGAGTGCATTTTGAGATTTAGACTTCTAGCATTGAGTAGCATCACCCTCAGTTTTTACTTGCCTGTTCCTGTTATTCACTTGTGAAATCAAGATGAAATGGTTGCAATGCGATTTTTTGACCTAGCCAAAATATTTGATGCAGTTCTACATCCCTTACTATTACTCAGACTTCAAGAATTAGGTCTTACAAGCAATGCAATCCACTGGCTTAAGCAACCTCAGGCATCGAACAGAGTGCATGTACGTTGGGCTGATGAGCTGTCAACTCCTCAACAAATAACAGGAGTGCCACAAGGTGCAGTTTTAGGACGTTTGCTCTTAAATATATTTATAAATTATTTGCTGCCTCTTTAATCAAGCAGCTCAAAGATTAACTGTAGCATTTATTTGCAAAAACTTAAAACTGGATAGTATAAGTTACTCCTAAATCTAAATAGAACAAATCTAATGGTATTTTCATTCCACCTCAACAATCAACCAATTGTAACTTAAAATATTATCAGTTATTTATTCTAGAACTGAGTTAGTAGAAAATACAAAACTGTTAGGAATAATAATTGACCATAGAGTAAGATTCAATCAGCACATCCAATAAGCTGTTCAAAAAAACTAAACATAAACTAGGAGTTCTTTGTAAAGTGAAACCTTTTCTAACAGAATATTCACAAAGTACCCTCTCTTAGATCTATAGCCGCAGTGGTACAGCGGTAAAGTTGTTGCCTCACAGCAAGAGGTTCTCCTGTTTGATTCTCGGCTGGAGTGTCTTCTGTGTGGAGTCTTAATGTCCTCCCCACAGTCGAGTGGCCTCCGAAAGACGTGTAAATGGACGTGCCTTCACTGAAGGTTGGGTGTCGGGCTGGCAACTCGGCACCATAAAAAAATCGACTGCCAATCATTAGTGGACCGGAGTTCCGCTGTGGTGACCCCTAACCGGGAAAAGCCGAAAAGACAAACAACAACCCTCTTTTAGACCTATGTACTCCCTGATTTCCTATATGCATCATCAGTTTTCAGTAACATACAGTCTTCTTAAATAGCCAGACTGGAGCAAAATTATAATAAAATTGCAAAATTTGCAAGTAACCACATTTGCTGAATATATCCCTGTTTGACACTTCTGTCCATTAACTGACTGGATCTATCTAATCTAAGAAAACACGCTCACATCAAGACTGCCCACAACATCCCCTCTACCCCAAACAGGTGCACTACTTCTAGGCAGTTAATAAATTAATGTACACTATACAGAGGACTGTACCTATTAAAGCAATACCTAGTGCTTACTCAAATATCCAAAAATCGTAATAGTGACTATGTACTCTGTATATGTTGCTCAGCTGTGGAACTCATTTCCAGATCATATCAGAAAGATCTCATCTTTTCTACAATGTAAAATGTCACTGAAGGCATACCTTTCAAAAAAAGGTCCATCACTTATAGCGGTTCCTTTGTTAAGTCCCCTTCCCATTCTAAATCTTGACTTACTGATAATTTAAAATTCCAGTGAAATCATACCTATCAACACATAGTCTGGCCTTGTACCAACCCCATTTATGTGCCCCTTCCTCATGCAGTCAAATCAAATAAATATTACAAAATTCTCATGGTTTTACTAGAGTTAGTTCTTTGGCTAAACATCTCAAGTGAATTATAACTGAATGGCTAAAACAAGCAGTGCCAAAAATATGCTGTTCGTGTTTGTAAAATTGCCTTGAAAGTATATACATACATTGTAAAATAATGCTGAATGTCCTATTGATGCACATGAGCGTAACATGCTGTTTATGTATAATTTAACATTGTATAAATACTACAGAGCATATATGATGATTACTTAAGTAACATATTCTTAAGTGTTATATAGTATATGAGCTAATGCAAGTACATGTAATGTGGATCTTTTCTCCATGGGCCTCTGCTGAAAAAGGGCTTTGTCCAGTTGGACTTTCCCAGTAATTAAGGACAAATAAATAAAGAGGTAAATAAATTACTTCACGTCACACTTAGCAGAGAAATACTAAAGATAGTAGGACGATATCTTCTTCAAATAGCAATGATGCTATTCTCTCACCCCAAAATGAATACTTATAGACTTAATTACACCTTAAACATCCTGTCCATGAAAAAACACCATTAGCATGAGGGGAAAGAAGAGATATCCTCAGTAGAGTCCTACACCCACTCTAAATTTGTTCAGCTTAATACTGAGACTGAGGGTATGACACTTGATTATGAATAGCACATTCTAGTGGCCCTGGGACCCCCTACTTTTGTTGGTCATATTCCTTCTCCAGGGCCAGAAAATGCACTTAGACAATTCTGTTGAATTGTCATGACTCCTCCAAATTTTGTGCAAGAGCAGAGTTTCAATGCGCTGTTCCTTTAAAAGAGGCATGTTCCTCAGATTTGGGAGTTCCTCTGTATTTCTTCTACCTCATTCCTGCAGAATGATTAACATGAGGTTGAAATAAAAAATATGTTTCAGCGTTAAGAAATGCAAGCAACCTGAGCTGTAGGTGTTTCATAACTAACACAATTTTAATGGGGTGGCTGGCTGGATGTGTCTCATGCCAGACTAGTCTCCAGGAGATGAAAGCAGTAAATCCTGCTTTAAAAAGGGTTATGAAAGAAAAAAAGAGATTTCTAAGCATTACCATGGTTAAATATCTGCATATCAATGGAGTGTTTATTGATAGCTGGTTAGACAAGGATTCCCTTTCTTTAAGAATGTGCCTTCAAAACAAAAGAAGAGCAAAGCCATTTGTTGTAGAAGTAGTACTGGATTAACATTTGTGCCTGATTTGTATTTAACTTAATAATATAATCTCAAATTTGTATCACCCCTTCTTGTGACAGCTACAGAAGAAATGGTTTAAATCTGAGGATGATCCCTCCAGGTGTATTTCCAAATAACTTGATATAAAGATATAACATTTGGCTGTAACAAGTATAATACATTATAAATATCTGGCAGAGGTAAACCAATTTACCTTGTAGTTTACCCTTCTGACGCAGATTTCATCATGCTGTTGCCAATACCCATAGTACCTTTTTTCTTTGCACCTGAGTAAGATTCAGTGACCCTACAGTCTGCTAACCTTACTAACAGCATGCTACCTTTATTTGCTACAATTTCTATGAAGAAATAATTAATTTAGTCTAGACAACAACTGGTGCTGTCAGTCTAGTTGTACTGTCCTCACCTCATTCCTCCACTCAGGTTAACTCCTGCACACATTCCATGTTAATATATTTTGTGCACTGATACTATCCATATTTCCTCTCTAGTTCAGATTAAATACATACCATTAAAAAGCATTTTTATTTGTACTTTTTCTCATCCAGGCCTTTCACCACTTTTGCAGTTTTCCTATATATGTTCCCATTAGCATCCTTTTGTTTAGTAACATCTCTAGCGTTTTAAAACCACATTGTAGAGTATTTTGCAAAGTTTGATAGTGGAGACAACTAGTATGTGAAAGGAACAATAACTAAAAAACATTTACAGTGGTGGACATGCAGTCTTAAATGATGCTAAACCAACCATTTTGTGTCAGAAATATATAATACTGTGTTTTGTAGGTAGGCAAGTTGGAGTATGAGAGTTTCTTTTCAGTCACAACCCTGTTACAATAAATTAAAACAAAACATGCAGTAAAACAAAAAATGAAAAACAATCAAACAAACAATTAATTAATTAGAGAAAACACAAATTCTTCATTTTTGTTAAAAAATGACTTATTTCTCAACTGAATTCATATAAAAGTACCATATCTGAAACAAATCATTTTATCTGATATGATAAAAGGGCTGTATTTCATTAGAAATTGCATAGTCCCTATATCTCATCATTATATCATCACCATCACTGTTTGAGGAAAAGTATGACTTAGTATTTTATTTTCCTACAATGCATAGCTTAAAAACAGCTAGCTATGCAAATTAATAATGTTGTTAGTTGTCAATATATTAAATTGTTGCATATTTATTGTATAACTATTTATTAATGTAATTTTAGTTAAATGTCTATTGGTAAAGTAATTCTGCTCAGTGGCTTAGATCATTGCTGTAATGCATTGAAATTGCTTTCCTTTATATTAGTTCAGCTTTGTAGTAAATAAACATACAGAATAAAACAATAATCTTAACAGCAAGTCCGTTCGGAATGAAGCAATGTGATTATTGTAAGGGGTTCCAGACTGTCATAATTAATGAATTACACTTGTATAAAACTTCTGATTTTTTAAATGAACTGCCAAAATCAACCCATACTTCCCCAAATTCATCATCCTTACCATATGGAGCACAGTACACTAAACTACCAAGAATTTCATAGATAAGGTTAGTACTGACAGTATATCAATATAGCAAAAAATTAGTAGGCAAGGTACAAAGGCAGAAGTGGGAAATTATACAATTGTGATATGCCTGTGGCTTGCTTCTCAAAACATAGAAATGCCTGTCATAATGAGTTTGATGAATATCGTTTGAAGCTACTTTTGGGTCATCAAACAATGTACTGCCATAAGTTTAGGAGTACCTTATCTCCACTGTTCCCCATACAAAGGCAATAATCATCCATCTATTCACTAAGTATGGGGGGTGTACTTTTAGCAGCATTAAGTTGAGGTGGGACCATTTCCTTTTCACCTGAACTTTGTAATGGATTTCAAAAAAATCATATGTTTATGTGCAAGGTGTTGACTTAACTGCTAAAAAAGTCATTTCTGTTAAGCAACACACTTCCACTGGTAGGCAGCAATCAGAGTTTTGTAGAATATGGAAAACTATGTTTCCTGTACTCCTATAACAGGCTAAATATTACTTGCTGTCAGGCTAATAAAGTTTTAAGCTGTATATTATATGTAATGAAGAATGAGCACAAGTGAAACAGTTAAGTGTTTGTTCAACAAATTATACTTAGAAATGAATCCTCAAAACTAAGTCCAACTTTCTACACTCCATGCCAGACCAGGACATGTTCATAATGTTTTACAAACTTATTTTCATGAAAGATAAGTTCATTTTCAGAGGTATCTTCAGATGGAATACACATATCATGTCAATCAGGTTCATGCCACTGACCAGAACAATGTGTTGACTAAACTATGGTTTGACGGGAAAGGTAAGTCTACAGGGAAGTAACAGAATTTTTTTTGGAATTATACACTAAGCCATTTAACAAATTATACAGTCATACACATTAATGTGACAATAAAAAAGTTAGCAGATCTCAAGAAACTAAATAAATTATTTTTTTAAAGTGAATGCAGTTGCATGTGTGATTCATGCCTCACTTCATCCATGAAAGCAGGGTTATTATTTGTAAACTGCAGTTATACCCAGTATTTCCTGTACCGTGGATGAATGCTCCATCAGTGTTAGAGCTGATTGATTGTGGTGGTCTTTTTTCTGTATATAACTATTATTTTATTTCATGGATTGATTGCCTGGTACTGTTTGAAGGAACTATACTATCAAAAAGCCAAGTTCAGTTGCTTATGTGTTTTCATTTTTGCATGTCAGTTTTCAACTCATAGTGAATTAAAAGTCTTTAAAGTTTGCATTATTAAGAAATATCAAAACATTACTTTTGGGTGTTTTATGATGAATTTATCTGTGAGCCATAAACAGGAAAGAGTAGGATATTGTTTCCTCTGAAGTTCACTTACAAGCTATCTTTAACTAGTTACTTATTTATCTGGATTTTGGGGGGCTCCCAGTCCTTTCTCCATTGACGTCTATAAAGATGTAAGGTTAAAGTTTATATCAGCATCTGTTCTGGTGAAATATTTACTCCCATAAGAGACGGGTGACCTTTTAGTAAAACAAAACAGAAAAGACACATGGAATCCAAAGATAAATTATCTTTTACCTTCTTATACCCCTAAAAAGAAGACATTTGATTTGAAAGAAGATGATTTCAGTCAGTTCTAAGTTAATGCATGTGAAGTAATTCAACAAACTGTTAGCCAAGTAATCAGTTATGCATAAGTCATATTTATTTAGGGAGTCAACACTCTGGAGTATATAAGAGAGAGGAAACCCATAAGTGCTCAGCAATCAACTTAATCAAAGATTTGAACTATGCTTGTGAGATTTGTAAGATGGAAGTGTGAAACATACATAGCAGATAACAAAATGTTCATTTTAAGGCTGCCAGTCCAGCCCTGCTGAGAAAGGGATAACATTAACCTCTTCTCAGGGTGCTTTAGTTCTTGTCATACAGGGTTATAATGGTTTCTTTGTTCATGCCTTCTGTGTGAGTTAAATCTAAGAGGTTAAGACTTTCTCCAAAGTTAAGTCCCACAAAACACTGAGCAAATACTATATGCACATGAGGGACAAAGCTGCACATTTTACTGAATTTGCAATTAGTTGGTTGACTGAACTGATAGGTTACTTTGACTTCTTGTGGAAAAGATGCCAAGGCCAATGCTATACAAGAAAAGAAGCAGAAATCTTGAATGAAGCAAACTTGCCAGCCATCAGGCTGTGCTTGGGACACATACTCTAACCAGGCAGATTACTGAATCCTTTTATTCTGTGACATGGGCCACAAATAGTAAGAGTAAATATAGCATATACAGGAACAACTTAGTATTGACAGTCAATCAGTATTTTTGTGTGGTGGAAAAAACTAGATTACCTGAAAAAATGCAGAAAAGGAGTGAACATAAAAAACTCAAAGCAGACAGTTATAAGAGGTCAGGACTGAACCCTGGACTTTGTAGCTGTGAAATAGCAGTACTAAGTCTAAGCCACCATGCTATTTAGCTCTTAGAGATACGTTATATTTAGTTTAAAGGTCCTTTTGATATTTAAAAGATTTGTGAAAACATACTTGCTTCAGTGAATATTACCTTTTGAAAATCATCAGGCTTTGTGTCTTATATATTATCTGACTTAATATAGTGCAGTCCTTTGTAAATGTTACATTTGCATATCAATGATTTTTTTTATGTCAGTCACATGTTTTTTTCTTCAGTTGATTCACTCTGTGATTCCATAGTTTACTTGGGATGTCTGTTAAATGCATGCACAGCATTCTCTGAAAACCACTGTATATATATATATATATATATATATATATATATATATATATATATATATATATACACACACACACACACACACACACACATATATATATATATATATATATATAAATATACACACACACACATATATATATATATATATATATATATATATATATATATGGGTCTACCTTGTTTTATGGAAGTTTTGAAACTTCTAAACCCATATGGCCGAGACCATCTGATTGAAGTTTTGAAACTTTGAACACTTTGAATTGAGATCGCTGTATACCGCGTAATGGAGATTTACCATTTTTCTTGCTGTAGTGCAATCTCGAATTTGGTATATTTAAGTAGCAGGGGGTGTGGGGGTGCAGGGGGGCAAAAAGGTAAAGGTGAAGCTTTTTGTTTAGGTTTAGTCTTTTTGTTGCAGTTTTGTAGTTTCAAAACTTCAGTCATATGGTCTCGGGCATATGGGTTTCAACGTTTTGAAATTTTGATAAAACTACATAGACCCATATATATATATATATATATATATATATATATATATATATATATATATATAGGTCAACTTCTAAATTTCGAAGTTTCAAAACTTTGACTTTCTTATGGTTGAGACCATAAGAACAAAGTTTTGAAACTTTGAAATTTAAATAAAAAAATAAAAACAAAAAAAAATATTTTTTTTCTTATGTTTTTGCAGAGGGAAAGACCCTCCCCCTGTGTCCCCCCCCAACTAATTAAATATACCATCTCTAAGATCGCACTACAGCGAGGAATATGGTAAACATACCATTGTGAGCTGTACGATGATCTCTATTTACACTGTTCAAAGTTTCATAACTGTGATCTTATGATCTCGACCGTAAGAAATTAAAAGTTTTGAAATTTTGAAATTTAGAAGTAGACCCATATATATATATATATATATATATATATGTATGTATGTATATATATATATATATATATATATATATATATATATATATATATATATATATATATATATATATATGTATATATATATATATATATATATATATATATATATATCTTCACTGTAGTGTGATCTCTGAGTTGGTATATTTAAGTAGAAGGAATTGTGGGAGGCCCAGGTAGGGTTGCCCCTCTG
This sequence comes from Protopterus annectens, assembly GCF_019279795.1. Taxonomy (NCBI): domain Eukaryota; kingdom Metazoa; phylum Chordata; order Ceratodontiformes; family Protopteridae; genus Protopterus; species Protopterus annectens. Next base: position 598,999,370 of record NC_056734.1, on the reverse strand, counting down.
CAAAATGTGATATAAGAAGTTTTCAGGTTTTAGATTTTTTTTTAGGTTTGATATTTCACAACTTCGATCCTCTGGTCTTTAATTATCAGAGGTTCGATGTAATTTCAATCGTTTGAAGTGGACACACACACACACACACATATATATATATATATATATATATATATATATATATATATATATATATATATATATATATATATATATATATATATATATATATATATATATATAGAATGCCACAGTGGTACGGTGGTAGCGTTGTTACCTCACAGCAAGAGGTTCTCCTGTTCAATTCTCAGCAGGGCTTGGGAGTGTCTTCTGCGTGGAGTCTGCATGTCCTCCCCGTGGTTGGGTAGTGTTCGAAAGACATGCGTGTGTAAATGGGCTTGCCTTCGTTGAAGGTTGGGTGTCGAGCTGGCACCTTGGCCTTTCGTAAAAATCTACTGCTAATCATTAGCAGACTGGAGTTCTGCTGTGGCGACCCCTTACCGGGAAAAGATGAAAGACAAACAACAACATATATATATATATATATATACACGCATATATCACATTTGTATATGTGTGTGTGTGTGTATCACATGGAAATATATAAGATTATGATTAGGTTTTGTGGGATTTTATTGTTTTCTCTGTACTATGCAGCTAGCATTACCTGACAAATGTGGGTGTGGTCTGCATGATTTTTGCCTTAGATTAATGAACACCATCTGTTCTTTATCAGTCCATGGTTTCCTCTTTTATTTTAACCAAATGTTGTTTAATACTAGTGCAAAAATTCTGCTGTCTGGTGAAAGATCCTAATGAAAGACCTTTGAAACTGATACAGTTATTTTCATTCATATTATAGCATTCATTCCAGATCTCTTACAAAAGAAAATATCTGGTAACCTCATCTAAACTGCATGGTATCCTTTCTGACCCCATCTTCATTTTGTAAGAGGTAATGTTATCAGTGAAAATAAAATGTTATGACTTATGATTGTTTGTGAGACCAAAAATAAGTTTAAAATCCTTCCCCTATAGTAATTCTGCAGCATGCACTACCTATGTTATTAACAATTCTCTGAATTTGACCCTACCTGCCTTCCTGTTCTTTTAGAGCTCTGTGACCTGTGACTCTTTTGTTGACTATTGCAACTTGTGAAATGAACTAAAAATATGGCTTTGCCTAATAACAGCCTTGTTAGAATATTTCATCAAAATGTTTAGTTGTAGATTGCTTGCTGACATTAGTCTCTCTGCCCCCTCTCTCTCTCTCTCTATATATATATATATATATATATATATATATATATATATATATATATCTATATATATATATATATATATATATCTATATATATATATATATATATATATATATATAATTTCTTAACCAGGAGGCTAAGTCTATAATGGCTCACTCAATATCCGGTTAGTGAATGTATTTTAAAAATGGCTCTTATTATCAAGTTGTAGGTTTTACACACCACTAAAATGAGTGCCTTTCAAATCCTTGAAAGTTTTTTTTTTAGCTTCAAATGATATAAAAAAGTGCTTTGAGTATCCTTATGCTATAGAGAAGAGAATACAATATATAGAAACAGACCAAGCCCCTCCCCCACTTGATATAATCAATATTTAGCTTACTAAGTTCTTTTACAAGTGATTTATTTTCAGTTAGATGCACATTTTCATTGACTACAACATTCTGCAGTTGGCCTAAGCCCACAGGGGTCTATATTATATGCTTGAAGTTTTAAAACTTCAACGCTCAAATGATTGACACTATATGAGTGAAGTTTTAAAACATCGAACATATAATAAAAATAAACAAAAACAAAAAAAAAAACTACCTGAACACTCTCAGCTAGGGGGGCAAGCCCCCCTGCACCCCCCATTACTTAAATATACCAACTCTGAGATCGCACTGCAGTGAAGTAAAGAGAAATATTCCCTACGGCAATCTCTATTGAAATGTTTGAGCTTTCAAAAGTTCGCTCATATGGTGTCGACCATATGAGACTTGAACTTTTGAAAGTTCCAGCTTCTGATATAGACCCTAATACAGTATCAAACATTTTTAAAATATCCATAACATTTTTCAAACTGGCTTAGGCATCTTCTAAAACAAATCTAGACCACTACAGGACACTGGCTTCTCTATTTGTGAAAAGCTACCTTAGATGTGTGCAATGGCATGAGTTTAATGAGGTTACAAGATAACTGAAGTGCCTCAGCTTTTAAACAAGGGCATTTTATATGCTTCTAATGCATGAGTATTTTAAGTTTGTGAAGGGTTCAATGAACCTACTCAGTTCTACTATTCCCTTTCCATCCACCAGATCTTGCCTAATGGCTTCCCTTCTTTCATTCAGTCTGCCTGTTCATTTCTGTCAAGGGTGAGAGCCTGGCACCCTTCAGCCAGGGTAAAAGCCTTATGGCCCTTTCTACTTTCCCTGAATGGAAGATCTAATCAGTCTATTCATTTCTTTTGCTAAGTGAAATCCAGGAAGCAAGGAGCTGACTAGACTTCTGGACCTGGTAAACTACCATCCCCCTTAGTGGTCCTGATCCTTGGGGCGGCTCACTAGAGCTTCACTAATCTTGCCAACTATAGGAAGCATGAGTGCATCTAAATGTGTAATAATCCCAACACCTACGTAGTAGTGCATCATGTGTAATAATCCCAACACCTATGTAGTGCATCATGCATAATAATCCCAACACCTATGTAGTACATCATGCATAATAATCCCAACATCTACGTAGTGCATCATGCGCAATAATCACAACACCTATGTAGTGCATCTAAATGGTAATAATCCCAACACCTATGTAGTGCATCTACATGTGTAATAATCCCAACACCTATGTAGTGCATCTACATGCATTATAATCCCAACACCTATGTAGTGTAACTACATGCATAATAATCCCAACACCTATGTAGTGCATCTACATGCATCTTAATCCCAATACCTATGTAGTGCATCTGTATGTGTAATAATCCCAACTATGTAGTGCATCTACATGCATAATAATAATCTCAACACCTATGTAGTGCATCATGCATAATAATCCCAAAACCTATGTAGTGCATCATGCGTAATAATCCCAACACCTATGTAGTGCATCATGCATAATAATCCCAACACCTATGTAGTACATCTACATGTATAATAATCCCAACACCTATGTAGTGCATCATGCGTAATAATCCCAACAGCTATGCAGTGCATCATGCGTTATAATCCCAACACCTTCATAATGCATCTACATGCATAATAATCCCAGCACCTATGTAGTGCACCTACATGTGTAATAATCCCAACACCTATGTAGTGCATCTACATGCATAATAATTCCAACACCTATGTAGTGCATCTACATGCATCTTAATCCCAATACCTATGTAGTGCATCTGCATGTGTAATAATCCCAACTATGTAGTGCATCTACATGCATAATAATAATCTCAACACCTATGTAGTGCATCATGCATAATAATCCCAAAACCTATGTAGTGCATCATGCGTAATAATCCCAACACCTATGTAGTGCATCATGCATAATAATCCCAACACCTATGTAGTACATCTACATGTATAATAATCCCAACACCTATGTAGTGCATCATGCGTAATAATCCCAACAGCTATGCAGTGCATCATGCGTTATAATCCCAACACCTTCATAATGCATCTACATGCATAATAATCCCAGCACCTATGTAGTGCACCTACATGTGTAATAATCCCAACACCTATGTAGTGCATCTACATGCATAATAATTCCAACACCTATGTAGTGCATCTACATGCATAATAATCCCAACACCTATGTAGTGCATCTACATGCATAATAATCCCAACACCTATGTAGTGCATGCTCTGAAAGCTCAAGATACAACTAGTGCTCCTTCGATTGGCAAGTCCGAACCACTTATCTTCTTCTAGAGTGGACAGAAAGTGAACAGCTGATCACTCCCATCCTCTGCATCTGTCTCCCTTCAGCAGCCATGTTATTAATGAAATACAGGTCATCTGGGTCACAGTCAGGGCTTCATCCCTCTTCAGTACACTAGCAGCTTCACACTGCTACTTTTTGCACAAATTAGGCCATATCTGTTGCACAACTGTGAGGGATATACATGTCAGTTTTGCCAGTGCTTAGATATTAGAATTATTCTGTTACATAGCCATGGATCATATAGTTTTAAAAGGGAGAAGCAATATGATCTTTAGAGCCAAGTAAAGGTGAATCCTCCACTGGGTTGCTTGTAGACACTTTTACATATTTTTATTTATTGAAGAAAGCTGGACACAGTCTGGCTTTACTAGAGGGCTCATACTACTGTTGTCTTTAATTACAGAGCCTGAAGTGCTCTGTGTCTTTTATCTGAACAAAATAGTTAATATTTTCCAGTGTACATTTGAAAATGTCATATTCTTTGCTACTGCAGTAGAATTTCTTTGTCATGTTTCGCTCCGATCCATACCTTCATTGCATAGTGCTAAGATACTTTTCACCAGATGTATTAGTGGCAGTCATGAGTTCTTATGAATATTTCATTAGCTCCATCATGCAGATATTCAGGAAAAACACTAGAGCATTGCATTCGATAGTTTAACTTCAGATGACAACAGGCAGCCTTGCTTGTGTCCACATACTGACACAAAGGTATCAGACAGCGGATTGGTCCTCTTTTAACAAAGGTTCATACCTTGCTAGGTAATTACACTGTATCTTCACTTTGAAGATGGCAACAGTTCTACAGTAAAGCCATAATGCCTCTCCTGCTACCAAGAATGTATGTTAATTTCCATGTGAGGGCTACCTATACAGGGAACAATGCTGATCTAGGAGTGCAAATGGAACTGCCATAATTGCAGTTGGCAGCTCTCACTATCACTGAGTCACTGGTTCTGTAACATTAAATATAACTGTATATCAGTGACACACAATGACTACGAGAAGGATGGATTGACCTGTTATTTGTATAATGCTGTCAGTTGCATCAGAATGTGTTTAGTGACAGTTACAGACCAGGGTTACAGTCTTGGATAAGGCCAGTTATTTTTGGAACCTGAAGTAAGTGGAAAAAGAAGTTTATATTGGAAATGCAGATCCATTCTGAGCTGCTGTGGGACAACAGTACAAGACATGCGTGAATGGCATCACACAAACCAAGGCTGCAAAAAAAAGTGACCAGAGATGAGGGCAGATTTACAGCTGCAGCATTAAACAACCCTTGGCCACCACTCAAAGGCTCATTTTGAATTTTACTTGCATTTTGAAACTATGCACTTGTTTCTCTTGCATGAACCATGTTTCTAATGCCGTTGTGGCCCACATAATATTATCTGCTACAGACATGACCTAATAGACTGAAATTTAGAGGCTTTGCCAGAGCATGACTACAAGACAGATACTGGGATGTTACTAGGATTTCAGCTGTTTCTGTTATGCACTATAAATATACAAATAGAAACAATGGCACATATTCTAAAAATGAGTATACCTAAGCCAAAACAGTATAAGAAATGATTTATAACCAAACTACATAGCAATTAACTACTGTCATAGGGACATTAAAAAAGGTTTAAAATTCTTTGTGGCAGCAAAATGTTTTCCTTGGGGAGAAAACCTAATATTATTGGATTCGTTTTGGCGGATCCATATAATCAGAAGTTGTCATTACACATTTGCTTTGTTTAATGGGAACCATGATGTGAATAAACAACTAAACTATTGAAACAATTATGTTCCCAGTCTGATTTGGATTTTTCACTTCATGAATGCAGTAATGCAATCAATTAGTAACTCTGAATAAAGTAAATATGGAGTCTCTAACACCATGCAGTGACTGAATATGAGGAGTCAAAGCATTTACCAATGTGTGAAGTGAAAAGCAAACACACACTAGTCTATGATAACCCTCAAATAGACAGCAAACTGGGTGATAATGACAATTAATTAAAATGTATATTCAAAGTGCCCAGAGGCAATTTCATTACACAACTACAAAGGCACATGGCCTTTCTCCAGGGACACTGCATGTCATCTTTGAAAACAAAAGTCACAATCCACTTGTAAAACATTTGAGTTTGATTTCTTGAAAAAAGTTATTGGTACACTCAGCACTGAAAAAAGCAATGTGTCTGTGGTTTTACTGTACTCCCACCTTCCTGAAGAGAAACTGGTCAGGTAGTATTTCTTTTTTAAAGAAGCTCCTGTTTGAATATTAGTTTGAACTTTTATATTTCTCCTTCCACAGTAGTGTTTAGCACCATCTACATCATAAAAGGTGACCATATCATTTATAATATTATGTTTAAAAGTGCAGCAGTTGTATGCATTTTATATGGCACATTTTGCATCTTTAGATATTGTGCTTCACTGTTTTGAATGTCAGAATTAGCATTCCACACTTTACATATTATCAACTAAAACTTCCCAACATGTCTGCATTATTTTATTGCACTTTTTTGAAAATGGGTGACTTCACATAAGTTATGTCTTTGTTCCATATAGACCCAAGAAGAAAAAGTATATCAATAGGCACATCTAGATAGATTACTAATTCCCTTGCATACCAATGTGTTATTACAGGAAGTTATTTTTCATACAATACATTAATTTCATCATTCTAAGCTAACTGTGATAAATCTGCCTGAGTTGGTGGCTGCTATGGAAAGTGGAAAAGATACTATGACACTTATCAAAAGGATTGGGAGGGGTGATTTTCTTCTGTGCCCTGATTAAGTTATACCTAATCAATATAAAAATGACCTCTTGTCCCCTTAAAAAAGACCAGGTCTATTTGGATTAATATAGTCAACAGATATTAAATAAAATAATACATTGAAAAAAGTTTGTCTATGTAATATGTAATAATACACACTGGGACAGCCTCCAAAATACTTACTCTTGGTGTAAGTGACTTTCTCTGATGGATGAAGTCACTTACACTAAGAGTACGTCTTTTGGAATCTGGTCCCCAGTGTAAGTCTGCTTTATAAATAGGCCTTACAAGTATTTTATAAACTGGTCCCCAGTGTAAGTCTGCTTTATAGATAGGCCTTACAAGTATTTTGTAAACTGGACCCCGGTGTAAGTGTGCTTTATAGATAGGCCTTACAAGTATTTTGAAAACTGTCTCCCAGTTTAAGCCTGCCTTATAGATAGGCCTTACACTGAGAACAAGTCTTTTAGAATCACAGAAGGCTTACATAATAAGTCACATACAATGCAAGCAAGTCTTTTGAAATGTTTGTGTCCACATACATATATTTTATTTATTTTATTTTACATTTGTTAACCGGGGGTGTCTGACTGAGCTGAAAAGGCCCTTTTTCAGCAGAGGCCTGGGGAGAAAAGCTCCACAAAGAAAAATTACAGACACATTTAGTTATTTAGACATATGACACACAGATATATGTGGCCATTGTGTGTACTACATCACAACCCTATGGAGCATTATATGCTTTACCCACGTAAGCAAGAAACACACCTCACCTGGGATTTACAACTAAGAATATTGGTTAGGCCGAATAATGAGAACACCAGAAAACAATATATTATGAACATCTACCTACTTAAGTTGCTATAAAAGTAATGTCTCACATGTTTATGTCTTTTTAATTATTCAATGTATTTCACAATATGCTTGGTTCATTCTAGTGCTGAGTGTTACATTTAACTAGGAATTATTGCATCAGTTAACCACATTCAGCAAATATGTCCTGGAATTTTAAAGTCAGATGGCTGAGTGAGTACTGTAGGTATTGAGTTGGAGGGCTCCTTCATGGAGGAAACCCAAGTGGCAGCTGTCTTTGTATAGAGGAGAGGAATCTTGTTGTCTGACAAACAATAGTTATTAGCAGAGGTCTGCAGTGGCTTCAGCAACCAGTCTGTTATATCAGCTGCCCAACAATTCATGCCACAACCTCCTTTAGATCCTACATTGTTGCACATGCTTTACAAGGTGGTTCAAGTGTTGTGTATTTCAGGATTCACATTGGTGCCCAAGGAACCAAGCAAAGGTGATTGCATTTTTCTTTTTAGCAATTATTTGTGCATGGCTCTAGCTTGTGATAAACCAAGCAAACAAGCAAATGATGCAGCCATACAAGGACTATGCCATAGTATGCATATGGTATTTAGACCACATAGAATTTTTACTCTGACAAACTTCAGAGAGCTGTTATGAGAAAATGTAAATAAAGGGACTGTGTGTAAGAACTGGTCTGATGTGAATGATCACAAAAAGAAATAGACTGGATAAAATAAGAAAGAACATGTTTTCAAAAATTACCTAGTCATCAGTGTTTTGAAATGATGTATATTTGCAAGGCATAGAAAGAAGAAGCTGATTCATTACTTGAAATACCAGTAATATGAGCCCAATATAAAGTTACTCCTATTGGATTAGAAGTAGACAAGTCATTTGTTGAATGTCTAGTAATGTGGCACAGTCATCATAGCATTATTTTTGGCTCCCAGAAAGGATGCTTTCTGTGCAAAATTTGCATGTCCATCATGTGTCTAGTAGGTTCTTCACACAAATGAAAGATGCTTTCCCCATCCATTTAAACAGAGCTTAACCCTGTCCATATTCAAGTTCTACTTGGATATATGGACGGGAAGCAAAAAAATTTACCTAGGACTGAACCCCTGTGTTACTAATGGACTGTGACTGCTCCTAAATGCTTTATCTCATGCATGGGTCCCCTCAAATTATCTATGGTAGGATCCCAGTTATTCTCAATAAGGGTAATATATAATTATTGATCATGGGATGGGTAAGGCCAATCTCTAACCAAATGGGATAGGTTCATTTGAGCACAAAAAGGAAAAAAGGCTTAAAATGACCCACGAGGGTAGGTAACCTAATACTTACCTATGAACCTATGATGCTATGCTGCTTAGTGAACTTGCAGTCCTTCAGATTGCCCATAAGTGTGCAGTGTGACTGCATTTGCAACCTGACATGGACCGTCACCACATCCAGGATTTATTTCATGTCTTTACACCCATTATTTGTCAAGATAGGCTCTGGTCCCATACAACCTTGTGTCAGATAAAGTGGATATCAGAAAATGAATGAATGACTGGACTACAAATTAGCTTTTCAGGTGAAACATATTTTAGAAAGACAAATAATTTACTGGTTTAGCCTTGTATGTTTACTTAAGTAAAGTTTGTTTTGAAAGGATGGTTGCTTACACACCTTCACTTTCCATTTACTTGTTACCAGTCTATGGCTGGAATTCATTGACCCTGTCATCACTTAACCATCAGGCTGGGATTATTAGCCTTATATAACAAACACAGCAGGTTAGAAGTAAGAAACATCCTCTGTAAATGGGCATCAGTTATACTGCACCATCATTCTCCCACCTATACATGGGGTATGCATGTGCTACAACATGCAATGTGCATACATCATTTACACTGCACCATCATTCTCCCACCTATACATGGGGTATGCATGTGGTACAACATGCAATGTGCATATATCAGTTACACTGCACCATCATTCTCCCATGCATACATGGGGTATGCATGTGGTACAACATGCAATTTGCATATATCAGTTACACTGCACCATCATTCTCCCATGAATACATGGGGTATGCATGTGGTACAACATGCAATGTGCATATATCAGTTACACTGCACCATCATTCTCCCACCTATACATGGGGTATGCATGTGGTACAACATGCAATGTGCATATATCAGTTACACTGCACCATCATTCTCCCACCTATACATGGGGTATGCATGTGGTACAACATGCAATGTGCATATATCAGTTACACTGCACCATCATTCTCCCATGCATACATGGGGTATGCATGTGGTACAACATGCAATGTGCATATACCAGTTACACTGCACCATCATTCTCCCACCTATACATGGGATATACATGGCAAGAATGTTGCATTGGGGATTGTGCAAACATTATGCTATTGAAGTGGCTGAAAAACACTGGATACATGAGCCACAAAGCATCATAGAAAATTATGAAGTCTACATCACATGGGATCATCCATTGCCAACAGTTCAAAAGATATATGCTAGAAAACCTGATATAGTGGTCCAAGAAAAAAAGACAAAAGTAGCATTGATCATTGAAACTGCCTCACCCAGTGACTACAGTGTTCTACATACAGAGAGAGAGAGAGAGAGAGAGAGAGAGAGAGAGAGAGACAAAGTCATAAAATATCAGGATTTGTAAGCAGAAACGAGAGCAATGTGGAAGAAAGATAACCAGAATGTTCCAATAGTAGTAGGAGCAACGGGTCTTATAAAAAGAGCCTACAATCATATTTACATATGCTACCAATACACGTAACTCCATACAAATTGCAGAAGGAGTCATTACAGGGCACATTGCAGATGCTGCGAAAAGCACTTTTGGCTGACAACAAAGTCTGAAACAATATTAATTTCATGAATTTTAATCATACTTTGACTTAGGAATGAGGTCCATTCCCATCATGATATTAGAAACCCAAAAGATTTGGAGAAATTAAAAAGGGATATGTGTATGGTATAACATGCAATATGCATATACCAATTACACTGCACCATCATTCTTCCACCTATACATGGGGTATGCATGTGGTATAACGTGGAATGTGCATATATCAGTTACACTGCACCACCATTCTCCCACCTATACATGCGCTATGCATATGGTATAACATGCAATGTGCATATATCAGTTATACTACACCATCATTCTCCCACCTATACATGGGGTATGCATGTGGTATAACATGCAATGTGCATATATCAGTTATACTGCACCATCATTCTCCCACCTATACATGGGGAATGCATGTGGTATAACATGCAATGTGCATATATCAATTACACTACACTTTCTTCCACCTATACATAAGATATGCGCGTGGTATAATACGCAGTGTGCATATTTGCTGTATTGCTATTATGCTTTCTCATGGCAGCCCAGAATTGTAGTCAGTGACATTAGCCTCTATCTTTTTGTTATTTTTATTTAGTTTGGATATTTGGACCTCTGGATGTACAACCATCACACCATCCTGGGACTGGCTTCTCTCCTCTCTGCCCTATTGTTATGTAGATGCAGAGCTTCCTCCAATGATTTACAGCATTAGTTGGTGCCACATCATGTGCTTAACTTTGCAAAGCACCATAAGCCCAGGAGCTTGAAACATTCCTTTAGTCTATGTGAATAGATCACAGTACACTAGTTGTTAAAGTGCCTTCCAAGTATGCTTAACTCCTTGTCTGTTACTGTGTTCATTCATTTCAAGGTCTGCAGCTGTGGCCCACTTATGGACATATATCCCTTGCATGACTGATGGATGTTACACTGTGCTGGTGTTGGAGTTTACTTTTGGTAAGTTGCCTATTTCCACAGGCACACAGAACTAGTATGCACTAGGTTTGCAGAAGGATTATGAGGAAGAGCAGGAAATGAACTGTGTGCAGCACTCATATATGTATAATAATAGCATGTCTGCATCTCCTGATATATCTGAGTTGTTACTATGTTATTCAACAACAATGCATTCACATTTAAGACAAAATGCAATACAAAAGGCATCAACAAAGATCTTTTTTTTTAAATCTGATTGCAGCTATGATCATATTCCATGCCCACACATAGTATCCAGCTGGAAGTATGAGGTGACTTTAAGACAGTGTTTTAAAGTAGCAGAGAATGAGATTTGAATGCATACAGGTGTTATAATCTGACATACATTTGCATAAAAAAGTATCTTGCTACTTTTTCAGGCAATGTTAGGATTCCTAATTTTGGATAAAACATGTTTCTTTGAGATATACTTTGATGCATCACATATTCAAAACTGAATGAATATTGGTTTTAGCTCACAAACTTAACTAAATGGGTAGATTAAATCTGCAGTTTCATAGTCAATTGATGATTGAAAGCAATGAGTGTATCTACTCAGCTGAAAATGGGCTCATTCTGTTGGTTTCTGATGAAGACCAGCATACCTCTCAACTTTCCAGATTTTCACACAATGTCCACCACATTTTTGAGTCATGTTTCTGAACTGTTTTGAATAACATTTTGTTTTTTCTTGGAAATCACTGAGGATTGTAGTCACTAAAAATGACACACATTTGAGTGTCAGACTTTATATCCCTCAGAAAAGGCATGCTAACACAAAACCTGTTATTCTACAAACTTTCTAAGTTTGTAAGAGCAATGCCTTATATCTGTCCTTAATTGTGGGCCTTTGTCTCCCCATTCTCTTAGGCTTTGTCCAGATTCATTGCTGTAAGAGATTGAGAGGAATGATGATCAGTGAAGGTGCGGAGGGAATGGTCCTACTTGTCATGGATGGAAACTTTGTTTCTGTTAGTATAGAATATCGTCATGAATGAGATAGTATCATTTGAGCAAAACATTACACTTATTTTTGGCAACCAGTGATTGGCCAGAGAAGTAAATGAGAACATTATTATTATTATTATTATTATTATTATTATTATTATTATTATTATTATTATTATGTGGGACAGAAGGCTGATCACATAGTGAATGTTTTCTACTAGGTCTGTCATATCACAAACAGAGAGGGAGACTACATTGGGAAGAGACTGAATATAGCTCAATAGGGATTTACTTTATGGGTTATAGTTTACAAGTGCTGTATTAGAGAAGCATGAATTTTGAGTTCTGTTTTTCATTGCAGTGTAAAAAAAAAGATGAGTTGTTAAATTACATTTTGAATGATGGCACTAGCTCTAGGTATGGAATCCTTATAAGGACTGACAACAGACAAAAAGTGTTGATCGATATACGTGTATATACCTTTAAGAAGCTGTCCAAGGGCTTGCACAAGTGCAAACATACTGAGCACGTGCAAACCTAACTGCCATTTTGTAGTTAGATGTTGAGATGTGAACATGTATGTATGTAAGCTCTGCCTGTTAACTAGTTTGTTCGTATTTAAAGATGCTGCTATCCATCCTGATGTGTTTGTATGTATTAAAGCATCTGAATAAAACCCCAAATCCTTCTTGTTTTGTGTGTTAGAGACGAACAAGCAACAAAAAGTCCCTCTCATTTAATTTGACAAGGTAACACATTTTTTGTTAACCAGTTACACCCACGGGACAACACAGTCCCTTTTCAGCAATGACCTGTAAGCAATGTGTCATTGAGTACCTTACTTAAGGTCAGACAGTAGGCAAATGAGGGCTGAGGGAATCAAACCTTGTACCACAAGAACTGCAGCTCACAGCCTTACCCTTCCATGTCACTTGCTAGACTATGTTAAATCACTTGGCTACAGGTGATTTGGGAGAAAACCTCAGTGTAAAACATTCATTAAATCTTAAAAATGCACAAGGGTGAAGGAGAGTTTATGTTGCAGACTATCCCTTAGTTATTTTGGAACATATTAAATCTGCCTACAAGTAAGCAATTGCAACAACACAGAATGGATGTAAATTTGTATTATTCTTTATCTAAGTCAGATGGGCTCACACGTGATATCAGAAGCTGAAGAAGAGATCTAACAAGTCTTTCTCAAGAGGCTAATAAATTTAAGACAGAGGCACTATGAGTATAGAACAAGAAAGTCGGTGGGATTCAATAACCTTTATTTTCTGTGCAGGAACAGTGTAGCTGCTCCTGCATGGAATATGGCCACCAAGCGATCCAGTAAAGTAGCATTTTGATGTTCATGAACCTGAATACACTGTTCTTGCATGGAAACCAGTGCAGAATGCAAATTACCTAATTTTCTGGTGAAAACTATGCAAATGAGGGGAATTAGCGATTCAACAAGCAGGCAGGTATCCATGCAAGAACAGTGTTAGTTGGAGAAATGTATTTGGTTACTAATCGAATACATTTCTGCAAATAACAAAATAGAGGCATGACAGCTCCCAATAAAGCATGTATTATAGTCTTTAGGCATGCCAATGGCCAATATATGGCTATTGGCATGGAAAGCTGCTTAATTTTTTTTATAAAAATCAAAGTTTTTTTTGGCCGATCTTGGCCATTTAAGGATAGGGCAGCGGTGCGCAAACGGGATCATACCGAAAATAAAAAAAAATATGAAAACTCACTTTTAGGGGAAATCTGCATTTTGCCATTATAGTCTATGGCATGCAGGATCAAAACAATTCCAAGGAACAGTAGGTGTCAAGGGGAAAGGCTCTGTGTTAGTGCAGTAACTATGGACTAAGGCAGTGGAGTATGGAGATGAAAGGAAATGTACTAAATCACAAAAATCTTCTAAGTGCCAAACTGCACCTAACTGTGTAGGTGCTATAGCATGATATTGTAACAAGGAGAAGCAACAGACATGAAAAGGGGGTGCGTCAAGCATGTTGTAAGCACATTTGAGCCCTATGGCACAGAGATAAGCTTAACTAAGCACAGCTAAGCAAGAGGGTGTGTCTGAGGCTGTATTGACTTTTTCCATGAAATGAGGAGCATGTTTGTGTCCAGGAGATGGCCATATCTTCGTGTTTACATTAGCTAAATGGGTTTGTGCAGTGCACACCCAGTATAAAACAAAACAAAACAAAAAAATGGAAATAGCAGTACTGTTTACATTTGGGCACCGGATTTGTGAGGCACACCTCTGGACTTAAAAGGGGAGGAAATGGGAAGGAAAAAAAAAGAAAAAAAGGAAAATAGCAGAAAAAAAGCAATCAAATGAAAATTACATAGCCAGCAGGTGGAATGCATCATAGTCAGTCAATCATACAGACAGCATATGCAGCACAACAGTATAAACTATGCAAACACCTTACAGTCTGTTTTTTCCCACAAACTCTGCACTATTGGTGTACACATGCAGGGGAAGTTTAACTGGAAAAATGTTAGGTGCTGCTATTGCTTTGATCCATCAGTATGTGCTAGAGGCTGAGGGCAGAAAGGAGCATAATGCTGACAACAGCCGCAGACTGAGGAGAAGGAGAAGAGCGTTTAGATCCAGGGTAACCTACCAGGGGCTACATGATCTGGAGATAGTAGAGCACTACAGGGTGGACAGAGACATTCTTCAGCAAATCACCGAGCTGTGCTGTCCTCAACTCAGACCTAGAGCCAACAGAGGGGAACCCATCCCATTGGATACCAAAGTATGTGTAGCCTTAAGAATTCTAGCTACAGATACTTTCCAAAGATCTACTGGGGACTTCATGGGGGTTACACAGGCATCTGCATTCAGGGTACTCCACCAGTTCCTGGATGCCAGATTACCACATGCCAATGAGCACATTTACTTCCCCAACATCAGTGAGTAGAGGACCAACAATATGTGTCTCTTCCACCATGTAGCAGAATACCCAGAGGTACTGGGTGCCATAGACTGCAATCACACCCACATCAAAGCACCACCCAGTGAACAGGGTAGGGTCTACCTAAACCACAAGGGCTTTCCCTCCATCAACTGCCAGGTCATGTGCAATGCCCAAGGCATTATTATGAATGTGTGTGCTGGCAGCCCTGGAAGATATCATGACCCGCACATCTGGCATTTGTCACAGCTATACTAGTCATTTGCCAGTGGGGACATCTGGTGGGGGATGCTGGCTATGCACTGTAGCTGTGGATGATGACACCCATCAGAAATGCACACACACCCACACAAGAATGCTATAATGAGGCACACACACAAACCAGGATCATAACAGAGCATGTGTTTGGGATGCTCAAGTCACGGTTCCACTGCCTTAACATATCTGGTGGAGTCTTGCAGTACTCTCCAGCCACATGTGCACACATGTTCATAGTATGTGCCATGCTACACAATATGATCCTGCAGAAACAGCTGCAGCAGTAAAAGCATGGGGAAGCCCACCACCATTGCCAAGGTCCCCTCAGGCACAGAGGGTCTCAGAGTAGGAGGCCCCTGAGCCTGCTCCTGTAGGCAGACGGAGGTGTGCCCAGTACGCTCAGACCTTGGCAAAGAGACAATACATAGCACACACACTGACACTGTAGGGACCCCAGAGACTGACACCTCTCTCTGACTCGCACACATAGTAAAATGGATGACACATACATCACATTACCTGTAACTTACCATGCATTGGCAGTGTACTGTGTGCATCCAACATAGTTGCCCATCAAGCACCATCCTCACAACTGCTGCAAGTACAAGGTAAGTCAGTCTTCTTAACGATAAATGAATGGATTAGTATATATTTGCTAGCATATCTATGGTAATGCTGCATGCATGCAAGGGAATAGGGTGGCCTACTGGGATAGCAGCAAGCAACTTACAGCTATGTGGGAAGCCAGGAAATGTCTGGCCAAAACTGGCCTCCACACACTCTGCAGTAGTACACAAGGTGGCAAATACCACTGCAGTATATGTGTGGGGACAACTAACTGGGGGGTCATAGGTCACAGGCATGGATGTCAGTGTTGGGGTCCCATACCCACCCCTCACACCCACACAGCAAGTCATCTATAGAATACCACAGAGAAATGTCTGGTAAAGACACACAAATGGTGGCAATGTTGAATTACCCCCTACAGACTCACACAGTGATAGTACAGCAGGACTTGCAGTTGCAGTAAGGCTATAAAAGATAAGAAGTCTGAAACTCAAATGTATGCCATTACAATCTGACCTATGCTCTATAATGATATGCCTCTAGTCCCCAAGACAGGGTACGATAGTATGGTAAATGGAACTGAAATATAAAGCAAATAGCATAGTCTGTGCAAATGTGTACAGTTGACAGGTGTGCCTCCCCCATATAGCCACACAAATGCAGTAACATGTATGTTTGCAGGGAAATAGCATAGCACACATTGGCGGGGCTGTACCAATACGCATGAAAACATGTTGCCTGTCCATAATATGCAGGGGTCAATGTGCTATATGTATGTGTGGTTAATACTGTCAGGATCTGGCCAGCATGCCGTCCTTGCAGTCGTCTTGTAATGCCCTAGGTACAGTGCTGTCTTTGACAGGGCCATTTGCAGATAACTGCAGTGCCAACTGTTATGCATCTCAGTGACACTCACTGCTCTGCCACTGACATACCTGGAATTCACAAGTGCTATGTGGAATATACTACACATAAAAGTGACATCTTGAAGGATGTGTAGCTGAGATGTGAAGGTTTTTGTGAATATAAGTGCTTTTTGGTACTGTTGCCAGTGGTTATTCTCAATAATACTTTCTTCTTATATGTTTGCTTTTACATATAATGGACATGCCTGCACAGTAGAATGAACTCTGTACCCACACCCATAACTCCCAACCTCTGACAGCAGGATGTCTGGACAAGGGCAGAAATAAAAGTGGAACAAAGGCACAATGACAGGCATCTGTTACAAATATCACCCTTACATACTGAGAAAATTGGTAGGGTGAGGGGTTTGCAGTAGTGGGAATTGTCTGAAGGTTATGTAGTCTGAAACAGTAATATCTGTCATTATTTTGTAGCATCACTCTTCAATTATTTGTAACTAACTTGCCATAAAACACAAGTTTACGTAGAAAGGATGAAAACTCTAGCCAAACACCTGGACAACATGCCAAAAAATGTACAGGTGAGAGGTATGCTCACACAAAGATATGACATCTCAGGTTAGAACGATACCATGCAAACAGGAGATCTCGAGCCAGTATATCACCAGGTTGCTGGACTGTTTACACAGCATGTCATTATTACACTGGCTGTAGCCACATCTCACAAATGGCCTTGTTGGGCAAGAATGTACATAGCTGCCCTCATAATATTGGTCTATGCATCAGACAACTATTATTCCTCTGGTAAAGCACTATGATGATCTGAGGATGTCTGGCACTAGGTGATGACACAATACATTGCAGAGTCAGACTACAGATATGTCAGAAAATGTCTGCTAAACAAACCCACTATCCTGAAGAAAGTCCTGTGTACTCCTAAGAAGTATGGCTGTAGCACACAAAACCCTGGACTAGAGTACATCTATCTCTGGAATGAAGTCCCACTCTAACTATAGAAGGTCACACTGGGCAGGCTCCTACAATTAGAGAATCACAGGACATGTTGGAACCCACATCTGAATATATGACTGCATTGTGTATATATGTCTGTGCATACAGACAGCTATGTACACTTCAACTGTCCCCACACACACATCAGACAGGATTACCCTCAGCTAGCTCTAGGTGGCTCATATGTGATATATATGCATCTGTTGCATGAGATACACACACATATATATGGGCAACAGATAACAACATATGTCAAGCATACACACACATAGATGTGGGGAAGTGAGAGACAGACAGTGATAGAGAGACACAGAGGGACACAGACAGAGTGCGTCACACAAGCGGATACCCTGAACGGCATACAGTGATGTTCTGTTGTGGACAGTGGTATACCCGTTGTAAACAGTTGCACATGCCAGCATAAAAGGTGAGCCCCATTGTGTAACAGTACTGAGGTTGTGTTTATAATATCACATAACCTGTGTGTGTGTGTGTGTGTGTGTGTGTGTGTGTGTGTGTGTGTGTGTGTGTGTGTGTGTGTGTGTGTGTGTGTGTCTGTAGGTCTAAGTATTAGGAGACTGTTCCCACTCAGTACACTTCACATTGCCCTACTTCACAAGATCTGCTGCTGTCATTCACCTTAGAAGTACCAGTGGATACCGATCACCACTATAAGCTCTGTAGTGTGTGCGATAACTGTGTAACACTATAGTACAAATAACTAGATAGGTAGCGGTTCTAATCTCAATACTGGCAGCTGTGTGTGTGTGTGTGTGTGTGTGTGTGTGTGTGTGTGTGTGTGTGTGTGTGTGTGTGTGTGTGTGTGTGTGTGTGTGTGTGTGTGTGTGTGTGTGTGTGTGTTTGGGTTGAGAATCATATCCTGTGTGGGTTATACCATTTTGAGTTGTGCACCACCCTGTACACTTCCCATCACCCTACTTTACAAGGCCTGCTGATGTGATTCAGCTTAAAAGTACCTTGGAACAAGATTAATTCATATAAGTTCCATGAAGCATCTGATAACTGTATAACGCTATAGTAGAAATAACTAGATAGGTAGGGGTTCTAATCTCAATACTGAACACTGTGTGTGTGTGTGTGTGTGTGTGTGTGTGTGTGTGTGTGTGTGTGTGTGTGTGTGTGTGGGTTGAGAATCATATCCTGTGTGGGTTAAACCATTTTGATGTGTGTACCATCCACGCCTGTTTACCACCTCCCAATGGCATTACTTTATATAGTGTGATAATGACATCTGCCTCACATGCAGCATGTTAAACCATTGTACAGGCTACTGTACAGATGTCTATGGAATATAAGGATGTTTGCAATCCATATGTGGTCTATGTCCTCTAACAATGGCCATGTATGTGATATTGTTGCCAAATAGGTCACAGTTAGTGTACTGACACACATGTCAGCATCAGATATCATACCTGACTGAAACATCATGCTGATACAATGTCTGTTACTCTGTCACTTGTCCAGGCTTGTAGGAGCAATAGATGACTCCAGTTGCTATTCCTGGTGGGTTATCTCACCATCCATGAAGGCATTCACAACAATATGTATTGTAAGAGGTAGTGGGTTATGTCCCAAGCATATAATCTATGTGGGAAATGTCATGTGTATGTAGCATTATAGTACATTAAAGTGGATATGTAGGATTACAGATCTGTCCATTGCAAACTCTGTTTGTGTTACTATATGCACATCCCCTGTGTCAGTCTTTACTGTGTTTATGCAAAGGATGTACCATTTTGTCTCCCTGTTCCACCCTGTGAACTCAGGATTGCATACCACAAACCTGTCATACACAGTACCATGCATTCCCTCACTAACTGCATCAAGATTGAGGGTATGGGAAGGAAATGGCTGGGGCAACAGGTGCTGATATGTGAATCTGTTGCAGTCAATATAATAGCTAAACTGGTGAGGGAACTACTGACAATACTCCAATAACCTGTTCCACATGTATAAGCCTGTGGTACTACACGACACTGAGGTGACATGTCTGAAGGCTAGGGGTATGTATGCCAGGTCACACTGTCTCACAACAGTGTCCATCACACATTGTTGCATCCATACGCACCTGGTAAACGTACATATAAATCTGTACCTTGGCTATGAAATGGTCAGTGTATTTCCACTCTGCCATAGTCCATATTGGTAATGTATGCAGGACACACAGACACCTGGAATACAAACAGAATACAGCATGTCAGACTACATTCAGTCAGTGGTACTAACAGCAATAACGCATCATGGCTAATAAGGTACATACACCTTTATGTGTACCCATAACGAATGCAAGCAAACAGCACCTTAAACAGTATTACATAGCTACACTGTACTATATTCACCCTGTGCATCAGACCCATATTAGCCTGTCCCTGCATCGATGGTATGGATAACAGGGATGTGGCACAAGTATCATCTCATCATATGCACAGGGTGTGGTGTGGGTTTTCCAGAGGCCTAGGCTGGGCCATACAGTTGACATCCATGCGTATGTTTGGAGGGGTGTCCTATAGATGGGCTGTGCAGAGGTGCTGTGTCTGTCTGGAGGTAGCTTGCCTTGATACAGATGTGTGTATGTATGCACACATTCATGCCATGTGGTTGCCCTACACAGGGGTATGTTGGACAGCTGCACATGGCAGGGTGTCCAGTTCATTGTCTCTAGTCACGGACACATGAACTGGTCCTGCCAGGGGTCTCACTGGCACCACCAGACCCAAGGCCAGATGCAGTACTGCTTCCTGATGGTCCCTGATGGGACCAGCCAGGACCACGTGCTCATGGCCTGCTCCATTGTGATGTGGACAGCAACCCCCTTTCTGTATAGCTGGTGTCACTGCCACTATGAGAGTGTGAAGGTGCATGGCCCCGTCGACTCTCAGCTGATGTTGGTGCTGACCTACATCCACGTGGCTGATGCCCATCTCCCACCATACGCTTGAGCACAGACATGCCACGGTCGAGGATTGCCAAGGTCTCACCCACTGTCTATTCATGACCTCAGTATTTTGATATGTGGCCTCAATAAGGTCACATATGTCTCCACATAAACCAGGGAGAGTTTCATCCACCACTCTGACTATATGTTTGGTGTGGCATTCACTACATGCCTATGCATCCATGATGGCTCAAAACATGCATCTGGTGACACTTGCTGTGGCATTTACGATAGAAGCTGGATGAGCAGCAGTCCTCCTGTGAGCACCACTGTCCATCCGCCTGTGTGGCACCTCACCTGCACTCTGGCTATGGACAGTATCTACACTTTCAACTGCCATAGAAACCACAATAGCCTGTTCATGCCACCACCTGCCAACTGTCCATCATCTGTGACTGCTGGGGACAGGGCATGTGTGAGCATTATGACTGTGTGCGGGGACATAGTAGGTGAGTGTGGGATGCCAACCAATGGCACAGATTCAGACCCTGACAACACTACCTGTGCCTGAATATGACCATCATCATTGCCAGAGTCTGCAGAGACAATGACATCAGATATTGAGTGGGAGGGACTGTGACCACCATGACCACCTGTGGGGGCAAGACAACATATGTAAATTAATACCTGCACTATATCCTTTCCTGCTACACATGCACACACACACACATGCACATGCACACACACACACGCGCACACACATACAGGTGAGGTGACAGACAGGCATTACACAGACCTCACAATAACCAACTAGTGACATTCACAACACAGTCAGACCACTACATACACACCTTGTACAGGCCTTCAACATCATGCAGTGCAGCACTTTCCACTTCCTGTTATAACTTATATACACCTCTGAGATATGTGAGCTGTGTTACTAGGTAATGGGCCTTCAAGTAGCACATACTCCACCAATGTACACATAATTGCTGTTCACCTGTATAGCACATTGGCAACTCCTACATAACATACCTCTCAACTGTGCAGAGTGTCGCTGAATGCCTACATGTGTGGCTCATTTTTCTGGTCTGTTCATCATAAATCTTGTATTTGTCTGGCACATTACTGGGATGATATGAGGACTGGTGTCACTATTTAATGACATATTTTGAGTCTCACACTTCAAAACCTGCAGTACAGGTATGTTACAACAGAACCAGTTACACTAACAACCTTCTACAGTGGACATTATAAGTGTAGACACCCCTGTTAACATGCCAGGTTTGTCTGATATATAATCTGAGTCTGCAGAAGTCATGTGATAACATTCTTTAATGTGACCTGTGCAATCCAATTGAAAAACAAACACATTGGTTAGGGCTAACATGTAGAAGTTGAAATACATCCAAAAGGCTGGTTGCATGACTGTGCACACCCTTAAACTAATACTTTGTTAAAGCACCTTTTGATTTCATAACAGCAGTCAGTCCTCTTGAAAAGGTGTGCATCAGCATGGCATATCTTGACTTAGCAATATTTGTACACTCTCCCTTGCAGAAGCACTCTGTCAGACTGCGAATACATCACTTCTGCACAGGCCTCTTCAGGGCACCTCACAGATTCTCTATTGGATGCATGTGTGAACTCTGGCTGGGTCCTTCCAAAACGTTGATTGTCTTCTGGTGAAGACATTCTTTTATGGATTTTGATGTATGGTATGAGTCAGTGTTGTGTGGAAAGGTGTACGCCCTCTCCATCCACAGCTTTCTAGCAGACACATGATGATTTGGGACCAAAAGGGACTGGTATTTTGAACTCTTCCTAATCCCTTCCACCTTGTCTACAGCCCCACTTCCAGCTAATGAACAGCAACCCCAAAGCAGGACATTGCCATCACCATGCTTCACTGTGGGGATGGTGTTCTTTTGGTGATGCACAGTGTTGTTCTTGTGCCAAACAAACCTTTTGGTATTGTGGCCAAAAAGTGTAACCTTGGACTCATTACACATAACACATTTCCCCACATGCTGCTGGGGGACCTGATGTATTTTTCTTGAGAAATCCGCCAGACCTGGATGTTGTTCTTGTGTGAGAAGGCTTCCATCTTCTAAACCTACCCTATAGGCCAGATATGTGGAGAATATGTGAGATTGTTGTCACATGTAGTACACAACCAGTACTTGCCAGGGATTCCTGCAACTCCTGTAGTGTTGTTGTAGGACTCCTGGCAGCCACCCTGACCACTTTTGGTCTTGTCTTTTCCACACATTTGGAGGGATGTCCAGTTCTTTGCAATGTCACTGTTACCCCACATTACCACCACCATGTGATGACTGTCTTCACTGTGGTTCGATGGTATATGCAATGCTGTGGAAATGTGTGAGTACCCTTCTCTGTACCTTTCACAAATGAGATCCCTTTGCTGCTTTATAAACTGTATGCTAACTATGCCTTTTGCTGTAGCAGGCAACTGAATAAATTTAGGATGATCCTGTTAGGACAGCTGACCATTATTTGCTGTTAATCAAAGAGTCTCTGTAATTGATGGCTGGTGTGTACCCAAGAAGATGTAATACTTTAATAATATCGAAAGCTGCTTCGACACTGTATTAGCTTCAGCCTGTGCACACATATGCATCTAGCTTTTTGTAAGTTTTGTATGTGTCATAATTGTTCCCCTACCAGATGTGTTAGTTTTACAAATGGATTGTACAGGTTATAGGTCACATGAAAGGTTGGAAGGGTTTGGAAATGTGTTATTGTGCTCTCAATTTTGTATTTCACAAATATCTGGCATTCTAACATTTGTGTGTACAACATTTATATGCACTGTATAACACTAATTTATAAAATATGTTCCTAGTATTGGGCCTTCACCCCCCCCCCCATTTTGTCAGTCTTTGTCCAGATTTCCTGCAATGGCAGCTTGTGAGGTATGCTACAGATATGTGACATCTCCTGAAAATAGCCCCCTGTGATGACCACTGTGATGCAATGCAGTTAACCCCACCACATATGAGCATGCAGATATTGCAAAATAGCTGAGAGTAACAGTTGTGTGCATGGTCAGATGCATGACCTTAACATTCCTGGGGTACTGGTGAGCCACAACAGGAAAATCCCATACTCACCAGCTTCAGGCTGCTATCCAACAGGCAGACCAGAGGGACCTGTGTAGTTCTGGGGGAGAGGTATTGTCAGCAGACTCACATTTGGCATTGGTGATGGTGCTGTGGTACCATTGTCGCCTCACAGTAAGACGTCCTGTTCGATTCTCAGCTAAAGCGTCTTCTGTGTGGAGACATGCGTGAGTGGGCGTACCTTTGTTGAAGGTTGTACATCAGGGCTGGCAACTCAGTACGTAAAAATCTACTGCCAATCATTAGTGGACCAGAGTTCTGCTGTGGTGACCCCTAGCAGGGAAAAAGCTGAAAGATACAACAACAACAAGATGAATGCTACGTGTCTGCACAGGTACAGTACAAGCTATGATAGTACACAATTTGCTGTCCCTCGCCATAGTTGTGCACTTGTGTGCATTAGTAAACCCCACCCACCAATGCAGCTTGAACTGACATATGCATCTAAATACTCTATTGAAGACAGTATGACTGCTATATGCTTAAATTGATGTGCACTGTGGCCTTACCTGAAGGTCCTCAGCTGTTGCCTGGGTGCCACCTACCTCTACGACTGGTGTTTCAGGTGTTGGTTGTTTTGTGGGGGCTGCCACAATGTTGGCAAGGAGCTCCTCCATTGGTGTAAGTAGGGCCAGCGTAGCAGGAACCCTACCTGTGGTGGAACGGTCCCTGGCCACGGCATCAGGCCTTTGCTGTGCATGATGTATCAGGTCAGTTGCCTGATGCCTGACCTAATCGTATATGTGGCCATGATGGTCCAAGGTGCTCACTCTGTGGAAAAGGTCATCTCACAGGGCAGTCACTCCCACAGATTTCGTCAGCCCTGGCTGAACATCACCACATGGTGCTGTAGTATTGTCTCTGTAATGGCTGCATTTTCCTCAGTAGTGTATGCCAGCTGATGCTACATGGCACCTGGGAGATATAAACAGGGAAACACATCACAGAACCTCAGACATTGACCAGCGTTATTTACAGAGCCAGCACATCAATATTGCCTATCACTTACAACCACATCATACCCCTGTCATCTATCAGCACAGTATGTACCTGGATTGCACTCCTGGCCCTGATGTGCCATGTTCCCCCAATGAGGGCCAGTACATTGCATAAGCCACCATTCATCATTCACATTTGTTTAGGGAGATGACAGTGACAGTCTTCTTTGCAGATGGGATGTCAATGGTGCTCAGGCTTTGCTTGCATGCAGTGTGTAATGGAGCTAGAAACATATGTCTGAGTTCATATAGGATGCAGACAGGAATGTTCTGAGGTCCCATGGAGCCTTGTTTTGTTGACTTTGATTAGCCAGTATGCACCTGCTCCATAATTATGAGGGGAGGGGTGTGGGTGATGTGCATATCCACCTACACTGATGGTGAGCCGGGGGGGGTGATGTTTGCCCTAAACCTGTCTGCAGCAGGCTGCATATAGCTATGGTGTGTGTGTATGTGGTTTGATTGACCACCATTACAGGGTGGGCTGTGTTGTCGCCTCTGAGATTGCTGACATATGTGAAGATGACCTTGTGATTGCACTTGGTGGATGTGTCCAATTTGTACTCATTGTTAGCCTTACGGTATTCCATGTGGGACCTTATATGCTCATTCAGACAAAGGTTGACTCACTGCCAAGTTGGTGCCTGCTCCTACTCTAACCAGTACAGCCGATATAGTGACCAGTTATGTGGTTTGTGTATTGCTGGTGTTCAACAAGGGGGCTTACTCTACTTTGGTGGAGACAGGTTTTACAGGTAAGGTATTGCTGAGTCCATACAGCTATGTTGGTGGTCATATGGCTGTTTGTAGTAGGCATGGGCACAAGATGATAACATGGTTGGACACTTCTGAAATTTCAACCTGATAATTATGCTTATTCTAATACCCATGTCTGTGTCAGGGCAATGCCACAACCAGTAGCTGTAGAAATCTAACTCTGAAATTACACACATGTACAACATGTACAGCTTATTTATCTGACATTTTGCATCTCATGTCTGTTGTTATGAGTCAAAGTCAGACAAAAAGCTAAAAAACTTATCCAGAAAACAAAAACATGTCCAGCAGTGGATAACACAAATTAATTTTAATTAAGCACTTTTTGTTTATCAATTAGTCAAACTTCTTCAGATAAAATGAATACTAAAAACACATATTTTTCCCTCCTATGTATCATATGGTTAAAAATCAACCAATTAAATGCATCTAAAACAAAGTCAACATCTCCTAACACATTTAACTATATAATAAAGTAAAACTTTACTTAAACATTAAAATATCAAATATATTCACAAATTATTAACTTTAACTTAAATAATATCAAAACTAACAAGCCTATGCTTAGAAGCCACAGTGGTTGCTACCTTTCTAAACTTCTATGTTTCAAAAGGCATGTGATAGAACAAGAATCATTAATGCCTGGAAAATTGTAAGCAACCATGAACATTTGCCAATACAACTCTAACTTATCCAATTTCAGCATACTAGGACAACCCCTTCTGTCAGAGGACACCTGGTCGATAATTCTAAACTTAAAATAATAGTCACTTTTAACCATTATGTGCTTAGCCAAAGCATTTTCTTCTTTGTGTTTCTCAATTGCGTAAAGGTATTCATAAATACGTTCACACAACCTCCTTTCTGTTTTCCTTATATAAAATGCTTGGCATTTTTGGCACTTAGCTAAATAGCCTACTAATTTAGAATTGCACATATACTTAAATCTAGACTTAAACATTGTATTATTAATAGTGAAGCTATTACCTACATCAATATGCTTACAGAATCTACACATTTCACAATGTGTCATTCCAGTGTGTTTTAACGTTGGATGATAACTATCTTTTATTTCTAAAAGATTTTTCAAATTGCTACCCCTACGGAAAATTATTCTGGGGTATTACCCAATTTGTCTAAGATGGATGCATCATGTCTTAGTAACGTCCAGTTCTTATTAATAATATATGATGTGCAGTTGTTCTATATCACCTTCATTCTCACTGATGAGTTCGGAGTTGATCCTAGGCTCAGACTCAGCCAGATGCTAAAGCTCGAGGTCTTCAAACTGCTCGTGGCCTACTCCCTATCTCATGGTGCAAAAGTGTTTCCCTCAGATCTCGTTTGCCGCTTCAGCAGATTGGGAGTCCTTTTGACAGCTCTGGCCAATATTGTTCAAACTTCTTTACATTTTCTTTTTAAATTTCTCAGTATTACTATAGACAGTAACATTTAGGATTTATATACACTTTTTCTCTGTTTAATAGTTTTACCTAGTTATAGAATACCTTTCAAAAGCATTGTGTGCTTCTTATACTTAGTTTAATAGATCTTGCCTAGAGTTAGACCCTGTTTTCATTGGGGCTATTTTTGCTGTTGTTGCTATTTTTTAATATTGTGTGCCTTATAGTTTAGGGTTATTATTACTGATAATGCATACAGTGTTTACTCTGGTCTTATACATTATATTATATAGTTAAAGCTCTACATTTTTTTAGGGCTGTTATTATTATTGATAAGAGTGCTTACTATGTCTGAGAAGGCTAAATCTGGTTTCAAGAACTGTCCCAAATATTGACAGAAGATGTCTATCACAGATGGGCACACAGACTGTGTGTATTGTCTAGGTGAACTTCACCTTCAAGAAAATTGTGCCATCTGTCACTCTTTTAGTTCTTGCATTCTCCAATAATGCCAGGGGTAAACTAATGGTGAGAGGTTTGTTAAAATCCTCCTTTCAAGAAGCCTTGGATAAGGGCAAGTCTACTAAGTCTTCAAAAACTTTGTCTTCCAGCTCGTCATCAGAATTGCAGCCAAAAAAGGGCTCATTGACATCTAAATCTAGCCGGACAACCACCTCGGCTCCAATGCCTATGGAGCCGGAGGTTGTTGTTGTCAGTAGGAGCCAGTCCCCAGTCTTGGAACTAGTATCTCCTACTCTAAAGACTCCTATTTTGCAGTCAGAGGCCTCTTCCATAACTTCCCAGTCCTAAAGACTATCAGATAAGGATGTGGATTGAGTGGTGCAGAGGCTTTTTCAGTCACAGGCGCTAGCAAAAATTCTGTCTGGTTTGACCCTTAGGGCTTTGGAACCAACCAAGACCCAGCCCATTTCTTCAGTTCCTCCTCCGATTCGATCTGAAGTTTTGGAGGTGGACTATTTAGAACCAATGATTTTGGATCCGCCAGAGCCGACACCCCTGGGGCATTCTGTTCCGACTACTCTGACTTCTTCTGTACCTACCTTAGAGTCTAGGAGCCAACACTCGGGGGTTGGGTCCAGAGAGGATAGTCATACTGATCTTTTGGTGCTGACTCTGCCTCTCGGGGCCTTGGCTCGGGTGAGTTCGGCATCTACCTTGAGCTCAGAGCCCATGGCTTCAACACTGTGGAGGCAGCCTGCTTCTATGGATCCAAGCACCTCTTCGGATCGGAGCAGTGGGGCCTTCAATGCTATGAGGAGAGCATTGTCCTCTTGGGCACTCCCATCATTGGTACCAGCAATCTCTTCCCCATAAAGTTCCTGTGTATGCCTCTGCTTCACTGATCCCTCCAAAGTGTAGAGACCTAGAGTCTCAGGACCCCCCATCGGGTGAGCCCAGCTCTTCCGTGACCTCCTGAGAAGCTCCCACTGAGGATGTTCCCAGGAAGAGGATTTGTAAGAGGAAGCATCTAGATTCCCCACAGGAATCCATCATGTCAGATACTGACTTAGATGAGTCAGAAGGGTCCCCACAGTCCCCTCTGGAGATATCTCTTTTGGTGATATCTTAGAAATACTAAAACAGAGGAGCGGCTGGAACCCCCTTAACCCTACTGATGATGAGTCAGTACTCCTGAAGGCTTTCGGATCTTAACCCTCCACCTCTTGTGTGACTCTGCTTTTTGATGAGTTGATGGACCCTCTCTCTCAAAAGGTGTGGGAGTCCCCGGATACCATAGAACCAGTCCCTTGAAGGCCTAACAAATTTATGACATCACCCCAGGACAAGGCTTTCCTTACCAAAGGAGTACCCGTTGATGCTATGGTGGTGGCGGAGGCCACCAAAAAGGAGTTATCAGAGACCTCCACATCTGTTCATCCTCCTAATAGGGATTCTAGGATCATGGACAGATACAGAAAGCACATGTTTAGTTCAGCGGCCTTTACTCTTCGATCCATGAGCTACCTCACACATTTTATTTGACTGCATAGAAATCTTCTTAAGGAGTTGGGAGATACTCTACAGGGTGCGGTAGCTGTGGAGGCCTCATATAAGGTAACCTCCCAGCTTGCTACTCTAAATTCCCTTATTAACTCTTCCATGCATCTGATTTCATGTGCAGCTGATGGAATGAGTAGGGCAGCCAGTACAGGAATTGCTCTGAGAAGACACGCCTGGATGCGCTTATGTTCCTTTGTGAAGCCCTATAAGTCATCCTTTGCAAACACTCCCTTTGATGGTTCATCCCTTTTTGGACCGAAAGTGAAGGAAATTCTTACCAGGTATGAGCAAGATGGAAAGACTCTGTCTGCCGTAGCAGTCTGTTTTTCCACCCCCACCAAACCTTATCCAAAAGGTCAGAAAAGTGGAAAAATGTGGTTCCACAAAGCCCAAGGAGCTTTCTTTGACACACGTGGTGAAACTCCCTCTAGAGGCAGAGGATGAGGCAATAATGAAAGACACCATCCATGCGGCAGAGGGGGCCTGCAAAATTAGGGTGAGAGGGACCAATTCTTTGGAAAGCCCTACCAGCACTCCTGAAGGGAGGCCCATCTGTCTTTCTCTGGAGGCAGTTGGGGATGCTTATCTTTGTACCTAGACACCTGGCTAAAAATCACAAAAGATTGTTAGGTACAAAGTATAATATCCAGAGGATACACCATTCCCTTTGCTACACCTCCACCTCCTGTGAAAAAAAAATCCAGATGTTCCACCCAATCACAGGGAACAGGCAACCTTAGAGATTACAAAGTTACTTGAAAAAAGAGTCATCCAGCCAGTCCCAGCAGATCAGAGAGGATCCGGAACTTATTCAAGGTTATTTTTAGTTCCAAAGAAAACAGGGGACTGGAGACCAATTTTGGATCTCAGCAGATTGAACAAATCTGTCAATAAAAACAAAGTTTCGGATGGTCATGCCACAGTCTAACTTCCTTTTTTAGAAAAAGATGATTGGATATGCTCAATAGATCTCCATGATGCGTACTACCATATAAAGATGGCCAGACCATCCAGGGTTTATCTGGGCTTTTGGCTGGGAGCTAGTCACTTCTAGTTTCGAGCTCTGCTTTTTGGTCTCACTACAGCCCCCAGAGTGTTCACCAAATGCATGGCAGTAGTCACGGCTCACATGAGATGGTTAGGATTCCAGGTGTTTCCATAATTAGATGACTGGCTCCTCACTGCCACCACCAAGCATCAACTCATACAAGCAAAGGAGACACCCTTAAATCTTTGCAGTCGATTGGGGATTACTGTAAACTGGAACAAATCTGCTTTACAGCCATCCAGATATACCGCTTTTATAAGAGCAGATTTCAGCCAAGTTTCCATGACTGTAAAACTTCCATCAGAAAGAGTGGTGAGCCTTCAACAGCAAGTTCTGGACCTCATCCCCAAACAGAGACCCCCAGTTTCAGTAGTGCTCAAATTACTAGAGACCATGGCTGGCGCCATCATTACCATTCCGTAAGGCTGAATCCTCATGCGGATACTACAATGGCTTGTTTTCACACAATGGTCTTACTAGGAACTCCCAATGTCTCATCCCATTATAATAACAAAGTCATGTAAGAGGGATCTTCTTTGGTGGCTGACCTCTCCTCAAGTGACAATAGGATGTCCATTTGTTCTATCAACCCCTGTTGCCACTGTGACCACGGATGCCTCCCTGATAGGGTGGGGGGCATTTTCAGAGAAGGACAGCCCAAGGCACATGGTAGAATCATGAGGCTCATCTGCGTATCAATGTCCTAGAGATGAGAGCGCTAATTCTAGTGTTGCAGTCCTTTCAAAACTTTCTTCCTGTAGGGACTGTTGCAATACGTCAGTGGTCTGGTACATAAACAAACAGGGAGGAACCAGATCATACCCCTTATGTCGAGAGGCCCTGAGAGTATGGCAGTGGGCAATATCCACCCAGCACTTTCTGATAGCAATGCACATCCCAGGAAGGTCCAATGTGATAGAGGACAAGTTGAGCAGAGCAATTCTGTTGCCTCAAGAGTGGTCCCTGAAACAAGAAGTAGTGGAAAGGATATTCCACAGATAGGGCCAGCTTTGTTGTGACCTCTTTGCAACCCCCACCAACACCAAATGCAGCAACTACTTTGCCCTGATCCCCAACTCGGGGGAGACCCCAAGGGATGCACTTGTACACAGTTGGCCCCTGGGACTCCTTTATGCTTTTCCCCCATTTCCTCTGATATCCAAATTTCTACAGAAAGCCAGCACTCTGGGAAGGACCATTATCCTAATAGCCCTTTACCGGCCTCATCAAATTTGATTCCCCTTTCTGCAGCCTCATCTACTGGAAGAACCATAGATTCTGGACCCAGTTCTAGATCTTCTGATGCATTCACCAGGGGTTCTTCATCCTGCAATTCATACCCTGAAGTTGACAGCTTGGCTGCACCTACTCCACGAATAGCCATTTATCACCTGCAGCACAGAGCATCCTAATCTCTTCTCATAAATCTTCTACCAGGAAACTATACCCGAGCAAGTTGAAAAGATTTTCCATATGGGCATCAAATAATAATATTGACCCATATATGGATTCAATTTCTTCAATTTTAGAGTTTCTGACTAAACTGTTTCATGAAACAGTGGCTGTGGCAACTCTTAGGGTTCAATTGGCAGCACTTTCTAATTTTCATATTGGTGATCAACAGACTCCCATCATGGCACACAGACTTTCTAAAGCCTTCTTTAAAGGTACTATTCATTTTAAACCACCCATTAGAACCCCAGCTGTTCCATGGAATCTGAATTTTGTGCTCTCATGGATCATTTTATCTCCCTTTGAACCTGCATCATCCTGTGATTTGAAATACCTATCATGGAAGACCATTTTCCTAGTAGCTATTACTTCTGCTCAAAGAATTTCGGAATTACATGCCTTGTCCATCAAAGCCCCATACTTGATTTTTTACAATGACAGAGTAATGCTGGGAACAAATCCTTCATTCCTACCTAAGGTTTGTTCTGAAACAAATCTTAACCAGACTATAGAATTACCTGTGTTTTTTCCCAAATATACCAACACAATGGAACACATCCTACACAAACTCAATGTCCAGAGGCAACTTCGATTCTATTTAGACAGGACTAAGGACTTCAGAAAGTCGGATCAACTTTTTGTCTCCTTTTCAGAATCAAAGAAGGGTACTCTTGTGGTAAAAAACACTTTGTCAAAATGGTTGTCAGATTGTATTTCTTTCACATACAGCTCTACGCACATAGGCTGAAGATGTGGATACTGCCCTGGTTGAGTGAGCCTTAACTTTATGATTTAGTGCTTTCTAGCAAAGCTACCTATAGATACCATTTGTGCAGCAGCCACATGGACCTCACCTCATACCTTTATCCCTCATTACAAATTGGATAGCACCTCCAGGGAATGGGCCTCCTTTGGTTCTATGGTTCTGAGGAATATTCTTCCATGAGCCACCCAAGGAGATGGTGCTTGGGACGCTAACCCATCAGCGAGAACGAAGGTGAGATAGAACAACTTCACATAAAGAAGTTATGTACTCACCATAATGTTCCATGTGAGTTGTTCTTCTCACCTTCATTCTTACATCCCACCCACCAACCCCCTACTTTTAAAGTCTTGAGGGTCGGGAAGGTCAGAAAAATCTTAGTGATGCTTTGTCCTTATCCATGGTATTCTTATTTCAATATCTATGTACTTTGGTTATCAATTTGATTGGGCAAACAAGATCTGAGGGAAGCACTATTGCGTCATGGGATAGGGAGTAGGCCACAAGCTGTTTGAAGACCTCGAGCTTTAGCATCTGGCCGAGTCAGAGCCAAGGATCGGCTCTGAACCCATCAGTGAGAATGAAGGCGAGATGAACAACTCACATGGAATGTTATGGTGAATACATAACTTCTTTTTAAAAAATGGTTCTCCATATTATAGGTTGTTACTAAGCTTAATCTAAAGTCAGTGATAAGATTCCAACATACTGGTTGTCTCCACCTGTTTGCCAGACCCCAAAATTGTGGAGTATACACCTGTAATTCTTTTAATTTCAACTTCTTCAATGAGGGACTCTACTACATTCACTGGGTAACCTCGTCCAAGGAACATTTTCTCAAGATTTATACATTTATCTTGAAAATCATCATCACGAGATGCAATCCTCGCTGCCCTTACCAACTGGCCTTTGACCAAAGAGCATTTTTGGTGGTAAGGGTGGCTACTAGAGAAATGTAATACTGAATTGGAGTAAGTACTCTTTCTATGGAGTTTCACTATATATCTCCTATTCTCATGGCCATTCCCCAAGTGAATATCCAAATATGCTATCAGTTTTATTGAATTCCCAAGTGAATTTTAAGAAATTAGTTGTCCCATTAAAGTAATCTACTAAGTGGCGTGCTTGTATATTATTGCCCTTAAACAACATAAAAATATCATCCAGGAATCTCATATAAATTAGGATGCAGTCCTTGATAGCCTGTCTCTTAAAGATGTTTTCTGTTTCCCAATAAACCATAACCATTTTGGTGAAGCTAGCACCACATGGGGAGCCCATGGCTACCCTAGTTTTTTGAAGATAATATTAGTTCTCAAAGATGAAATAGTTATTGGATAAAGCAATGTACAATAACTCATCCACCAAGGATATCTCTGCTTGGCTAGCTCTCTTTCTTTGTAACATAAGGATGACCCTCTCATTGCTTTCCTGCTGGGGTATATGGGCTATCACAAGAAGTCTGTCACGTTTACATTTTTTAACCTTAATAGCTTTCAACGTATCAAGATATTGATTATAGGTTGAAAAAATTCTAAGGTATTCATATTTATACCTAAAAAAATCTTTGTCTGCTTTGATCAAAGTGTTCAATTCTGTAGCTTCCTTCATAGTCAGATCTATGGAGACACCATAATATTTAACCATTAATTTTCAAAGTTCTAGGCCTTGCTGGTCAAAGAGTTTTAATAAATCCAGATGAAATACAGAGCCTGCTTTTAGTCCTGTCGGGTCCTGAAAATTTCGTAACCCTTTAGGAATCAGTTTCTGATTTAAGCATTCTTTGAAATACAAAATCTCCAATTGCAGTTTACATACTTTCAACAATTTCTGATCAAACAATTTTAACTTACTCATGATGTTATCGTTAATGTCCTGATTCAATTCCACTCCCCCAGCCAGTTGTCCCTGTTAGTTATTACCCATCATCTGTGTCCAGATAATCAGATTATCCAACCATTCTGAGAGTATTGGGACCAAAATAAGCCCCAAGGAGGAATTAGTTGCATCACTATTTATCAATGTTGAATAGATTGGAATGTTCTGACTCACTGTAACAGTCCTCTAGTTACTTAAATTCACATTAATGTGATTAGAAAGTGTCAATAATTGTAGAACAGTGTCCGGAACCTGAGATGCATGAAAACTCTCAGGGACCACTTTGTTCTGTCTATGTTCATGTTGTAAGTTATCAATAGCTTCAATTCTTGTTGCCAGAGTATCAACTCATTGCAATAAAACTTCCATTAACACTGTTAGGTTACCAAAGTCTGTATTGCTCATTTGCTGTGAAAACAGACTTGAACTATTATCCACGCCAGATGCCATGAACACCAACAAACTCATACAAAAAGCTAAAAAACTTATCCAGAAAACAAAATTAAGTGAATTTTAAGAAATTAGTTGCCCCATTAAAGTAATCTACTATGTGGCGTGCTTATATATTGTTGCTTTTAAACAAAATAAAAATATTGTCCCAGAATCTCATATAAAACAGGATGCAGTCCTTGATATCCTGTCTCTTAAAGATGTTTTCTGTTTCCCAATAAACCATAATCATGTTGGCAAAGCTAGCACCACATGGGGTGCCCATGTCTACCCCAATTTTTTGAAGATAATATTGGTTCTCAAAGATGAAATAGTTACTGGATAAAACAATGGCCAATAACTCATCTACCAAGGATATCTCTGCTTGCCTTGCTCCCTTTCTTTGTAACATAAGGGTGACCCACTCACTCCCCTCCTTCTGGGGTATCAATGTATAAAGGTCTTTAACATCGATCATGAGGAACCCATGGTCATGGTTATATTCCAGTTCATTGATCTTACTTAAAAATGACCATGAGTCCTTACATACTTATACCTCTGTTGTGAGGTATTTTTTCAAGATGAAATCTACCATTTTAGCACATGGATAGGTGATAGAACTATGTCCATCAACCAAGCATCTCATGGATGGGTCCTGTAAACCCTTGTGTACCTTAGGTATTCTGAACAAGGCTGGAATTTTTGGGTATAGCATTGACAAGAAATTAAACATATCAACACTGATTTTTCCTTCTATATATAAGTCATTGATGTAACGTCTTATTCTATGGTATGCTGTATTGACTTCACTAAGAGATGTTGGTTCATATGCTTCACTATCCAGAACTATGGACGTACATGTGAAATAGTCATCATAGTTCATGATTACTTTGCTTCTTTCCTTGTCTGGTTTACTTACCCTTACTCTGGAAGTTCTTAATAGGTCTAATCCTGCCCATTCTGTTTTATTAGTGTTCCATTTGTAATTATGTTGACTAAATGATCTGGAATCTATTGAACGTAAATGAAGTTCACACATTCATTCAAAAGTTTTTAGTAAAGGATGTAATGGAGGGTTATATGTACTAGGTATACTGAAAGGGTTATTAGAACTATGATCATTGTTGTCACTATTAGCGTTACCCAAAAGAAGTTGCAAATTAAATTTCCTAATGAAACATTTAATGTCCATTATTGGCTTTGCAATGTTCATATTTTGAGCAGGTACAAAAGTATTGTGGTTGGCTGACAATTCAATGGTACACTGATCGATCAACAAAGATAAATAATTAAATACATTAAAGTCTCCTGTATTATTTTTCAAAATTTGTAATTAGTTGTGGCCTTCTATTGCTACCGTTTGCATTTGTTCTCTGTTTGTTCTTCTTGATCTGAAACTGGTGAGGCTCTTTTGGAATTGCGCCTTCTTGTTGTGCATTCTGAAAATGCTGTTGTTGTGCCGTTTGGTTCATTTTGGTACCGTTGTTATATCCAGAATTAG
Source organism: Protopterus annectens (assembly GCF_019279795.1). Lineage (NCBI taxonomy): Eukaryota > Metazoa > Chordata > Ceratodontiformes > Protopteridae > Protopterus > Protopterus annectens. Next base: position 598,963,073 of record NC_056734.1, on the reverse strand, counting down.
TCATTTGTAATCTCTCACTCTGTCTCAATGGCAGAGGCTCCGAAGGACCCTCCAAGTTGTTGAAACCACTTAAGTTATTATCATTACATCTCATGGCCAAATGTTCGATTGTATTAGTCTCACTACCCATATAACTAAACTGTCCTTGAGGGCTACGTAGTGAAGCTTGTGAAGTGGGTGGTCAGGCATAGGCAAGCCCACTATCATACGCAAGTCTGTCACATTTAAATATTTTAACCTTAATAGCTTTCTACTTATCAAGATATTGATTAATGCTTGAAAAAATTATAAGGTATTCATATTTATGCCTAAAAAAATCTTTGTCTGCTTTAATCAAAGTGTCCAATTCTGTAGCTTCCTTCATAGTCAGATCTAGGGAGACACCATAATGTTTAACCATTAATTCTAAAAGTTCGAAGCCTTAATGGTCAAAGAGTTTTAATAAGTCCATGTGAAATATGGAGCCTGTATCTAATCCTGTCGGGTATTGAAATATTTGTAAGCGTTTAGGAATCAGTTTCTGATTTAAGCATTCTTTGAAGTACAAAATCTCCAGTTTGCAGTTTATGTGCTTTCAACAATTTCTTAAACAATTTTAACTTATTCATGATGTTATCATTAATGTCCTGATTTGATTCCACTCCCCCAGCCAGTTGTCCCTGTTGGTTATTACCCGTCATCTATAAAAGATAGTTATCATCCAACGTTAAAACACATTGGAATGACACGTTGCGAAACGTTTATATGAGATTCCTGGACGATATTTTTTATTTTGTTTAAGGGTAACGATATACAAGCACGCCACTTAGTAGATTATTTTAATGGGACAACTAATTTCTTAAAATTCACTTGGGAATTCAATAAAACTGAGATAGCATATTTGGATATTCACTTGAAGAATAACCATGAGAATAGGAGATATATAGCAAAACTTCACAGAAAGAGAACTTACTCCATTTCACTATTACATTTCTCTAGTAGCCACCCTTACCACCAAAAACACTCTGTGGTCAAAGGCCATTTGGTAAAGGCAACAAGGATTGTATCTCATAATGATGATTTTCAAGACAAATGTATAAATCTCAGGAAAATGTTTGTTGCATAACGTTACCCAGTGAACTTAGTGGAGTCCCTCATTGAAGAAGTTGAAATTAAAAATTACAGGTGTGTACTCCCCAATTTTGGGGTCTGGCAAACAGGTGGTGACAACCAGTATGTTGGAATCTTGTCAGGCTGATGGCACTAATACCATTAACTTTAGATTAAGCTTAGTAACAACCTATAATATGGAGAGCCATTTTTTTAACATATATTATTAATAAGAACTGGACGTTAATAAGACATGATGCATCCATCTTAGACAAATTGGGTAATACCCCCAGAATAATTTTCCGTAGGGGCAGCAATTTGAAAAATCTTTTAGAAATAAAAGATAGTTATCATCCAACATTAAAGCACATTAGAATTACACATTGCGAAATGCATATTGATGTAGGTAATAGCTTCACTATTAATAATACAATGTTTAAGTCTAGATTTAAGTATACATGCAATACTAAATTAGTAATCTATTTAGCTAAGTGCCAAAAATGTCAAGCATTTTATATAGGGAAAATAGAAAGGAGGTTGTGTGAATATATTTATGAACACCTTTACGCATTTGAGAAACACAAAGAAGAAAATGCTTTGGCTAAGCATGTAATGGTTAAAGGTGACCATTATTTTAAGTTTAGAATTATCGACCAGGTGTCCCCTGATAGAAGGGGTGGTCCTAGTACGTTGAAAATAGATAAGTTAGAGTTGTATTACCAAATTTTAATGGATGACTACAATTTTCCAGGCATTAATGATTCCTGTTCTATCACATGCCTTTTGAAACTTAGAAGTTTAGAAAGGTAGTAAGCGCTGTGACTTCCAAGCATAGGCTTGTTAGTTTTGATATTGTTTAAGGTAAAGTTAATAATTTGTGAATATATTTAATATTTTTAATGTTTAAGTAAAGTTTTACTTTATTATGTAGTTAAATGTGCTAGGAGGTGTTGACTTTGTTTTAGAAGCATTTGATTGGTTGATTTTAACCATATGATACATAGGAGAGAACTTTAAAAATATGTGTTTCATATTCATTTTATCTGAAGAAGTTTGACTAATTGTTAAATGAAAAGCGCTTAATTAAAATTTGTGTTATCCACTGCTGGACTTGTTTTTGTTTTCTGTTGTTATGAGGCAGCCAGGTAACCTATTCATACATAGATGTGCACAGGTAATACCTGATATACTTTTCTGTTCTATGTCAGTATGGTACACTGTATTTACACTCTTTCTGCTCAGTCATTCCTGTCAACCTGCTAGTGCAGGACATCTAGAGGACACCACAAGTACATGAGGGGGATGATGGTCCAAAATTACTGACACTTTCTTAATATTGCTGTAATACACTTAAGTCATTTGATAGCACGGTAGCCTTTGCATTCACAGACATACCCTGGAGTGCATCTGACACTCATATGGCAAGAAGAGAGAAGAAAGGCTAGGTGTGTGTTAGTGAGGGTAGAAACTTTTAATGTTGCCAGTATGACTGGTATGGGGACAGAGCTAGCTGATATGATGGACAGAAGAAAGGTTGGTATATTGTGTGTGCAAGAGACCAGATGGAAGGGGAGTAAGGCTGTGTGCATCAGAGTTAGGTCCAAATGCTTCTATCATGGTGTGGGTGGGAGGAGAAATTGTGTAGGGGTTATCCTGAAGGAACAGTATGGCAAGGGTGTTTTTAGAAGTGAAAAGTGTGTCCGATATAGCGATGTTAATGAAGCTGGACATTGATGGTGTAATGATGACTGTTGTTAGTGCATATGCTCCGCTAATTGTGTGTGTGATAGATGAGACAGAAAAATCTTGGAGTGAGTTGAATGAAGTGGTGATGACTGTACCCAAGGGTGAGGGTGTGGTGATTGTAGCAGCATTCAATGGGCTTGTTGGTGAAGGGAACAGAGGGATGCAGGTGAGATGGTGGTGGAGTTTGCAAAAAGGATGTACATGGCTCTGGTGAATACATATTTTAACAAGACAGAGGAGCATAAGGTGACATACAAGAGTGGAGGAAGATGCACACATATGGATAATCTCCTATGCAGGAGGACCTGTTTGAAGGAGATTGGAGACTGTAAACTGGTGAGAGGGGAAAGTGTAGTTAGGCAGCATGGAATGTTAGTCTGTGGGATGACGTTGTTGATCAAGAGGAGGAGTGTGATGGCAGCACCCAGGATCAAATGGTGGAAACTGAAAAAGGGTGATTGTGAGGTTGAGTTCAGGGAAGAGTTAAGACAGGCAGTGGATGGCAGTGGAGATTTATCGAATATCTGGGTTACTACAGCACAGCTTGTAAGGGAGATGACTAGAAATGTGCTTGGTGACATCTGGACAGAGGAAGGAAGACAAGAGGACCTGCTGTTGGAATGAGGAATTACAGGGGAGTAAACAGAGAAAGAGGCTGGCGAAGAAGAAGTGGGATTGTCACAGAGATGAAGAAAGTAAACAGGAGTATAAGGAGATGGGGTGCATGGCAAAGAGAGAGGTGGAAAAGGCTAAGGATGAGGTCTATGAGTTCACCTTTATATTGTTGAATGCCATATGTGTGACATGCAAATTGTCGGAAGTGCGGCCGCAAAGAACCACAATGCCGATTCACCATGTGTTTGAATGGCAAATAAGCGAATGCTTCTTTGCCATTCAAACACATGGATAAAATGTCAGAAACTGTTTTCCAGCAAACCATTTTTGACATTTGATACTTTGAAGTTGTCTGTGTTTTGGCATTATGGTTCGCGGAAATGGCCGATCGCATAAATACCATTCAGGCATTCAAAGGTAAACTGGCGTATGAAGGATTGTATGAAAGGTTGGACACTAAGGATTGAGAATAGTTCTTGTACCAATTGGCTAGACAGAGGGACTGAGCTAGGAAGGATGTGCAGCAGATAAGGGTGATAAAGGATAATGAGGGAAATGTACTCACAAGTGAAGAGATTGTGTTGAGCAGATGGAAAGAGTACTTTGAGGGGCTGTTGAATGGAGAGAGTAGGCTGGATGATGTGGGTATGGTGAATCAGGAAGTGCAACAGATTGGCAAGGAGGAAGTAAGGATAGCTTTGAAGATGATTAAGAATGGAAAGGCTGTTGGTCCAGATGACATACCTGTTGAAGCATGGAGGTGTTTATGAGAAATGGTAGTGGTCTTTTTAACCACATTGTTTAATGTAATCTTGGAAAGTGAGAGGATGCGTGAGGGATGGGGAAAAAGTGTTTCATTACCAATTATAAGAATAAGGGTGATGTGCGGAGCTGTAGTAACTATGGAGGGATAACACTGATCAGTCACAGCATGAAGTTATGGGAAAGAGTAGTGGAAGCTAGGTTAAAAAGGGAGGTGAGGATTAGTGATCAGCAGTATGGTTTCATGGCAGGAAAGAGCAGTAGAGATGTGATTTTTGCTCTGAGAGTGTTGATTGAGAAGTACGGAGAAGGTTGGAAGAAGTTGCGTTGTGTCTTTGTCGACTTAGAGAAAGCATATGACAAGGTGCCTAGAGAGGAGATGTGGTATTGTATGAGGAATTTAGGAGTGGTGAAGGAATTTGTAAGAGTGGTACAGGATATATACAAGGGTAGTTTGACAGTGGTGAGTTCTGCGGTGGAATTGAAAGGTGCATTTATGGTGGAGGTGGGATTACATCAGGGTTCAGCTCTGAGCCCTTTCTTATTTGCAGTGGTGATGGACAGGTTGACAGACAAAACCAGGCTGGAGTCCCCGTTGACTGTGATCTGTAGTGAGAGTAGGGAACAGGTTGAGGAGACCCTGGAGAGGTGGAGATATACTCTAGAGAGGGGAGGAATGATGGTCAGCAGGACTAAGACAGAATATATGTTTGTGAATGGGAGGGAGGATAGAGGAATGGTGAAGATGTAGGGAGTAGAGTTTGCAAAGTGATGCGTGTGGGGGAGAGTTAAAGAAGAGAGTACAGGCAGGATGGGGAGGGTGGAAAAGAGTGTCAGAAGTGATTTGTGACAGAAAAGTACCATTAAGAGTGAGAGAGAAGGTCTACAAGATGGTAGTGAGACCAGCTATGTTATATGGGTTGGAGACAGTGGCATTGACAAAAAGGTAGGAGTCAGAGCTGGACGTGGCAGAGTTAAATATGTTAAGATTTTCACTGGGTGTGATGAGGGTGAACAGGTTTAGGGATATGTATGTTAGAGTGTCTGGCCAGGTTGGACGGTTTGGAGACCAAGCCAGAGAGTAGCGGGATTATGTTGGCTTGGACATGTGCTGAGGAGGGATGCTGAGTATATTGGGAAAAGGATGGCAAGGATGAAGCTGCCAGGTAAGAGAAAAAGAGGAAGGCCTATGATAAGGTGTATGGATGTGGTGATAGAGGACATGCAGGTGGTTGGTGTGACAGAGCAAGATGCAGAGGACAGGAGGAAATGGAGACAGATGATCGCTGTGGCAACCCCTAATGGGAACAGCCAAAAGAAAGAGATGTAATGTCAGTCTTCACAGGGTGCGAATGATTTGCCAGACATAACACAACTCTATCAGTAAATGACTACAAATATGAGGCACACATATGGTCAGTGTACATAACACTGGACAGTTGAATGGTATGAGCTCAGTATATCACATGTAGTTCAACCCACACATCTGCAACAGTATTTCACTATGCAAATACCCTGTATAGGTCCCTCACATTTCTGTGACAGACATGTATATCATAGGTGTATTCACAATTAACATATGGTTATCTACAATATCCCAGTAGCTGGTCTAGTAGTGTCACAGAGTGAGTATTGTTCAACACACACTCCAGTAGTAGTCATATGTGAGCCATCCTTTCCTTGGGTGGCTCAGGGGCCTGAGCTGTGAGCTATGTTACTGCAGACAGACTCAGTTGCTATGGCCATAGGTTCTGATCAGCAATATATCAGTACAGCAAGTCTTGTTGAGACATATTTTTTGTGCTTCCTATTTCCCATTATTGCATACCCCCTACTGCATTCTATTACATACTTACTTGTTTGACATACCTTTTTTTTGTCCACGTATGGTTGGTTTTATTCCACTGTGTGTAGCTTGTTGTTTGGTCTGTGTGTATGTCTGTCTTTCTCTCTCTCTCCCCCAGATATAGGGTATACATCTGTTTTGCATAGGCAGCAGCTTGCCTTTTGTAAGTAATGCTAATGAGCATCTGATGGTCTGTGCACCAGTTGGTGTCCCCCACTTGCTAATTGCATGTAGAACAGCTGTGGTGTTATTCCTATAGCCAATGGCATGGCAGCACATTCCTATAATTGATTATGTCATGTGAGCATTGCCCCTATTCCTTGCTGTGAGGACAACTTCATGGAGGTGTGTGAACAACAGCATCACAGAAGGTAGTTGGAAATACCTCTTACAATGAAAACTGTGGAGACAGCCCAACAAACTGGGGGAGAATGTTCCAGACATAAAGAAAGAATGTAAGTATTGCTGTTATACAGTTGAATTAATGCTAGTTTAACAGTGTTTGTGTGGATATGTCTTTTCTGCTTGATTTTAAGTCTGACAGTTATGTGGTTGACATAACTCTGAACTGTAGGACTATCTGTAGAATGGCCATATTTTGGACTCTTATGTTTGGTGTGTTCCTCAGACATATTTTGTCTTTGGAAAATGAGTAGCAACACCGTGGGGATTGCAGTCAAAAATGGTATCATTCATTTGTGTTTCTGACTTCATATCCTTCAGAAAAGATATGTTACATCAAACCCTGTTACACCAGCAACTGTCTCAGTTTATAACAGCAATATTTCACATATGCCCCTGTTTTTGGACCTCTGTCCTCCAAGTTTGTCAGGCTTTATCCAGATGTCATGCAGTAAGAGGGTGATAGCTAGGGTATATCATTACTTAGTGCCTTCATTCCTGATACCATCCCAGTGATGTGTCAGACTGCCAGACATATTATGTGTAAGAGGCCTTATATATGACTACAAAGCCTGGACATTCAGTGGGACTATGAACAGTTGAGACGTCTGTGTATTTCTGGCAATTGTTGACAGACTGTCAGGATTGTGTAGCAGTGTAGTGTGTCAATGTTATTTGGCTTGTGTAGGGAGGGTGGTGGATGTATGTGTTATGGCTCCTTTTCTGCCTGTGCATGCTGCTCCTGTTCCTGGTGGTCTATCAGCTGTATATCTTTGTAGGGCCAGACTGAAACATGTCCCATACCATAGTCAGGCATCATACTACACTGTGAATTGGCCAGTATATGTAGGGGTAGTGTGTGAGTGGCAAATATGTTGAGATGTTTTTGTTCACACAGTCCTTATACTGTACTATTCCTTTAGCTTACTGGTATGTCACTCTGACTGTGATGGAATTGGTTGTAGGTATGCACTTTCACACTGGTGTCTGTTTTTCAGTGCTGTTACATCCCTGTAGTGCCTGGTATATTTGCCAATACATGTGTAATTCCCCCTTGCAGATTTGGGTCAGTGTTGTATCAGTCCAACTGTAGTTTGGACAGTGCTTGGTGACATGCTTAGAAGCTGAGTGTAGTTTCCCTAATGTGATGTCATGTCCAGATATTCAAAGGATGTACTGTTGCCTGGCCCCCATAAGTGTTATGTATTTCTGACACATCAGTGGGTTGATGTGAGGATTTCAGTCACTAAGTAGTGAGAGGTAATTGAGTGTTGGACTTGTGCTATTTCAGTCAATATATATTAGGGCAGACATGAGGGTGTTACTGCAGCAAGTGTGTCAGTTTATCTACTCCAGCATTGTCCCTATTTTCATGGCTTTTCCCCTCACTTTGTCAGGCTTGGTCCATATTCATTGCACTAAGGGATTCTGAGCTTACCTCTCGACTGTCTGGATTGTTGCAGTATGTCCAGGTTTATTGATCATATTTCTGGTCTGTTCCACAGATTCATTATTTTTATATCACTGCTAAATCACGGTGATGATTTGAGGATTTCTGACAAGAAATGATAACATACATTTCAGTTTCAGAACTCACATCCTTCAGAACATGTATGCTAAAACAAACCCTGCCACTTTGGCAACATTCTACATTTATAAGAGCAATATTTAAAATATGTCCCTAGTTTGGGACCATTGTCCCCCCATTTGGACAACCTTTGGCCAGATTTCTTGCACTAAGAGGTTGAGAGGTATGACTCTACTACATGTTATGAGCATATATCTATATCTGTCTATCTATCTATCTATCTATCTATATATATGTGTGTGTGTGTGTATGTATGTGTGTGTGTGTGTATTACTATAGATATATATATATATATATATATATATATATATATATATATATATATATATATATATTTTTTATATGTATATATTTATATTATGTATACATTTTCCATATATATGCATCTCCATACATATATACATGTGTATATGTATAAATACAAAACCTGACTGATTCTACAGAATCTTTTCCCCACTGTTGAATAACTTTACTGCATGATATGTTTGAAAAAGCATCTACAATTCTTACGACTTAAATCGTGTAGTGGTACATTGCCCTGACTATGGTGTACAGGGGCCCTAGATTCGAGACTTGGCAGGGCTGATAGTTTTGTTGCTAGGTAGAACAGTGGGTGATTAAAACAGAGTGATTAAAACAGTTTTAAGCAGTTGTAAATGGGTTTGCATGATGCTAAGCGATGCCAAGACATGGTTAAATGTACAGATGCTTAATCTGTGTTGGCTTCCCTTAGCGACATTTACCAGTGAGTAAATCCATTTAGCTGACCTACCTGCTGCATAGCATTCATGTTTGAGCAATGCTTAAACCTGCTAAGCCTAGCTGAGCATTGCTAACCATTGCTGTCATACTAATCACTTCATGTAGTAAGTGTATATGATTTCCATTACATAACATTGCTCTATGTGCTTTCATTACAGGAGCAAGTGGTGTAACTATACTGTATGGGACACATGTATACATGGGTGGTTTCACATGTTATATGCCATCACACTTCTGTTTATACCAGCTAAACTACCCTGGGTGACAAAAATAACTTACACATATTTTAATATGAAAATAGTACTTTTAACACTGCTTTCCCATGTAAAATTGGATTGCCTATATTAATACTTTAACCATGTACACCTGCATGCAAAGCCGGGACTCTGACCACTACACTATCTTGGTTTGGGATTTTGAGCTGTATATTTTTATTTATCTCCTATTTCATATTAATATTATATTATTATGTTAAATGGAGAGAATTGAGGTTTGTGGCCATGTCATTGAGGACTGCTGTCATGACATAATGGCATACATTTCAGTTTCAGTCTTGGATCCTTCAGAACATTCATGCTAATGCATAACCTGTCATTCCATCAACGTTCTGTCTGTCCTCTGTGCAGATGGGATGACACCGGTGCTCAGGCTGTTGTTGACTACACTGCAGAATGGGATTGAGATCCCATGCCTGTGTTCATGTAAGATGCAGCCAGAATGGTATCAGGCCTTTGAGAGGGCATTGCAGATCTGCTTCCTGATCATGAGGAGAGGAGGGCAGGTGCTGTACATGCACGTGTGTACCTATGGGGGGATAGGGGGGTGAAGTTTACACTTCTCCTGTCTGCAGCCAGTTGCCTATATATATATATATATATATATATATATATATATATATATATATGGCATAAGTGTATAGTGTGATATGTGTGTTGCATCTAGAATTGCAGACACGTCTGGAAGGCCTAGTGATTGGCCTTGGTGGATGTATCCAGTTTGCACTCAAAGACAGCCTTAGGGTACATCACCTCTGACCTTATTTGCTTGTGCAAAACAAGGTGACATGGCTGTCAGTGAGGCACCTGTTCCTTCTTGGCCCATCCTGCAATTATTTCCACCTATGATGGTAGTTGTGTATTGCTGTTGTCTACCACAGGCATTCAGCCTACCTTGAGGGGATTGATGTTGTCCTGTCAGGTATTGCTGGGACCATAGAACTATGTAGGTGCCCACATAGTATTGTGGTGTGAGCCTGGACACTGCTGCTAGTTCCAACATATGGGACTTCCTTCATGTGGGCCTTGCCCCTTTACCTTGCCTGTGCAGGGGGCATTACTGAGGTGTGGGGGCTACAGCTTCACAGACAGTAGGCGAGAATACATCACAGGACATGACATGTGGAGACAGCCCAACAACATGGGGGACAATGCTTCAGAATTGGGTACAGATGGTATGTCATTAGTGCTGTTATACACATGGAGGGTTGCTAGATTGACAGTGCTCATCTGGACATGCATTTATTGAGTGATTGATTTATTTAGTGAGTGACTTGACATTTGACAGTGATGTGCCTCTGACATACCTTTCAACTAGCATGTTGTCCACAGAGTGGCCAGAGGTTTGTCTGTTATGTTTGGTCTGTTCCTCGAACAATGTCTGTTTTTTGTGGGGTAGGATAATGTCAGGATTGTAGTCACTAACTGTTGACATCCATTGGTGTTCCAGACATCATATCCTTCAGAGATGTTATGTTACAACAACACGTGTAGCACCAGCTACTGTTTCAGTTTGTAACACCATTATGTTTGATATGTCCCTCTTTTCATCCCCCTGTCCCCCAAGTATGTCATACATTGTCCAGATGTCCTGCACTACGAGGTGCAGAGATATGGTATAGCATTAATTACTGACTGCACTCCATTTATCATCCTAGTGACCTAGCAGACTCTTGGCAATGGTATGCGGCAGTGACCAGGATTATGGTGCCACATCCTGGTAAATCTGTGGAAATCTGTACATATGACAGTTATATATGTATGGCCATTGTGAACAGACTGCAAAGATTGTGCAGCAGTGTTGTGTGTAGATGTTTTTGGGGCTGGGTAGGGAGAGTAGAAGATGTGAGTGCCATACATCCTTTACCTATCTGACTGTGCATCCTGCTACAGCTGCTGGTGGTCTATTAAGTCTATATGCTTGTAGGGGCAGACTGTGAAATGTCCTGTAACACCTCAGGATTCCCAGTCCACTGTGATTTTGGCCAGTATATGTCAGTGTAGTGTGTGTGACTGGCAATCAGAATATGTTTGTTCTGACAGTCGTTCTACTCTAGAGTTCATTTTGGGTATTGGTGTGTTGCTGTGACTGTGGTGCAAATGTTTTTGGGTGTAGATTTTTGCACCACTATCTGCTTTTCACTACAGTTCCATCCCTGTAGTGCATGTCATATTTGAATATACATGAGTATTTGCCCAGAGCTGATGTGGAGGAGTGTCTTGTTGGTCTTACCGTGCTTCACAAGGTCCCGGGTGACATGTTTGGCAGCTGTCAGGGGATTTCCATTCTGTTACATGACTGCGGTAATACCTTTACACTCTCCAGAGGCCTAGACACTGTCCAGATGTGTGGCTCATATGTTTGGTCTCTTCTCCAGACAGTTGGTGTCCTTGGCTAATCAGTAGGATACTCTGGGTAATGCAGTAAATGGTAACATCCATTGGTGGTACTGACTTCATATCCCTCAGAAAAGATATGTGACAACAAACCCGGTAACACCAGCAACTGTCTAAATTTATAATTACCAGCAACTGTCTAAATGTATAACAACAATATATCCAATATAATCCTGTGTTTGGTCCTCTGTCCCCCAATTATGTCAGGCTTTGTCCAGATGTCATGTACTAAATGGTTCAGAGATATGTAGTATCATTATTTATTGCCTTCATTCCTGCTACTATCCCATTGATGTCATAGACCCCTCCCCCCAGGCATGTAACAAGGAAGTGACCATAGATATGAGTCTTGTGCCTATACATTCTGTGGGAAACTATACATTTTAGAAGTCTGTGTATGTCTGGCCATTGTTAATAGACTGTCAGGATTGTGTAGCAGTGTTGTGTGTACATGTTATTTGGGCTGTGAAGGGAGTGGGGTACATGTGAGTATCATGAGCCCTTTCTGACTGTGCATGTTGCTCCAGTTTCTGGTTCCCTATCGCCTGTATATGTTTGTAGGGGCAGACCATGACATGTCCCGTAACATCTCAAGATTCCTACTACACTGTGACTTGGGAACAATATATGTAGAGGTAATGTGTGAGTGACAAACAGGATATTGTTGCTCACACAGTCATTATGCTGTAGTGTTCAGTTTACTTAGTGGTATATCACTGTGACTGTGGTGCAATTGGCTGTGGCTATCAGTGGTGGCTTATCCCATAGGACTGCAGCCCCCTCCCAGCTGAAAACCAAAATAAAAAAAAAAATCCCAGAACTCATGCATGCATGAGTGGAAACTCAAATCCAGACTGCTGTTTAACCAGTCCAGATTTGGAAGAAGGCAGCAGTCTAATAGATGCCTTAGAAGTCCATGTGGTTACAGCCACACAGACTGGAAGGGGATTGGACTGCAAGGTCTGCAGTCTGTGCTTGGAACGCACGTGTGTGTGTGTGTGTGTGTGTGTGTGTGTGTGTGTGTGTGTGTGTGTGTATGTGTGTATATATATATATATATATATGTGTGTGTGTGTGTGTGTGTGTGTATGTGTGTGTGTGTGTGTATGTGTGTGAAATGCTCCAGTTAACTATAACTGGTGGCTAGAGAGAAACTCAGGTTCTAACTTTGCGTGCAGGCAGTAAGAACCTGAATTCCCTACCCACCACCACTTGTGAAAAGCCTTCAGATTTTTACCTCATAGTTTTGTTATGTTCTGGAGTTTCAGACATCTGAATTTCAGACTTTAAATTCTTCAGAAAGTACTTGCACAGTTCTAGCAATTTTATAAGTTTATAAGATCAGTATTTGAAAATTGTCCCTATTTCTAGGGCTGTATTCCTCCATTATTGGCTTTGTCCAGGTGTTTTATGCTAAGAGGCTAAGAGCTATGGTAAGAACTGAATTCACTAAATTATAGCTATTTAAGTTTCAGTCTTCCTATCTTTCATGAGAGATCTGATTTGGCATAGTGGTATGTTGCTCTGACTGTAGTGCACAGAGTCCTGAGTTTAAGACTTGGCAGTGAAATGCATGGTGGTAGTACCACATTTTATTCTAGCAGCTTTCCAAGGTTATACAAGCAATGTTTAAAATGTTTATTTATTTATTTATTTTATTTTACATTTGTTGACCGGGCTAGTCTAGCTGGACATGTATCCGTTTTCAGTAGAGGCCCGGGGAGAAAAGCTCCAGTGCAGGCAATAAACAATGATTTGGCAAATAAAGCATTAATATGAGTAAACAATACAAGGTAAAAAAGAAAAATCAATTTCAACACAAAAGAAATACTAAAAATAGGAGATAAACTTATAATATATGCTACTGTATTAGACTTATAAAACAGAAACTATAACACTACTACTAATATATACTACTGTATTAGACTTATAAAACAGAAAAAATAACACAAGATGAAGTTAAAAAAGGTTGCTGGTAAAGTCTACTTCTCAGATATAAATCTCAAACTATTGAAAGTGTTTGTGAGGAGCTCAGTAAGGGGAAAGGGGAGGAAAATTAGGTAAATGAGGACATGGTTTCAGTCGGGATTAGCACAAGGACATAACCACCGTGCTTTAAGATGTTCTCTGATGTGTGTTTTGAAAAGAGAGGTAGAGTTTTGATTAGTTATTTCTTGAGGGAGTTGATTCCAGTTTTTACCTATGGAATTTGAAAATAATGAATCCCCAGCTTTATTATATGATTTAGTTAGAGATACTAGGAGTTTGTTAGCAGAACGGAGTGTGGCTAGGTTTTTACATGGTATGATCAGTTTTGTAAGGCTAGGGGTGGCATCAGGGTAGTAGAGGGTCTTTTGCATGATGAGTAGTTGTTGATAAAGTAAGTGGTTAGTTAGCTCTAACCAATCTAGCTGTTTGAGGTTAAGACAATGGTGTGTTCTTAGGGGAGTAGCAGTAATGAATCTGGCTATGCTATTGTAGCAGATAGAGAGTTTGGTGATGTTATTTTTGGATAAGTTAGTATAGATAGGTGAGGCATAGAAGAGGGTGGAGATCAGGTGTGTCTGAGCAATGGTTTTTCTAGCTACTGGGGAAAGAAAGGGTTTAATTCTGTAGAGAGTCCCAATTTTTTTTGTTGACAGCTTTAATAGTGATGTTGATGTGTTCTTCATAATTGAGACTGTTATCAATAGTTACACCTAGTAATCAAGTGGTCTTATCAGGGTTAATACTGGTTGCATTATTTGAGGAGATAGTAAAGAGAGGTGTGGGAGATTTATGAGTGGGAGTAAAGAGAAGAAGCTTAGTTTTTTGGGGGTTAAGGAGGAGGCAGTGTTGCATAAACCAATTTTCGACAGTTAAGAAGAAAGTTTGGGTGAGGGACTGGAGGGAGGGAATATTTTTAGCAGTGCAGATTAATGTTGAGTCATCAGCATATTGAATGCAGGTGGCTTGTGGTATATTGAGATGTAGGTCATTGATAAATAATGAAAAAAGAAGGGGGTCAAGGATTGATCCTTGTGGAACACCAATATTTACTGGGAGTAAGGAAGATAGGTTGTTCTCCCATAGGACTGCTTGTTGCCTGTTTTGGAGATAGCTCTTAAACCACTGTAGCGAGTGTGGGCTGAGAGAATAAAGGTTTAGTTTGTCAAGAAGTATATTGTGGTTAACCATATCAAAGGCTTTTGAAAGATCTATGAATAGTGCTGAGGAGAAATGATTTTTGTTTCTATTATTATTTATGGAGTCAGAGAAGGAAAGGAGGGCAGTTGTAGTGCTGTGGAATGGTCTGAATCCATGTTGACAGTCGGCTAGAAGTTTGTTTTGAAGAAGGTAGTTAAGAATTTGTTTATGAACACATCTTTCCATAATCTTGGCTAATGGGAAAGTAAGGCAATAGGGAAAATTTGAGAGTTCAGTTGATGAGCCTCCTTTGTGTATGGGAATTATATGAGATATTTTCCATAAGGTGGGGATTGTTCCCTCAGTGATAGTCCTATTAATCAGTATGGATACTGGATAATTGATAGCTTTTGCAGCTATTTGTAGGTATTCGGATGGGAGTTGGTCAGCAGATGGGGTGCAAGGTTTGAGTTTTTAAGAAGCTTATAAATAAGAGATGTAGCAACGGGTTGAATCTGAAAGGTCTTGGATGAGGGTAGAGAGGTATTTGGTAAGGAAGCAGTAGATGTGGGTAATGAGTTAGCTACCGATTGAATGGCTTCTGTAAAATACTTATTAAAGGCTTCAGGGATCTGTGTAGCATTGTTGAGATGAAAGCCTGAAGGGGTAGGAGTAGGTGAATGTCCAGGTTTAAGAAGTTTATTAACACTTGACCAGAATTTTTGAGGGTTTTGTCTGCTTTGTTGAAGGTGAAGATAATATTCCTTTTGTCTCTAACAGTATCTTTCTTGGTGGCATTTCTTAATTGTTTGAAGAGGAGGTGGTCAGATGCACATTTACTACCTCTCCATTTGGCCCAGATTTTATTTCTGAGGATCTTTTTTCTTTTGTTTGCTTAGATAGCCATGGAGCAGATTTGGATCTTATTCTAGTAAAGTGAAAGGGGGCATGATGATCAAGGATTTGAAGAAAGGTTGTATTAAAGTAGGTCACTGCTTTATTAAGTTCAAGATGAGTTAGTGGTGACCAGTCGCATGCTTGCAATTCAGTAAGGAAGTTATCTGGGTTGAAGAACTTTTGAGCGGGATGTTCTTAGTTTATGAGTGTGTGGAATATTCACTTTTGTCTTATCACATATGTAAGCATATGATCACTGATATTATCTGGAAGGGTTCCTGGGGTATAACTGCAAGGATGGTTATTAATAAGGATCCAGTCAAGAGTTGTTTCTTTTCTATTTTGTTTATGGATTCTAGTAGGAGTTGTTATTAATTGAGAGAACCCATAGAGATTAATATGGTTAGTTGGGTGCTGGTTTGAACAGGTTATCCAGTCAATGTTAAAGTCACCAAGTATTATGGTTTCTTGGGGTTGTTGGTTGGAAAGTGAACTAAGTAATTTTTCTAGAGTCTGAGTATTATTACCAGGGGGAAGATACATACAAATTAAGTAGATTGATTTGTTGTTGTTAATCTGGAGTTTGGTTGATAATGATTCAGCTTTAGGGTCTATTAATGAAAGTTCATTATGGAGGGTAAGTTGGAGATTAGATTTATAGATGATGGCTACCCCACCACCTTTCTTGGTTTTGCGGTCGTTTCTGAGTATGTTGTAGCCAGGAGGGGTTATTTCCTGGTCCTGAGTAGAGGGTTTTAACCATGTTTCTGTAAGACATAAAATGTCAAATGAATGCAAGTCCAATAGTGCATGGAGGTGATGAACTTTGTTATTAATGCTTCTGATATTAAGGTGAGCTATAAGAAGGGAGTTAGTTGTTTTAGTACATGGTGAAGGTAAAGGTGGAGGATGTCTATTTGTGTTTAGTTTAGCCTAATGCCAAATGTGTCCCTGATTTTTGGGATTTTGTCCCCCCCCCAATAAATTTTGGCTTTTTTTCCAGATTTCTTGTGCTCATGTGTGGCAAAGTTTAGAAATACAGTTGAGTGTTGAGTGGATTTTACAAGGAGCTAACAGCTTCAGGGGAAGACAAGTTTAGTGCTGCTTATGCTGAGTCTGCTTGTATTGTTAATAGCACGACAGGTAGTATACTTGCTTTTGATGCAGAAGACTGTGGTTTCTACTCCAGCAGTATGTAGATTCATTGCTGGTACTGTGTTGCACTTTTAAAGGGGGTGGATGCTGCAGTCGTCTTTGGTGGTGTTACCTAGTAACTATGAATCTGTTATCAGTTTGCCATCCATTCCCTATTGTAATATTACTAGCTTATCATTTTTTACTGCAACATGGGTAATGTATTCCTCAAGGGCAACAGACACTTTATTTGTAGATGAAACAATGAAATATAAAGTTGTTTGCAAGCAGCAACCTCTTCATTAGTTACAGATCTCTTTAATGTGGAATTATTTCGATGACTTTTACTTCTGCAGAGATTGCGCATATTTACTGATACTGGTGGATTGTAGAAAATTGAGTAGACTTATGATGGAAATGTTCTGAATTGGGGAGTTTTGTCATTATTGGTGTATTCATTTTGTTTCATTGTTTACTTGAAAAATGTTCAAAACAATACATTTGAAACACCCTCTAACAACTGTACTGTATTATTCAAGGAATATAATTTAAAAGACTCAGGAAGGTGTATCAAAGGACACATGTATGTTTCATGTGCAAAGAGCCTATGATCTGAAAACAGCCGAAAGTTAATCTTTGTCTGCCACTGGCCAGACATAATTTCTTTGAATGTGGGTTTCAATGCTGTTTTATTGAATGTGAGTTTCAAGGGCAGAGCAGTTTTAATGTTAAGTCTATTTTCATTGTGAGACTGCATTGCTTTGTTTAGCAGATGTCTATTGGTGTTTGTGCTGTAAAATGTAAAATAAAACTTAAATGAAATCCAAATCATCGTAGAAGTAAAGCAGTATGCACATTACAGTGTTTATGGTAAATGGGTGAAATAGCCAAGTAATGAGACATTGGAATGGCTTCAGGGGGGAGGCCTCATTTGACCATGATTTTGTGAGGGGGAAGGGCAGCAAACTCAATGACAGCCCCGGCTGAACTATACCTCTCAACTGTCCAGAGTTTCACAGAACGAATAGAATATATGTTATTTTTGGTTTGTTCCTCATAACATTTCTGGGTTTCTGGCAAATCATGTAGGAATGAAGTCACTAAATAATGCCAAACATTGAGTTTCAGACTTCATACCCTTCAGAAAAATGCATGCTAAAGCAAGACCTGTTATTATAGCAACTGTCTAAGTTTATCTTCTTCTTTCAGCTGCTCCCGTTAGGGGTCACCACAGCAGATCAACTGTTTCCATTGCTTCCTGTCCTCTGCATCTTGCTCTGTCACACCAACCACCTGCATGTCATCTCTCACCACACCCATAAACTTTATCTTAGGCCTTCCTTTTTTCCTGTTACCTGGCAGCTTCATCCTTAGCATCTTTTTCCCAATATACTCTGCATCCCTCCTCAGCACATGTCCAAACCAACATAATATTGCCTCTCTGCCTTTGTTTCCAAACCTTCCAACCTGGGCTGACCCTCTAATATAATATATTTATTCCTAATCCTGTCCATCCTCGTCACACCCAGTGCAAATCTTAACAACTTCAACTCTGCCATGTCAAGCTCTGACTCTTGCCTTTTTGTCATTGCCACTGTCTCCAACCATATAATATAGCTGGTCTCACTACTCTCTTGTAGACCTTCCCTTTCACTCTTACTGGTACTCGTCTGTCACAAATCACTCATGAAACTCTTCTACACTCACTCCATCCTGCCTGTACTCTCTTCTTCACCTCTCTTCCACACTCACCATTACTCTGAACTGTTGATCCCAAGTATTTAAACTCATCCACCTTCGCCACCTCTACTCTCTACATCCTCACCATTCCTCTATCCTCCCTCTCATTCACACACATATATTCTGTCTTAGTTCTGCTGACCTTCACTCCTTTTCTCTCTAGACCATATCTCCACCTCTCCAGGGTCTCCTCCACCTGTTCCCTACTCTCACTACAGATCACGATGTCATCTGAAAACATCATAGTCCATGGGGACTGTCAACCTGTCCATCACCATTGCAAATAAGAAAGGGCTCAGAACTGATCCTTGATATAATCCCACCTCCACCTTAAACGCATCCGTCACTCTCACCGCAGACCTCACCACTGTCACACTATCCTCATACATATCCTGTACCACTCTTACATACTTCTCTGACACTCCCGACTTCCTCATAAAATACCACAACTCCTCTCTAGGGAGCCTGTCATATGCTTTCTCTAAATCCACAAAAACACAATGCAACTCCTTCTGACCTTCTCTGTACTTCTCCATCAACACTGTCAGAGCAAACATCACATCTGTAGTGCTCTTTCCTGGCATGAAACCATACTGCTGATCACTTCTTAACCTAGCTTCCACTACTCTTTCCCATAACTTCATGCTGTGACTGATCAATTTAATCCCTCTGTAGTTACTACAGCTCTCCACATAACCCTTATTCTTAAAAAAATTGCACCAAAACACTTTTTCTCCATTCCTCAGGCATCTTCTCACTTTCCAAGATTTCATTAAACAATCTAGTTAAAACCTCCACTGCCATTTCACCTAAACACCTCCATGCTTCCACAGGTATGTCATCTGGACAAACAGCCTTTCCATTCTTCATCCTCTTCATAGCTATCGTTACTTCCTCCTTGCTAATCCACTACACTTCATGATTCACTATCTGCACATCATCCAGCCTTCTCTCCCTCTCATTCTCTTCATTTGTCAGCCCCTCAAAGTGCTCTTTCCATCTGCTCAACACACTCACCTCGTTTGTATGTTTCCCTCATTATCTTTATCACACTTACCTGCTGCACATCTTTACTAGCTCGGTCCCTCTGTCTAGCCAATTGGTACAGGTCCTTTGCTCCCTCCTTAGTGTCCAACCTTTTATACAACTCTTCATACGCCTTATCCTTAGCCTTCACCACCTCTCTCTTTGCCATGCACCTCATCTCCTTATACTATTGTCTACTTTTTTCATCTCTCTGACAATCCCACTTCTTCTTCACCAACTTCTTTCTCTGTATACTCTCCTGTACTTCTTCATTCCACCACCAGGTCTCCTTGTCTTCCTTCCTCTTTCCAGATGTCACACCAAGCACCTTTCTAGCCATCTCTCTTACTAGCTATGCTGTAGTTACCCAGCTATTCGGTAACTCTTCACTGCCACCTACTGCCTGTCTTAACTCTTCCTTGAACATCACCTCACAATTACCCTTTTTCAATTTCCACCATTTGATCCTTGGTGCTGTCCTCACACTCACCCCCCTCTTCTTGATCACCAGTGTTCTCCTACAAACTACCATCCTATGCTGCCTAACTACACTTTCCCCTGCCACCACAGTCTCCAATCTCCTTCAGACTGGCCCTTCTGCATAAGATATAATCCACCTGTATGCATCTTCCTCATCACAGCCATGTCCATCCTTTTCGCAAAATCCACTACCATCTGACCTTCTGCATTCCTTTGCTTAACACCATACCTACCAATCACTTCCTCATCCCCTCTGTTTCCTTCACCAACATGCCCATTGAAATCTGCTCCAATCACCAGTCTCACACCCTTGAGTGCAGTCATCACCACTTCATCCAACTCTCTCCAAAATGTTTCCTTCTCATCCATCGCACACCCAACTTGTGGAGTATATGCACTAACAACATTCATCATTACACCATCAATTTCTAGCTTCATAAACATCACTCTATGCGACACTCTTTACAACTCCAAAGCACTCTTAGCATACTGTTCCTTCAGGATAATGCCTACGCCATTTCTCCTCCCATCCACACCATGATAAAACAATTTGAATCCGCCTCTGATACACTAGCCTTGCTCCCCTTCCATCTGGTCTCTTGCACACACAATATACCAACCTTCCTTCGGTCCATCATATCAGCTAGCTGTCTCCCTATATCAGTCATACTGCCAACATTCAAAGTTCTGACCCTCACTATCACAGTCTTAGCCTTTACTTGCCTTCAGGCATGCCTTCCCCCTCTTCTCCTCCTTCAGCCAACAGTAGCCCAATTTCCGCCAGCACCCTGTTGGCCAACAGTACTGGTGGTGGTTGTTGTTAACCCTGGCCTTGACTGATCCGGTATGTATATCTGTACTTTTGTCTGCATATATTATTTGGCAAAATTTTATGCCGGATGCCCTTCCTGACGCAACCCACCCCATTTATCCAGGCTTGGAACCGGCACAAAGAAATGCATTGGCTTGTGCATCCCCAGTGGCTGGGTTAACTGTCTAAGTTTATACAACAGCAATTTTTAGTACTGTCTGTAAGTTCCCCCATATATTTGGCCTTGTCCATATTTCCAGCATTAATAGCTTGAGAGGTACGTGCAAATAAATCACTTTGTAGAATTAGGTATATATCCAAACCTCTCAAATGTGTCAGACTTGGAATCAAAATGCTGCTCTCCCCCTAATAATCCCTCTGCAAAATGGCAATTTTGGAAGAAAATGTGGAGGGTTTACAATTAAGAAATAATTGTAATGATCAGAGTTATAGATTACTTTTATTTCAGAAATGCATGTAGATTTTCTTATTTTGTCAACTGCTCAACTTTACAGTACTAATATTAAAAAGTGTCCCTTCGTTGACAGGTTTCCATCTGTATTGTGTGGCTAGTTTATATTTTTGCATCACATTTTTGGTCTGTTTTTCATAAAATTGTAGTTTTCTGGCAAATCATTAAAAATTGAAGTTAGAAAATAATGACAGACAGGTTTCAGATTTCATACCCTTCAGAAAATTCACACTAATGCAAGACCTTCTGTTCTATTATCTTTCTAAGTTTATAAGAGCAATACTTAAAACATGTCCTTATTTTTTGGCTTTTGTCCCAGTTCTATTTATGGCTTTGTCCAGATTTCTTGTTCTGAGGTTGAGAGTTATGACAAATGTGTCAGGGCTTTCACCGTCAGCCAGACACATTTCAAATTGTGACATGCTTGTTGCAACCCACTCTCCCATGTAGTAACTCTGGATGTGTCCAAGCAAGGCAAGGAGCAGTTATGCAGTGTACGTGTGGAGAGTATCCCCCATCCAAGGTAGACACAAGTACTACAGTGGCTTTTAATCTGTCCTTCATTTTGCAGAATGTTCTGTTTTTCTGGTTTTCTGTCATATTTTTATACTGCTTATTTATGCTTATTATTATTCATAAAATGCATGTTGTTGCACTTCCTGTTGCTCTGTTGTTTAAGTAGCAATGCTTTAATGACCATTAGGTAAGCTTGTTTGAGATTGTAAGATGCAAGTAAGCTTTAATAAGCATACTGTTAAAGGATTACCAACATCAAAAGACTTTTTGTTGTTGCCATGCAGAGAATATTTACATAACCAGATAGTGTATAAGCCTTAAGTACTGAAATGCATATGAAAGTATTTGTAGTAAAGGACAGGATTACAGTATTTTCAGAAGCTCACTACATTTGTTGGATACTTGCAGTCATCTTTGCAGGCTTTACCAGTAAACTGAACAGAATGCCAATCTATCATGTGTGGTCCATAACCTGTGCAATAATCCTTTAAGCACTTTATCTTGAGCTTATTTCTTGCTTGCTGTTCATTTTTTACTTTGATAATGTTTTTCCCATGAAACAAGTAGATAGTTATTGTCAGGCAGCAGCTATTTTTTGGATAAGAAACATTTTTACAAGTGGGAGTATCACAGAGATTCTTATTTTCAGCATGTTACTTGGTACTTTTATAAAGCTGAATACAAATTATAATTATAACTTCAGTGCAAGGAGAAGTGTTTTGAGTTGAATGCTGCTTGTTTTTTTATACTTGATTTTGACCGGCATTTCAGTAATGCATTTAAAAAGTAATTTATTTTTTCATGCCTCACAACCTTTTTGTTTCCATCTACATATTAAGTAAGCTGTCACGTAGCCAATGCATTGAAATATTTTTTTCTTCTACACTTCATTTTGTCTTGATTGGACTCTCATAATGAAGGTTTGGCACCTAGGGCAGTGTATTTAATTAAAGTCCCAGTTTTTGTGGTTTTGAGCATAGCCCCACCCCTTTCTAGTTGGCCACACCCCTTCCCATTGGCCGCACCCATTCAACTGTCTCCTGCAGCCCTCCTTTGATTTGAAGTCACCAGCCACCACTGGTGTGTATGCACTTTCACACCAGTGCCAGTGTTCCACTAGTGTTACATCCCTGTAGTGCCTGCTATATTTACAAATAGATGTGTACAGCCCCAGAGCTGGATTTGGGTAGTGTTATGTCAGTCTGCTGGTAGATTGGATGTTGCTTGGTAGCTGAGTGTAGTTTCCCTAATGTTGTGTTATGTCCACACATTCATAGGATATCCAGTTGTCTGGCTGATATCTTTGGTCTATTGCCCATAACTGTTGTGTATTCCTGACACATCAGTGGGATGATGTGGGGACTGAGATCACTAACTACTGAGAAACAATTGAGTCCCGGACTTGGGATATTTCAGTCAATATATGTTAGGACATACAGATTTACTACATCATCTTTCTCAGCTTATCTACTCACATATTTTTGATATGTCCCTATTTTCATGCCTTTGTCTCCCTACTTTATCATGGTTGGTCCAGATTCATTGGACTAAGAGGTTCTGAGCATACCTCTCCACTGCCAGGATTTTCACATAATGTCCAGATATTTGGCCCATACTTTTGTTCTGTTCCACAATTTATTAGCATTTGTGTGGTAAATCACTGTACTGACCCAAGGATTTATGTTAGTAAATAATGACATAACATTTCAGTTTCCATCCTCATATCCTTTAGTAATTGTATGCTGAAATGCATTCTGTTGCTGTAGCAAATGTCTTCATTTTTAACAGCGATATTTGAAATATGTCCCTATATGTGGCACACCCCCCCTGTTTTACAGCCTTTGTACAGGTTTCTTACACTAAGAGGTTGAAAGTGATGGTTCTGAGGTATGGCTGCACCGCATGTTATATACATACATATGTATGTATATATATATATATATATATATATATATATGTATGTATAACTATGTTATGTATCAACTTTTTCATATATACGTTTCAGCACACACACACACACACACACACACACACACTCATATATATATATATATATATATATATATATATATATATATATATATATATATGTGTGTGTGTGTGTGTATGTCTATATGCAACAGATGACTGATTCCACAGAGCTTTCTCCCTAATGTTGTATGCCTCTATTTCATGATATGTTTGAAAAAATAACATTAATTTCTGCAGCTCAAATGATGTAATGGTACAATGCTTTGATTATAGTGTACAGGGTCACAGAGACTTGGGACTGATTTTTGGATTTTTTTTCATTAATGTTAAATGACCAGAATGCATAATATGTTTGCGAAAGCATTACAGATTCTCACAGCTCAGATGGTGTAGTGGTATGTTGTTGTGATTGTCAAGCACAGCATCCTGGGTTCAAGACTTGGTAGGGCTGACTATTTTGTTTCTGGGCAGAACTAGGTCTGATGGATGCAGAGTGATTAAGGCACTTTTAAGCAGTTGCAAGCAGGTTAAAAGAAAAAGGGGTGATAGGAAAGTGGTGAAACAAGGGGGACACAGAGGGATGTACAGTATGAAAGGTAGCTAGGGATGTGCAGGATGGGTGTAGTGAAGGTCCATAGCTGTCCATTTCTTCTACAGCAACAGCTGTGAGTTTCTACAGACTTTGGAGGTGAACCTGGACACTGAAACCCCTGAAAGAGGGGTGAGGAAAACAGTAATGTGCTGTCAAGCCAATTGGACCAGATTGCATGTATCCAGTGGACACGTGAAAAATGGATAGCTATGTATGGGGCATAATATTTTTTTTTGGGGGGGGGAGTGATGGCATTTTTTTTAAGGTGAGAGTGGGATGTTGGGGAAGGATAGTAGGTATATTTGGGGAGTTAAGTTGAGTTGGAAGAAAAACAAGACAGACAAGACAGCAGGCAGGGGTAATATATGACACAGGTGGGGGGTAAACACCTTTAACAGGGAAGGTGGTTGGGAATCAGATGCCCATGAGCCCCCAAATGGATACAGTAGGACTGAGGCCCCCACCCATGGGCAGTCTCTACTGCACCTTCATGGCCCCAAAGGTGGCTGTGCTAGGGGCTGGACAGGAGGGGCAGGCTGACCCTTAAGATGTGCCAGGCAGCCCTCAATCTAGTGCAGCTGCCCACCAAACTCCTTTTGGATGATGCTATGCACCAAACCCCGGACCTGGCTTCGGATGATGGTGTCCTGTCTACGCCCGCTGCCAAGGGGGGATGGGTCCTGTCCCCTGAGGCAGTTCTACCCAAAGGTAGTGTAGGACCAGCAGAAGAGGAGGTTCCAGGTTGGGTCCCAGACATGCTAGGGCCTGGTGCCATGGCCAGATGCGGCAGGACAGGCAGATCCAGTGGGATCTACCTTTCCAGATGTGCTATGGTGTTGAGGTTTTACAAAATTTGTTTGTTAGTCATGAACAAAACATTTCAAAATTAGTTTTAACAGCATGCATAGGTGCTCCCATTAACCCAAAACAACAGATTTGGAACAGTTGCATAGCAAACAGAACACATGCATAAATGTAGAAACAGTAGGCATCATAACAGCATGCAAGTTACATTGATAGCAACAGGCCACAAATGATAGCATTTGAACAAGAAACATTAATAATCAAACGATTCAATATTTGTAGAACAATAGGACACATGTCCCAACAGTAGTTTTGGATAAATACATACCTGTTGATTATGTGAATGAATTATTGGTGCAGCTAGGGTAGGGGGGAGAGCGAGAGATGCCAATTTACAACTGTATAGGCTTCGATTGTTCACAGCTGTACTGATCATTACTCTATTCATTACTCTCCAGGTATGACCTCATTTTACATCTACCTATGGCCTGGGGTTGGGCAGTGGAATGTTTGTACACAGCCTATTACTAAAGCCTTCTTAAAGCTAATACATACATTTCCTTACCTGGCAGACCTGTGGAGGAAATATCTGTTAACACTGCCTGACTGTTTCTACACATATTCACATATTCAAGGTTACATATGTGACACTGACAGGGCTGCCCTGCACTCGTGTGTGTGTGTGTGTGTGTGTGTGTGTGTGCTACTGCCATACTCTGTCTGGATATCTATCTGTCACCCTGGGTATTGGCAGCGGTGACCACTAGCCGTGACAACATGACACTTGAGGGACATTTATCGGAAGAAACCACTTGGTGTGTGTACTTATCTTGCTGTCATTTGCAGCCATGGAGTTGGACAGTGGAAGTATTGTACACAGTGTATTAGTACAGCCTTCTTACAGCTAATAGAAACATTTCCTTACCTGGCAGACCTGTGGAGGAAATCTTTGTTAACACTACCTGACTGTTTCTTCACATATTCATATATTCTTGCATGAAAGTATGCATACAGCTTACTACCACTCACGGGATTTGAGCTATTGAAGAACTCCTGTTTCATGCTTGACTGTTTTCTGTCTAATACTCTCTTGGTTGGACACTCTGACCCTGTAATTCTGACATTCATGCATGGCAGATAGTTCTTATACTGTGTATTAATAATTTGACATATTACAATCTGGAAAGCAATGGTTAACACAAAGCACTGCTGCAGGGGATACAGTATAATAGTTTACACATTACTATTCACGGATCAAATCTTGGTGCATGGAACATTTCATATAGTTGATCTCCTGTTTTACAGCTCCACAATCTTTGTCAGATGAGCCTCAGTCAATTCATGCTGTCACAGCCATAGTTGCTGTGCAGAACCTGCACCCATTTATATTCATACCACCACATACCAAAGTAAACACAACAGTCTGTGGTTTTTAGTTTTATTGAAGGGTACTGGCACTTTTATTGATAGATATCCTGCACATCAGTGTTACTCTGCTAACATCTCCTTTACTCATTACACACAGTACACATTCTAACCTACTAGCAGTTGACATTTTACTCCTTTCTATTTCTTTGCCCTGAATACTGCAAGTTAGATTTGTACTCACCAGCTTCCCAGCAGAGCCTTAGCAATCTGCTGGCATGGACGTCTATGTTCGCAGCCCTTTCATCTGCAGCTGTACAGGAGATAAGGAAACATTTATGCATACCTATCAATCACATACTCAGGCTGAACTTTGGTAAACACGAATTGATACTGATACTTACACACTTCTGTGATATTCTGTGCCCATGCATCTTGGATCCACTGGTCCAAGAGCTCCCTCTTTCTATGCTTGAGGTCAACAAACTGGTGCTGGACTTGCTCACAAGTTCGAGGGGTGCCAGTAGCACTGGTGAGATCACGTAAGAGATGGTCTCAGGCCTCCACTTTGTATTTGGAGCCCTGTACTGGCTCTGCAGCAGTCTCTCCTCATGGTCTTTCACTAGGAGTCTAGCCATGACCCTAGTCTCCTGAATGCTCCAGCGTTGCACCCCAAAGCATGACCCCTCTCCTACGCCAGTCATAGTGCCTGCAAAGATGAGCTACAGCTGGTTATGACTGTATTCCCACCTGCAAGGTTTAAATAGAGCCAAATTCCCTCCCTTTGCCATCATTGGACCATTTTGAATATGCTAAGCAAAGGTAAGCGACGTGTAAACCCACTTAGCTAAGGTTGGCAATGCTTAAAGGGATAGATGTTGAGCACTGCTTATCAATGTGCAAATCTGCTTAGCTGAGCTAGTTATTGCTTAGCATTTACATTTAAGCAATACTTACACTAGCTTAGCATAGCTGAGCACTACTTAGCATTGCTCAAATTTCATTTTATAGAGTATCAGGATTTTGGGATTGATTCATCATTACTGACATATTATAATGTTATGTTTACCTTCTATGACATCCCCTATGTGCTTTCATTAAATTATATTCTTGTGTGACTATATAGTATGGGGGACATGTGTTTATATGGGGGTTTCACATCTTTTCTAGACTGACACCTCACTTTTGGACCTGCTACACTACCCTGGTTGACAAAAAAACAGTTGCCGCATAATTTAAGTTTACAAAAATAATTTTAACACTACTTTCCCATAGAAAAATAAGTTGCCTGTTTTGGTACTTCAACTGTGAATATCTGCATGTAAAGCCAAGACTCTAACCACTACACTATCTCAGTGTGGAAATCTCACCTCTATATTTGTATTTATCTTCTAGGGGATATTTAAGCTATGGTAAGCAGAGGGCCATAACGCACACACCCGTTTAGCTATGCTTAAATATTCCTTAGCCTAGAAAAAAAAGGTATATATTATTATTATATTATTATGTGATATAAATGAGTCTTCTGGTGTTCTGACAACTCATTGAGGATTGCAGTCATGAAATAATGGCATTCATTTGGCTTTCAGGTTTCTATCCTTCAGGGAATCCTGCTAATACATATCCTATTTTCTATCAGCTTTCTAAGTGTGTGAGGGCAATTTTTCGGACGTGTCCCTATTTTATTATTTATTCCCCCCATTATTTGTTCCTTTGTTAACATGCACTGCTGTAAGGGAATATTGGTATACATTTGCTTTCAGAATTCTACCCTTCAGTAATTCATGCTAATCATGACCTGTTTTCTGTCAACTTTCTAAGTTTTTTGGGCAATATCTGTGTTGTGTCCCTTTTTATTTGTGAATTTGCACACATTTCCTGCTTTAGCAGGTTGCGGAGGTGTTGTATAGCACTTTGGCAATGCAGGGGATGTGTCACAGAACCTGTCACACTCCCCCCCTGCATTGCTTTCTTGTTGCTGATGTTTATTTCAGTGTCCGTGGACACTGAAATGATCATTATTTCATTTCACTGTCCATGGACACTGAAATACTGGGATAATATTAGAGTTAATCTCTAATATTATACCAGATCAATTACGGCACTTTCTGAATGCAGGGGGCATGTTCAGTGTCCGTGCACTACTTGGACACACCCCGTGCACTCATTCACAATTTGTGCCCATATAGGTAGTTAAGCAGCACTCCTTCACAAATACGCAAGGCATGGTGCTGTGCTATACGGACACGAACCATTCCGTGCAACAATAGTTTTATTCTTGCATGGAATTTATTGAATCCCGGGAGTGTCTGAAATTATGAAGATCTGTAGTATAGCTGAATCCCAGCAATACAGAAGCAAGGACTTTGAAAATAGAGTAAATCAGAAACATTTAAAACTAACTGCATTTAATAAGGATGTAGAAGGAACTGATCCAGTTAAATTTATAGACAGAAGGATATTCTCATTGATGGATAACCTAATGGCTTATACTCTCAAGTAGTTTGAGTGCACAGAATAGAGTGGGTGTGTAATGATCTGAGGTGTACAAAAATGTTTAATCATTAAATGTCATGCTTCCAAATCACAGTGACTAATAACACAACAGTCTTTCAAAAGCATATAGAGATAACTAAGAAGAAAGTAGGACTACAGGATGACTTCTTCACTAGAGTTCTAAATACATAGGACACAATATAATATGGCCATCTGGAATATACTTAAGAAAGAGACTGCTGCCCATTTAAATTGCCCAGCCATCCAAAAATTCACATGATGTGGTAGCAGCAATGCTGATAATCTTTGGAGGAAGTACTGCACCTGTTTAACAATGGAGTAGGGAGAGAGGAGAGAAGCTAGTTCTAGGATGGTGTGATGGCTGTTTGTCCAGAGGATCAAATATCCAAATTAAAGAAAAGTAACAAAAAGGCAAAGGTTAATGCTACTGATAATGGTCTTGGGCTGTGGGGAGAAAGCATTGTAGCAACATAGCAAATGTGCACACAGAAAGAGATACTGTGATCTGAAAAGGAAGATATTACATCACCTAGACAGTGGGAGGCCTATATGATTTTGTGGGTGGAGGAGAAAGCTAAAGAAGAGAAGCAATATTTAACCAAGTGAGAACAGATAAGTCTGAAGACATGCTATCAGCATCCATTGCTCCAGAACAAAGAGGTGGAGAAGACAGAAGCATCACACGGTGCATAAAAAGTGAAGTAACATCCTACTTCAAAGCAAATGGCTTGACTCCCGCTATTATAAGGTAAGAGATAAAGATGGCGGAAGGAGAAGCTTGTTGTAGCAGCTCATATTTGCTGATGATTCTTGCATTGTTTCCCCATGTTTTCTCTTATTTGTTGGGAGGTTAACATAATGGTTAAGGTTTTTACCTTATAGGCACCATGTGCAAGGTTTGATATTTACATAGGGTGATTGGTTAGGTTTAAAATGGCTGACAAGGGAAGCTAGCCTAGTATGAACCTATTTTATGCTGACTGAGAACCCTGAAGTAAACTTCAGTGGAGAATGACTGGAAAAAGTTATGAAACAATTGCAGTGAGGTCTTGGTGAGTTCCCTGTCGAAGTCTACTACAGTATGTATGATACAATGGGAATAAAGAAGGGAAGAAGCAAGAACAGGTGGAACTGATCTGGACTGAGTGACTTGTAGAATCTATAAGGGACACCTGCCCTTAAGTAGGTACCTAAGGCTTCCAATTTTCCATTTGTATTATTTGCAATTTAAGAGTGAGAAACAGATTACTGGTTATATTATTACAGTGTATTTACTATATTCTGTTTAGTGATATTAAGGGGGCAGTTTCAAGGGTCAGAGTTATAGTAATACATCTTATTAGGGGCAATACAAGCAAACATAAGCTGATATGTGTAATTTGCATACATACATATTATAATTTCCATTGAGATGTGTTTTATAGAGCTGCTATTGTTTGTGAGCAATATTTATAGAAATCATTATAAAAACATTTTAAATAATAATATGAAAATGTTATATAGTTGTCACAGAATGAAATCTTGGAAAGTGAGAGGATGCCTGAGGAATGCAGAAAAAGTGTTTTGGTACCGATTTTTAAGAATAAGGGTGATGTGCAGAGCTGTAGTAACTACAGAGGGATTAAACTGATCAGTCACAGCATGACGTTATGGGAAAGAGTAGTGGAAGCTAGGTTAAGAAGGGAGGTGATGATTAGTTGATCAGCAGTATGGTTTTGTGCCAGGAAAGAGCACTAGAGATGTGATGTTTGCTTTGAGAGTGTTGATGGAGAAGTACAGAGAATGTCAGAAGGAGTTGCATTATGTCTTTGTGGATTTAGAGAAAGCATATGACAGGGTGCCTAGAGAGGAGTTGTGGTATTGTATGAGGAAGTCGGGCGTGTCAGAGAAGTATGTAAGAGTGGTACAGGATATGTACAAGGGTAGTGTGACAGCGGTGAGGTCTGCAGTGGGAGTGATGGGTGCGTTTAAGGTGGAGGTGGGATTACATCAAGGTTCAGCTCTGAGCCCTTTCTTATTTGTAATGGCGATGGACAGGTTGAGAGCCTAGATCAGATAGGAGTCCCCGTGGACTATGATGTTTGCAGATGACATTGTAATCTGTAGTGAGAGTAGGGAATGGATGGAGAAGACCCTGGAGAGGTGGAGATATGCTCTAGAGAGAAGAGGAATGAAGGTCAGTAGGACTAAGACAGAATATATTTGTGTGAATGAGAGGGAGGACAAAGGAATGGTGAGGATGCAGGGAGTAGAGGTGGCGAAGGTGGATGAGTTTAAATACTTGGGATCAACAGTTCAGAGTAATGGTGAGTGTAGAAGAGAGGTGAAGAAGAGAGTACAGGCAGGATGGAATGGGTGGAGAAGAGTGTCAGGAGTGATTTGTGACAGACGAGTACCAGTAAGAGTGAAAGGGAAGGTCTACAAGAGAGTAGTGAGACCAGCTATGTTATATGGGTTGGAGACAGTGGCACTGACAAAAAGGCAAGAGTCAGATCTTGAAGTGGCAGAGTTGAAGATGTTAAGATTTGCACTGGGTGTGACGAGGATAGACAGGATTAGGAATAAGTATATTAGAGGGTCAGCCTAGGTTGGAAGGTTTGGAGACAACGCCAGAGAGGCAAGATTACATTGGTTTGGACATGTGCTGAGGAGGGATGCAGAGTATATTGGGAAAAAGATGCTAAGGATGAAGCTGCCAGGTAACAGGAAAAGAGGAAGGCCTAAGATAAGGTTTATGGATGTGGTGCGAGAGGACATGCAGGTGGTTGGTGTGACAGAGCAAGATGAAAAGGACAGGAAGAAATGGAAACAGTTGATCTGCTGTGGCAACCCCTGATGGGAGCAGCTGAAAGAATAAGAAGAAGTTGTCACAGAAATATATTATTGTGATTAGTTTGTAGCCATTAGCAGATTTGCTGTAGTATCTACCATTATGTAAGAACATAGTGTGTGTTTACATATTTTTATTGTTCAGGAAGTAATTGAACTATTTTGAATTGAACATATTTTGGTATAATTTTGTTCAACACAAAGGGACAGAGTATAGGTGGGGCATTACTCCTCATTTCTCAGCCCTCATTATGCCAGTCACTGAGTATAATGCCCACTTTGACTTAATCTGTTCAGACACCTGCAACAGTTGTAATACCCGCAGAGATACCTTGCTAAAAGAATACAAGGCCTAAACAATATGACCCATATGGACTGACTCAAGGCTCTATGACTATACTTTGTATCCTATAGACTGATGAGAGATTATCTCTACATGGCATACAAGACGTCCTCCAACCCAATACTGATAAATTTACTGCACATCAGCAAGTCAAACGGCATCAGAAATACTCAGTCTAGTGATCTAAATCTTTTCTACAAAATCATCAGAATGGTTTGAAGGGACAGGTTTATCTTGCAGGGGATACATCTGTAACATACTCTCCATTATCATACAAATCATACAAAAAGACTCATCATCATCAACATCAGGCCCATTTTCCATTTTCTACTTGGGGTTGGGGAATCGTGTTAACTGTTGCCATCTCTCTCGATACAGTGCCACACTCATGACACTCATGCCTGACTGTCACAGATCTTCTTTCACACAATCCATCCACCTCTTTGCTGGATGTCCTCATTTCCTCTTACCTTCTTCCTGTCTGTCTCAAATCTTCTTCATAAGATTGTCTTCTGCTATTCTGCATGTGTTCAATCCACCGTAATCTGTTCTCTTTGATCTTTTCTGCAATTGGAGCTACTTTGGCTTCTGCACTTATGTCCTTATTTCATTGTCTGGCCCACATAGTGCATCCTACCAAACTTCTCAGGAACTTAATTTCCATCGCTTCTAGCTTCTTCATCTGCTTTGCCTTTACTGCGCAGGTTTCTGTACCATACAGTAGTACTGGTCACACCACTGTCTTGTACACCTTACTTTTCAGCTACTTTGGCATTCTTCTGTCATAGACTACACCTGATAGTCTATGCCAGTTGGCTGCACCCCCTCTGGTTCAAGCTTTGACCTCTTCATTCTGACTTCCTTTCTCCTCAACCACCCCTCCTAGATACTTGAAGCTAGTTATCTGTTCCATTATCTTCCCTTATATCTGAATTTTCAGCTTCTTCTGATTTCCTAAGTTTGCTGCCATTACCACTGTCTTATCTGTGCTTAGTTTCATCCCACGTGTCTTCAGTTTTCCATTCCATTGCTCTATACTTTGCCGGAGATCTTCCTCAGAGTCTGCCTGGAATGCCACATCATCTGCATACAGCAACGTTATTGATCTGTCCCCTCCAACCTGTTTGCTTATGTAGTCCATCACCAGTATGAACAGCAGTGGGCTCAGAGCTGAACCCTGGTGTACACCCACTCCCACTGGTAACCCCTCTGTGAGGCCATACACTGTTCATACTTGAGTCATTGGGTCCTTGTACATAGCCTGCACTAATTCTACCAATGTTTCATTGTCTTCAAACCACAGAAGCACTGCTATTCAACAGCAAGTTGGATCTGTGTATGGGAAACAGAAAATTTACTCCAAGTCTGTCCCCATGCTACTGATGGACAGAGATAGCTCTTAATTGCTTTATCCTATGCATGGGTCCTCTTATATTGTCTATGGTATGATCCCAGTTATTATCACTAGGGGCAATATATAATTATTGTCCATGGATGGATAAGGCCAGTCTAACACCAAATGGAATGCAATAAGTTAAGCAACAAAAGGGAAATTGGCTATGCTTAAAATGGCCGGCAAGGACAGCTAGCCCTACCCTATATATGAGATGTTTGTTGGCAACAGGACAGAATAATATTAGTGCTTTGGAATGAGGGGTCAGTATAAGTTAGCATTTCTTGAAAAGTGTCTCTCACACACACACACACACACACACACACACACACACACACACACACACACACACACACACACACACACACACACACACACACACATAGAAACACACACACACACACACACACACACACACACACACACACACACACACACACACACACACACACACACACACACACACACACACAAACATATATATTCATATACAGGTTTACTATCACAATCTTGAAGCCCACAGTCTTGAATGTTACAGAGTTCTGGGACCATAATATTGAAAATGAGAATGATGAATATCAAAATATCTACAAATCCTGAATACTGAATATCCCTACCAGCATCAAGTACTAACGTGAGTCCTGCTGGGGTTGGGGGGGGGGACAAGTCCAGAAGTTTAACATTGTAATCTTCAGCAATTTGATCTTATTATCTTAGTCTTATGGTTAAAGAACTTAGCAGTTCAGACTCTGGGCTTTAAGGTTGCATGTATAAAACATATTTATGATTTTCACTGAGATATTTTTCATGGATTTGTGATTGCTTTTGGAGAGATGATATAGAACTGTTCTGGAGATGTTATAATGGTGTTACAGAAAATCATTATTATAAGCAAGTACAGAGCTAATGTTTGTTAGAGAGTTTATTTTTATGCATGAAAATGTTCTGTGCTTATTTTTATTGCTTGTAAGAAGGTTCCTGAACTGTTTAAAATTGAACATGTTTTAGGGTAATTTGTTTCTAAATAAGGGGGCTGTGTACAGATGGGGCATGTACAAACAGGAGATATAAGAGATATCTATTATCAGATTGACAGAATGCTGTTAATAGTAATAGCTGAGTTTGGGAACTACATATGTGTGGGTGGGCGTACTAGATGAATGAGAGTAATGGATGATAGTAGTTTGTAGAGGTATTGTTAGAGGCATCAGAGAAAAGGTGGACAAAGTATCTCTTGTAGGCCTGTAGTCATAGATAATGATAGTCTACTATAGTTTTATGAACATGCAGTATAATCAGTATGCAGTTTTAGTAGCCCAACAGATATCAGACTTACCTTTGGTACAAAAGGTTGTGGGTTCTATTCCCACATCAGGTAATTGTATTAATATACTGATACTGCAGTGCAGCATTGCTGTGTGTGTGCTATAGTCCTGAGAAGTATCTTCCTTCAGATGAAATGTTAAACTGAGGCCCCATCTGTCTGAGTTGATTGTGGATGCAAAAGACCCCTTGTCACTCATTGAAAAGGGAAGTTCTGCCTTTCTTTGGCCAATTTCCTCTAGCCAGTATGAATGTTATCTTATGCCTGACCTGAAACGAGTCCATTGGCCATGTAGGTCTTACCTGGTCAATAAAGTGGAACAATAAAATAAGAAAAAAAAAAAGCTTTTTTTTGGCATTCTTCCAGGTAGTATTGCAATTATGACATTACGATATGTAGAATTAAAATAGCATGTATAGTACAGAAGGCAGCTTGCATAGAGGAGATTGAAGTCATATAGCAGTAGAGGGAGGCAAAGAAATGGTTTGAGTAAGGGGAACCAAGGGATACAGTTGACCTAGCCACTGAAAAACAATAGAGAGGTGCAAGAAAGTAAACAAGGTTGGAGGAGGATCTTAGGAGAAGGTTATGAAGATGAAGTGGTGATGGTCATTTATAATATATGGGGAGTTAATAATCTTATTAGATGTCTAAGGGTGATGAGACATCTGTAGGGGGAAATAACAGACATTATCATGTTGCAGAAGTCTAAAGTAAAGAGTAGGGATCTTAGTAAGCTGCAGTGTCTATGAAAGGGGAGATAGGATGGATGTGGTGTTGGTGGTGCAAACTAGATTAGTTTGTGAAGTCTGCAGAGTCAAGAGTCAAGAGTTGAGGAGCTGAGTAGGTGGTAGATGCATAAGGGAAGTTAGGAAGATGGAGATGGATTCTCTAGGTTCTATATTTTTATGGTAGAGATATTTTTATGGAGGCAAAGCTAGTGAAGGCTGGGGCTAGGGTAATAATAGGATGGAATTTTAAATTGGTATTAGAGGCCAAACTTGACATAATGTGCAGGGTAGTGGAATTTTGTGGAAGATGCCAACAGGATTTGAAGAGAGGAATAGAGAGGTTATGGATACTGGACATACTGAGGATGAAATAGCCATTAATGATAAAGTGTGCCTTCTGGAAATATGACTGTAAGAAAACAACTTGATTGGCTAGGGTCTTGGTGGATAGTGCAATGATTAGGGAGGAGAAAGATGTGCCAATCACAGAGCAGTTAGCACAAATGATTAAGGCTCCAAATTGTTAATGAGCTTCCTCCTGTAACTGAAGGGTGCATGTTTAATTCCTTCTACCTCCATTTGTCTAGTGTGTGATCCTATGCAAGTCACTTAACCAGACAGGGCTTCTGGGTCACCTATGAAAAGAGACAGTTATGTCATGTCCAGCAGGTCTACCTGATTAACAAATGTATGTCTATATTAAAAAGAGGATTATGATTGGGTCACAGATCATAACTACTTATTAAGTTAAATGCATGGTTGCCAAGAAATTCACCTACAGAGCAAAGATAACTGGGGAACAGAGGGGTTATGAGAACTTTTGGGCAGGAACAAAAAGTCATAAGGCCCTTTTCTAGACTGGAAATACCCAGCTCCTCTTCCACTTGAATGAATAGACCAGTTGGGTGAAGGTAGAGTAGCCATTGTGTAAGGTCCTGGGAGGAAGGGAATAAAAACAAAAAATAATTGCAGCTGTAGTACAGGTGAGCTAAACCACGAAGGCAGAGTTGAGGAACAAGACAGGGGTTCATTCTGTTGCTACGACTATTGCTAACTGTTATGGAGATGATTGTACAGAGAGTGACAACTTTCTTGAAGGTATAAGTGAAGCTGAGCAAGAGAAATAGTTTCAGTCTCTTTGCTGAAGGTAGGAGGTTAGGCCCAGAAAGGTTCTTAGGAGTGAGGATAAGAATTAGTGAGGGTAATGATGCCACATGTAATGTCTTATGTTCTGAGACATACTGAGCTCAGGACGGTGTATTGCAAAGAATACAAAAATTGAGTGCCTGGTTTATTTAGAAGGGTAAAGGAGAGAGGAAAGGAAGGTATAGAATTGTAAAATGAAAGAACGGGGCATCAGGGTATCAAGGATATTTTATTATACACAATGAGTGATCCAATGAATAAGACCAAGAGGATGAGCAGCTTAGATTATGAAAAAAAGGGGGGGGGGCAGAAGGAAAGGAGCAACACTTCAACTTTCAGGTTTACTACAATGTTTATTTCCTAAGCACTTTACAAAAGGGATATTTTATATAACAGTCACTGAAATAACTTTTACAATAAGTAAACTAATAAACTCAAAATTAAAATCTTGAACTCATAAAAATCAATGAAACCAAAAATAATTAGTATCACAGTCCAGGAGTCTGAAGTTTATTATATAACATGCCCAGGAAATCCTTGCCTAAGGACATCACAACATAATTCTACAGTTCCAAGCCATTAAGCAAATCCAGTTTTAATGCACACTCTTGGTCTCACTAAGACCTAGACAGCATTACATTAAACTGGTGTACATGCATTTGTGTGTATGACCGATGGTTGAAAGCAAAAATGCTGACTGCAGAATGCCAGGACTGTGGAATGTCAAAGCTACAGATGTTGAACCCGAGAATACCGAATGCCGGCCAGGCCACTATACCCCCCTCTCGACCCATGGTAGCACTTGTTGTGGTGGGTGTGCGATCGGGAAATTTTAATTCGATGTTGCGCATGACATTCTGCGCATTCGTGTGAACGAGATTCGACAATTAGGTTTGGAATTCTGCCGGATTGACCTTTGACCGCACGACCAATTGGATGTAAACCGATTAAACCATCTTACATGTTCCAGGCCACAAAATGATTGCCACACAGTTTCATTCTGCCACAAAAGAAGGATGTAAAAAATAATGACCAGACCATATATACACAGGATCATATTTGGCCATGAGTTCAGTACATGCCTTTCAGATTTCCAGTAAAAGTAAGACGGACCCATAACAGCCAACAAGTTTGTAGAAAGTGTTAAATCAGGCAGTTGAATGAAATGGAAATATTTTCGTTGAATATATATATATATATATATATATATATAGATATATATATATACATATATATATATATATATATATATATATATATATATATACATATATATATATGTATATATATATATATATATATATATATATATATATATATATATATATATATATATATATA
Organism: Protopterus annectens; assembly: GCF_019279795.1. Lineage (NCBI taxonomy): Eukaryota > Metazoa > Chordata > Ceratodontiformes > Protopteridae > Protopterus > Protopterus annectens. The sequence goes on along the minus strand of NC_056734.1, from coordinate 598,925,033 downwards.
TATATATATATATATATATATATATATATATATTTTTTGCGAATCACAAATGCCAAACATTTTAGTCAATTGAACACAATGATGGTTGACTGATCACAGAATCATAGAATATATAAAGCAAATCAGACCAGAGACAATGCATGCCTTACCAATACCCACCTTTAGGATCTACCACCTGTTGTAAGGAGAGTGGTGCCTGTAAGTCCTGGTGTAAATTTATGGGCACCCATCCAATTGTCCAAGCTATGTTTGAAGGATGACAGGAAATCACATTGCTAGGCACGCTGGGGAGTCTATTCCAGAGCAAGGGAATGTGCTATGTGATGAAACTATCTATCTAGTTTTATTTTAGAATTCTAGTTCTGATGTTGACTGCAGCAATTGCCTTGTCAAAGAAAAGGAGATTGAGAATAACTAGATTCCTAATGACCTACTTAGCCAGGCACACATCTCCACTTAGGAACCTGTGCAATACTGAGTATAGCACCACAGACCCCAGTCTCTCCTGTTAGTCAGGGTTTGAAACCAGGGATCTTGTTTGTTAGGAAGCTTTGTGTTTTTTTGAGTTTTTAATGTGTCTTGCCAGATACATACTGAATGGTAAATTATATTCAATAGTAGGTTTGATTAGGACAGAGAACAAAGGGGGAATGACTTATCTGGTTTTGGAATAAATGCCCTTGGAAATTAGTTGGGAAATGTAGAAAGATATCCTAGCTATGGTCAACATATGCTAGTCAAAGGAGAGGAAGCTATCAAGCTCTGTGCCCAAGTTCTTGATCACTGATTTGTGCTTTAGAGGTGTGCTTTCAACACAGTAGGATGCATAGTATTTCTGCTTCTGATAGGAGGTCATTCTATATTTTTTGGCATTTTGTTTGAGTTCTTTTTCACACCACCAAGAATTGACTTCAGTTAGTTCATTTTGGAAGATATATGCATCTTAATGGGCTTATAAAAACATACTCAGCTTTCAGTCGTCAGCAGACTTTGTTAACCAGACATCATTGTCATCAATTTAGAAATCTGAAAAAAGGATGCCAAACAGAAGAGGCCCAAGCATAGATACCTGAAGAATACCATTGGTCACCTTCTGTCTGTCTGAGGAGGAATCACATATTCAGACAATGTGTATTACCAGTTGGGTATCCTTCATAAGCATGTAACGATTTAAGTTTAAGGCCATCAGCTTATAAACTGTTATGTTATATTGTATAATATCAAATGCCATGACCAAATCAAGGAAGACAACATGAATGGTATAACCATGGTCAACCAGCTGTGTGACCTCAAAGAAACTGACAAGATTCAGAAGGCAGGAACTGCTCTTTACAAAGCTAAATTGCAGTGGGTCTAGCTTAGCCAGGTTATTGATTTCATGATTTATGAGATGAGTAATGAAGTGTTCCATAATTTTATACATAAAAATTGTAAGGCTGATAGATCTGCTGTTCCCTGGTTCATAAATGGTCCACCTTATGAAGGGGCCATACATACAGCACATAAGTACAGCAGTGCACCAGGATTTAGGGACATAATTTGCTTAAGGGTTTAAGTTAAACAGTTTGAGGAGGGGATCAGTGAATGCATGTTTAACATTTTTATTTGATAACCCAGTATGTTATCTGGACCAATGGAGGGAGTATTCTTGGTCTTTAAGAGTACTTTAAGAACATGTTCTTTAGTAGTAGTAGATGTGGGAGGGGATACATGGGAATGGATTGAGATGGGATGTTGTTTCAAGGAACAAATGTGCTGCAAACTTGCTAGTCAGCATGTTTGCAATTTCTTTTGAATTGAAACTTCATTATTTGGAAACTTGGAGAGAAATTCAAAGTTATTTCTGAGCTGACAAAACTGAAATATGACTTGTAATTATCCTTTGCTTCATTTGCTACTCATAATTTGTGTGATACTTTACTGGCCCTTAAAGTTGCTTTCGGTTTCTTAGTGAAGTTTTTAATACTATTTTGATGCTGTGTAGAACTAGCCTGATGAGGCAGTTTAAGTAATTTCTTCCCACAGGCCTCACTCCTAAAGTGTCGACAAAGGTTCCTTTTCCAACTTTCTGGTAGTTACATACAATTCTTATTCTAGGCTGTAAAAGATATTATTACTAGGAATTGGAATATTTTTAAAGCAGATGAAGATGTCTACAACATATTGGGTGAACCACCAAATTTGTCTACAAAAAAGACAGGAATTTTAAGAGTCTTTTGATACACCCGATAAACAGCAGTTCAGTAAAGCGTTTTAAAAGCACGTGGAGATGTGGTACCTGTAGTCAGGGTGCTTACATTTTAGAACAAGAATCTATTACTTTAAATTCACTTGTTCTTAAAGTTCTCCTTGCATGTGGAAATTGTGCCTCTAAGGGGGTTATATACATTGCTTTTATGTTCTGGATGTTCTGGCATTTATGTAGGAAAACTGAAAGACAATTTCAGAAAAGAATCTATGCACATTTTTATGCTATTTCTAAGGTTAACCCCAAAAAGGCACTGTATAAACACATACAGAACTGCTGTAATTTTTCAAAATTTTGATTTGGTTTATTGGACGTTGTCCCACATAATATCTGTGGTGGCTCTTGGGAAACAAGGATAGAATATAGAGATTTAGTATGGCAACTAAGACTCAATGGATCTACCCAGTCTGGGTTAAATGAACAGGTCTCTATTATTTCAATGCTTAAACTTAGAGCTGCTAAGTTATAAAACTTTATACATAAGAAGTTCCCCCCCTTTCTTTAACTATTTTCATGTTGGAATGGGTTTATGGTTTACTTTGTGTGTATTAATTTTTATTTTTATTGTGACTTTTTACTTTAATTTATTAATTTTATCATGGCATTAATAACTTTTCTAACAACAGATTTTTGTGAGTTAGACCTTTAAATGGATGCTTCCTAATTAATTTTAATCACATGGTTAACTTTGAGACTAGTTAAACTTAATTTTGTTGTTTCATACATTTCTGAAGAAGTCCCGATATTGTAGGGATAAAAGCGCTTAACATTTTATTTTCCTTGTGGTTTTATTGTTCATGTATTTCGTTTTAGGTTATATGTGATTAAAACAGTGTTTATTGCAACACAATTCACACTGGGATATTTTTCCTGAGCTGGATAGAATTTTTCCCACTAATTCAAAGGTTTGATACCCTTCACTAGTTCAACACTACGTGAGCTTACTTTTGGTTCCTTGTATTATTTTTGGCTGCATGTTCACAAACTTGTTATTTTTGGTTCTTAGTTTCTTCCTTCAGTTATACAGAGTGTTTATATTTGTAGTCCACCAGGTTGATTTATTTTTGAATTTATCATGATATGTGGTTTTAGAAGGGATTATTAGGCCAATTATTTACCCTTTGTACAAAGTTAGTTCAGTGTTGTTGTTGTATCTTTCGACTTTTCCTGGTTAGGGGGGTCGCCACAGCGGAACTCCGGTCCGCTAATGATTGGCAGTAGATTTTTACATACCGAGGTGCCAGCTCTGATGCACAACCTTCAACGAAGGTACGCCCATTCACGCATGTCTCCACACAGAAGATGCTCTAGCTGAGAATCGAACGGGACAACGTCTTACTGTGAGGTGACAATGCTACAGCAGCACCACCACCGTGGTATAATTTAATATTTATTTACATTTTGTTTGAGTGAGTTCCTTGCACAATTTAACTTAAATTACTGCTTGTTTTAATTTCTTTGAATTTTCTGGTTACTAATTTTTTTCTTTAATTGTTGTATCTGAGAATAGAATCTTTAAATGACTACGCCATTACTAACTATATTACCCAGTGTACTAAATGCTGTGTGTATATATGTCACACCTGATTACATTGAAAACTTGTATTCCCCATTTTAAAATATGGGTGATTGCCTACTATTATCAATAGTAAATATAAATATAAAATATAAATATAATCTAAAATATAAATATAATATAAACTTACTGAAGATGTTTACACTTGTGCAAACATATATCAATGACTGGGTTGATGAGCTAAATAGTATTAGGCAAAGTGCTAACAGAACACGTTTAGGAAAGGAAGTTTCCTTTCCAATAAAGATTACTCAACCCCTACTAAACATGATACTACTGATGACAACTTTGGAATTTATAATGCAAGTATTCTGCACTCTGAGGTGTCAGGTGATGTAGAAGAAAGTAAAAAAAAAAAAAAAAAAACAGAAATGGAGACGTTCACAACACAACAAATACCTAGCTTGCATATAAGAAAGATATGGGTTTTAAGCAACTTTTTGAAAAAAGAAATTATACTAAAATTATGCCTTTGGGTACTGACAGAGAATCATTTTTTCCTGTCTCTTTGCACCTTGGAGTGTTGTTGTTTTGTTGGTTTTGTTTTACATTCTGCCTTAGTTTGGGTTTTTTTATTTATTTATTTGAAATAGCTAGGAAGAAAAAGAACTTGATTAATGTCTATAATGCAAAGACAGTATATAGTAAAAAGAACACTTTTATGTAACCCACTGATTACAGGGGATGATAACATTGTTCAATCACAAAGCATTCGTCTATAAAAAATAATATCATTATTTCAGGAGTGAATGTAGAAAAAGAGGTAAGCAACAGGGTAGAAGGAAGGAATCTAAAGGATCTAAACTGAACTTGGAAAGATTGAAATAATATTGCTGCAGCAAAAAAGAGGAGAGGGTGAAGATGACAGCAATGCTCAGGCTGTGGAGGTTCAAAGACAGAGAGATTAGAATTGTTTGCTTCCAAATGAAACAAGCAGTGAAAACAATTAGAGTAATAAAATTAATTATAATGATGATCATTCTTTGCAACAATGGAAAGAGCTGATATTATACAATTATAAGTGTGAGATTCTTTAGATCTGGGCAGAAATTATATATTAGTAATTGAAGATTCATTTATTAGAGGAAGTGATACCTGCATTTGCAGAAAGGCTAATGAACATTGAATAATACTATGTTTGCCAGGAGCAAAAATACAGGATGTGAATAGAGCCTTAGAACTCCTTAATGTAAGTAAGTATGGAGCTGTTTTTATTCATGTCGGTGCCAATAATTTTATCTTCAAGGATTCACTGACTGTTAATAGGGAACTGAACTGCCCTCTTAGATAACACAGCATGTATGGGTGTTAGGACAGAATTTTCACAAATCTAATATAGTAAGGAGAGTCAGGTTAGCATGAATGAAACATTTTTTAGGAGGTTAAATAACAAAATGAAAAAATGGCCCCTTTTAAAAAGTGGAATTTTATAGAACATTCAAGTCTAATTTTGGACATGTATTTAGACAAGATGCAGTCCACTTGTCAGGAGAAGACCATTTTTGCAGCAGGTATATTGCAGTATTTGACTAACACGCAATTTTTGTCAGGTGCTAGGAGCATTAATAATATTTTTTACTGGCAGATGTGCTATGTTCACATAAGATTAATGTTGTTATTGTTTGTGAAACATGGTTAAAGAGAAATGACTGGAAAGCAATTCTGCCAGGGTACAAATGTTTTGACTGTAACAGACATTCTAACAAAAATCAGGTGGAGGTGCTATAATAGTCATTTAAGATTGTAATGAAATCCTGTGATTATTACATGTTTGATGATTACATTAATGACCCTGATTGTGTAAATGTGACAACAAAGATAAACCTTTAATAGATTACAATTGCTGGAGTTTTTAAATCACGTAAGTCAAGAGCTGATGACTTAGAGAAATCCATACATTTCTTATGACAAACACAGGAAGGAAAACTAGTAGTTGCTGGTGACTTAAGTTTACAGAGAAAGACTAGATTAATATTGATTCTAAAACATTAGTAAGGAAATTATTTACAATGTATGTTCAGAAACAACAATTATTGCAGATTATAAACAAATCTACCAGAGGAAGGAATATTCTCGATATTGTTTGTGTTTCCAAAGAAATGTTTGTTACTTCATGTTGTTTTACCACCTTTGATTTACAAGGATTATAAGGTCATAAAGGTTAATCTAGTGCTAGATAATTCTACCAAACTGAAATCTAAACCAATGCACGAAAGACTAAAAACAGACTATATGGAAGCAAAACAGTATGTAAACCTACTGGAGTGAAGTATTTAGTGAAAAGACTGCAAAGGGAATGCAGCAGTCTTTGAAAAGGAATTTGTTTAACTAAAAAAACAAATAACATCAGGGGCAGAAGGTCAGGAGGGTATAGTTCTGTAAGAAAAAGATTCTCAGTTAAAATGAAAGATAAAACATATATCAAAAATGGAAACAAGGTCATACTGTAACTTTCAAAACTGAAATAAATAAACTGGGCAGATATATTAAAAGTAGTATGAGACATGATATGGAAAACAATTTAAAAATACATGAAGATATTGAGCATTATAAGAAACAATTTTATACATGTATAAGATGTGGTAGGAGTAAAGGCATACAAATCAATAAACAGTGTGTTGAGTCCAAAATTTATTCTCAAACACAATAGATTATAAATATATTTACAAAATCTTATGTAAAAAACAGTTTGGCTCCACAAAGGGGGTGATAAGGTATGCTAGTAATATCTAGATACTTTCAGATAGTGAAATTAGATTATATTGAAAAAATGAACAAACTGGACTAAACAATAGCACAGGGAGGAGATGGAATTATTAATAATGTCCCGAAAACATTTCAACATGAAGTTGCAGTACAATTGCATTTGATATTCAATAGGTCATTTAATTATAGGGAGATGCCTCAAGATTGGAAACATGCATTTGTTAAACATATCTTTTAGTGAAAGAGGAATAGGAAAAACCCAGAGTTATACAGACCTATAAGCTTAACTTCTTGTTGTAAAAAATAAGAAGGATGGTTATTTTGGATAAATTATTGTCAAAATTGGAAAGATTGGAAGAAACCATATGTCAGCATGCATAAAAACAGACCTATAACCATCTGTAATAAGACGTTTTATAATAGTATAATAGCTATAAAAGCAAACTTGTGCTGTGATGTATTTTATATTTATATTGACTTAACTTTAACCTTTGATAAGGTCATACAGAAAACACTGGTCCATAAATTAGAGCAACTAGGTATTAATGTAATCTTGGTAAGATGGATAGCTACATGGCTTACAAATAGGATAAGGCAAGTATCATATAACAGGTAGATATGTGAAATTCTACTTTACAATCAGGGTGTGCCACGTGGCACTACCCTAGGCCTATACCTGTTTAGGTTGTACCTTTCAGAGCTTTCTTTTTCATCTGAGGTGTTAGAAGACTTAAAAATGAATAAACTGATTACATATTTTTCAGATAGGGCATGTCTGCAAAAGAACTTGACTAAATGTGGGCACAGGAGAATAATATACTGATAAATTCATCAAAAACCAAGCTTATGAGATTTAGGAGCCATAAAATGAAGAGTGAATATTTAATACAAAATATAGCAATTGAAACTGTGAATTGATTTAATGATCTGAGTTTATGGGTAGATCCAGCTTAGATTTTGTTTTCCAAATCAGATCAACCAGTTGGTTAAAGATGCTTATAAAACTATAGCCTGTATAAATAAGTTACAAAGTCTAGGAAAATAAAAATGATGAAGCCATTGTTTGCAAGTTACATTACACCTACAACTAGAGTATAGAATAATAATATGGAACCCTTATAAGAAAACTAGCATGAGTAAATTAGGAAGAGTATAACAGAAATTTACCAAGGGTATCAAGGGACACAGAAGTTTAAGTAATCATGAAAGAGTAAAATAACTTGTACAGTATCTCATATACATATTTACGATATTTAATATAGGGCATTTATAGTAAACTATGTCTGGGAACATTTAGGGTTGTAAAAAGTAGTAGAGAATCATCAGAAAACCTATGCAGAAGATTATATCAAAATGAGAGATTTTCTAATTGGTTCTCAGAGACAGTAGCAGATGCAGTGAATAGATTAATAATTTATATGAAAGCAAGCACTAATTTAGATATTTTTAAGAACAACTTGGACACATTATGGGAATAACTGTTTTGATATATGGGGATGTTAGAAGGGCACTCTTTTTCATGCTTGAAATATTTGTATGTATGAATGTATGTAATATATTTATCTAAACTGGCATAAAAACGCATTTGTGTAACTGGCTGCATAACTGGAGTCAACAGTGGAGTTGACATGGATAGATTTAGAGATTTCAACATACAGTTGTATGAAGTTGGCCTTTTTGAAATCTTTAAACAAAGTGGTATTTAAAACTGAGAAAGGGGAAATTTTAAAGGTAAAAGTAACAAGATTTTACTCAGACTTTACTAATGAGGACTGACCTTGTGAGAGAAGCAGACAGGGGTCATGTCTGTGAGTACTCTATCAAGAATATTTACATTTTTAGTCAGCTTTTGGACAAGTTGATACAGGGTGTTTTTGTTTACCCAGCCCAAGAATCTCTGTGCATACCCAACGTTGGATGTGTAGATGCTCCAGTCAATGAAAGGATAGCTAAAGTCACTAAGTATTAAAGAGGTATTGCCTATAGGGATACCATGTAAGAATGCCAGAAATTTATCATGGCAATCTGGCTCAATGGAGGGAATGGATAACAAGTTACGAGTTATAAAGTAGATTTCCCTAAGGTCAACTGTAGTTCAGTAAGTTCACTTGGGGGTAGGGGTCTCTGGTTACAGGATATTTTTCCTAATGTACACTGGCACTCCACTACCATTACAAATAGATCTGACACAAAACCCAGGCACAGAAGGGGTACTGTCTAAGGATTTGGACCATATCTCAGCAACGGTGCATACATAAATACATTCTGAATGCAAAAGTCCTCACTGTCATTAATTTTATCTTTAAGACTCCTGGCATTGAGTAGATCCAACTTGATGTCATCCAGTTTGGGATGTGAGTTGTTTATCAGCTTAGAATGTTATTTATATGGACTCTGCCTAAAGAAGGCAGGATGAGGGCAGGAAGAGCTTGGTCTAGTATATGGAATCTCTTGAAGCAAATACATAAAACATCCTTTGCAATGCCAGTTTGACAATTGATCATCTCATCCCAGGGTAACATGTACTGGATCCCCCTGGAATGACAGTAGCAACTTAGCTAATTGTTTATTCCAATTATCTTTTCTTTTCTTTGTATCTAAGCATGAATTGAGATGAAAGGAAGTTTCCCCTCACAGCCAGTGTCTTATTCTTAGCTGAAGCTAACATGGTAAGATCCAACATATCTTTTTTAATGGTTTTGAGAGATGCAAGACAGGTCACTTACCACCACACTGAATACAATCATATTGTAGTTGTACTTGCTAGAGGAGAGGTTGTAGCTATTATTTTGACTTCTGGGAGGCAGCTGACTATAAGCCTTTCCTTCAGCAGCCTGGTAAAAGTGCAATCCACATTAATAACTGAGTCACCAGTAACTAAGACATTTCCAGTAGCTAAATTATGCCTACCCAATTTGTAAATGGTTTGCTGTTGGGGACATGTAGTTTCTGATGTGGAGGCACATGGAGTAGTGCAATAAAGGGTTTACACTGATGCCTAGTATTAAGAGCACTAGGAGAATTGGATAGATATTTTAACATCATCTGAGTAAGATAGTTTTGTATTGTTAGAATAATTATATTGCATTTGCATGGGCGGGTGTTGCAGTATGATGTTCATTACAGGTACAAGACTATGTGAGAGAGATGCCTTCAGATTGGTTAAGTATTTGCACCTCTCACAGGTAGTGTTGACAACATTAAGTAATAAATCATTGAGCATGAAACAGTTTTACACTGCCATAGGATACCAAGTGCTAGAAGGCTGGCAAGGAATGGGGTCAAGTTTGCTGCCGATCCATGAGGCCCAGGAGTGATGTATGAAAAGGATCCATTTAGGAGTAAAAGGAACTTCAGAGGTTTTTATATAATGAGATGACTGGGGAGTCAACAGAGGTGCTTTTGCATTAAGATTGTTTGAGGGCTCAGTAACACAGAAGTGATGAAGGTACCTGGATACTAGTGCTTAACAGCTGGAAAACCAGCTTGGTCAATCATGACTTTGGAATCAGAGAAGAAACACTAACTTTTCAGGACTGTTAGAGGACTGACAAAAGTAGACCTCAGGGTTCAGTGCTGGATGATCTGGTCTTGTTTAATATTTTATGACTACTATGACAAAAAGTGTTGGACATAAAAATATGCTGATGGCATAACAATATGGTGTAGGGTATCATTAATTGATGAATATACCATACTTCAGATTTATTTGTCTAACCTGTATGAGTGGTCAGCAGTAAATAACATAAGGCTTAATAGAAAAATTGCACAGTCATGCAAACATAGTTGACATTAATCAGTAACCATATAAAATGTGGATATATTTATGAAGGCAAATGAATACAGGGAGATATGAGTACTTATGA
>NC_056734.1:598477137-598537137 GCF_019279795.1 Protopterus annectens | reverse complement strand
ATGAATCTGTCCCTCCAGCATGTCCTATTTATTTCAGTGCTGAGGTTCAAGTCTCTCGAGCATGTAGCTCGATGGGATTTGGATTTTCTGAGGTGCAGCATGTCCATTAATTCCGGGTTGGACATGGCTTTATACATCAGGCACAGATCGCCTCTGAGCAGGTGGTATGCCACTGAGTAGAGCTGGAGTTTCTTTAACCGGGCAACATATGGCATCTATTTGAGCCCTTTGATCCTCTTGGTGAGGTACTTTTGAGGTCTTTCCAGTTGCTGCAGGTGTCTGGTAAGGTACATCCCAAAAGGGGCATTGTACTCAATTATGGGCCTGATGAGGGATGAGTAAAGAGGCACGATGACCTCCCCTGATCTAGATGTGAATCCCTTCATGATTAGGTGGGCTATATAAAATGATTTTCTAACCACTTTGGCCACTTGGTTTTCAAATGAGAGATTGCTATCAACTTGGGTCCCCAGGTCCCTAATTACTTCTTCCGTACTTAATAGATTACCACCTATGTGGTAATTTGTAGGCACTTTGTTTTTGCCAAAGGGGATGACTATACACTTTTTGGCATTTAGCTTGAGGCCATGGCTCTGGCACCAGTTGTCTGTTTCTATGAGGCCCTTTTGTAGGATGCTTGTGTCGGCTGGAGAGTCGATTATGGCGCCTAGTTTGCAGTCATCTGCGAACTTGGTCAGCCACAGTCCTTCCGTGTTGGCCTGTACCTCCGAGAAATATATACCAATCAAGAGAGGACCCAGGACTGAGCCTTGTGGGACGCCACTTGTAACTGGTTTGGAGTCTGACATGGCTCCAGCAATTCTAACCATGTGGGTTCCGTCCTTGAGCCAGTTTGCAACCCATCTAGTGACATAGGGGTTTATATTTAAGCTGGTGAGCTTATTTATAATACCCAAGTGGGGTATTGTATCGACTATATATTTGTGCAATGCTTTTATGACTGGTCACCAATTTATATGCACTTTATATGCACGTGTAACTGCACTACTGTACTTACCAAAGCTACTTATTCCTGACAGTACCATCTTAATACTGAATGTATTGACCTTGGGAGTATCAACACAGTTAGGACTGTTAATCTTCCCTGTAGCAATTCAGCAGTTTGTATTGTCATTGCCACATAGCTTTGGGATTACCATTGCATAATTGCTTCCTGCCATTGTCTGACTGCCATTTAGTTATGCATGTCTGCCTATGTTACTATTTATTTATTACTGTGCCAAGTGTGCCTGACATAGTACAGGCATGACGACAGGCATGACAACTGTCATGAAGGTGTGCACCAAGGCACTTGCTTTTCAGTTTGTCAAAGTGTGCATTGACACACACATTACATGTCCATTTCATGCTCGTGGTGATATTTCAAGCCATGTTATATATCTAATAGTGTGCCAGCCTGTGCCACACATCCTGGTACTTCCACACTATCTATAATACATGTACATATACTGTTGCTTTTAACAGAGTTGCACATTTCTGTGTATATTTGCTTTATTTCTCCTTTGCTTCTGTGACTGTGTCATGCAGACATGCTATACTATTCAGATTTTGTGCCATTGTACTACCCAGCAATCGTGGTGGAACCTCCGCAATCATTGTTATGCCCCAGTCCTGTCTTAGGAGTCCCAGGCATTTATATCATCATTACTGTGCTGACTGCATTTTATTCTTTACAGGACCCCTTACAAGAAAGTGTAACAAGTAATACTGATCTTTGCAGGTTTTGTTCTGTTCCCTTCCGTGCCATCTTTTGACTTCATTATTTTTTCTTTGTTGTGTTGTTTCTCTCCATTTTCATTTATTCTGCAGTTTCAGCAATGGAGCAGGATATGATGTGTGCAGCAACCACAAGTGTAGCTGGTTCACCCAGCACCATGAGACGGTACTATGAACCAGTGAAAGGCAAAACAAAACAAATCAGAAGAAAAAAAAATAAGGACTTTACTGTAATAAGCCAGCTGCTGCATTCTAAGTGATTGGCTTATTACAGTTAGATCTACACCCCCCCTTCTTCCATTGAAGAGCAAAAGACAAAAAATGGATGTTCCTTCTACTGGCATACCAACCAGGTGGTCAGATGTATGACATGCCCCCCCCACCTCATCCTGCCACATCTAGTCAGGTTCCATTTCTGTGCCTTGCCCCAAACCCTCCTTCAACATGTTTTATTTAAAAAAAATAGTCTTCTTTTAAACTATAGCAAACTGTTTGCTACAAAGGTAACAAACAGCTGCTACAGTTTGTATCCTGCCTACATAGAGCGCTACAGTACTTATGTTTTGGTTTAAAAAGTTATTCTTTTTAAATTGTTACCAAACAGCTTGCTACAAATGTTGCAAAGAGTTGCTACAGTTTATTCCCTGCCTGTGAGGAGTGTTACAGCACCAAGTTTTCATTAATTTTTTTTTTTTTTTTTTTTTTTACTTTTAAACTGTAGCAAACTGCATGCAACAGTTTAGACTACACACTACAGCTACAGTGCTGAAGTTTGACCACAAATGCAATTCTGGCTTTTAAAAGCTGGTATTGCATTAAAATGAGATCAGGATTGGCTGATCACATCCCCCAACACTTTGTTCCCTGGGCAGTTGCCCCTCTTGCCTAGTCCTTGCTATGCTACTGGCAACACCCTCTGCACTTTATATCGATGTTGGTTCCTCATGCCAGGTCTCAGGCAGTTCATAGGCCAGCATCTCTTCATGGTAATGAAGGTCATCCTGTGGGGGTCAACCAGGAAAGTTTGCTATTGACATCTAGTGTTGAATTAATATTTAGAGGTGTAGGCTGCTCATTAGAGAGTAGCACTACAGAGACTTCTTTGGTCACCAATTAGGAAGTGTAGAGGCTGTTCACAACTGAGATGGGCCAAAGGCATAAGAAGTGAGCTGGCATCTTGAAGTACATCCTTACATAGATGGTAGAGTCGCATAGGTGCACAGCCCTAACCATTGTGCCATGAGTAACTGGGCCCAACCAAAAAGTCAGTCATTGAGCTAATTGACGTATGGGTGGGCTTTGCACTGGAGCAGCCTGGCAAGCGGTCCTCAGCTTATCCTGTCCTCTGTCACTGTGCTTCACTTCCATGTGTGTCACTAATGTTTGTTCTCCAGACCACAGCATCACCACTTGTCCACCTTCTGTCTGTCAATGTATCTTGTTTGTGGATCCCCTTTTGTATCAGCATCTTTCCTTTCATTCTTTGTTAATGTTATGTTTACACGTCTGTCCCTATTGCCTTCCCACTCACAACATCTCAATGCTTCCCTCTCCCTTTACCCATCTTCCAGAAATATAAAAAAGGCACTTTGCTGTGTAAGCCATGTATGGGCTTTTAGTTGTATTCCTGTTGCACAGAAGTGGTGATTCAGTGCATGTCAATGTATATCTAGGCAAGTATGTTACACTCTTCCTAGTAAGTCTAGGTCACATGACTTACTATAGTGCGGTCTACATGCTTGATTAGTGAATGTTGATTTTTTTTGAGCACAGGACTTATTTATGCAGCACTGCATATCCACCCTATGTCAACACTTGGGCATACCTAATTTCTCTCTGGCCTCATCATGCAATTCCAGCTGCACTATTTATCACAACATGGTCATTTTAGTGTATAAAACCAAAAAGGACCCAAAAGAGGCTGTGAATTCCAGTATTCCGGTATAAAAATCTTTAATGCAGAAAAGGCTACATAAAATCACATCAGCATAAGTGCTTTCGTAGGTATGTATCCCACTCCATCTGATGAAGTGGGATACATACCTACGAAAGTGCTTATGTTGATATGATTTTATGTGGCCTTTTCTACATTAAAGATTTTTATAATGGAATACTGGAATTCACAGCCTCTTTTGGGTCCTTTTTGTTTTTATACAGTTTTGGACTTTTTTGCTTGCTTGGACCTACAAAATGTCTATTCCCATCTACAATAAAGGTAATAGTAAACTCATAATATACACATATGGTGTAATTCCCATTTAAGCAAGCTTCATTAAAAAAAAAAAAAAAAAAACTTCATACTAGGTTCATAGGTAAGTACTAGACTAAGCTGCACTTTTGGCCATTTTAAGCCTAGCCACTTTCCCTTAAAAGTAAGATTAGCTTGTGTCTGTGAGGTAAATGCCTTAACCATTGTGTCATCTCAGAATCAGGTTGCATTACCTGCAACACCCACCATATCACTCTCCCAGTGCATGGGCTAATAAGTAAAGCCCTCAGGCATACCATGGCAGGTGTGAAACTAGGGTTACTACCAAATCTAAAGATAACTACAGCCAAAAAGGCAGCTTAGTCTAGTACTTACCTATGAACCTAGTATGAAGTTTCTTTTTTTTTTTTTTAATGAAGCTTGTTTAAATGGAAATTACACCATACGAGTTTATTCTGAGTTTACTATTACCTTTATTGTAGATGGGAAGAGACATTTTTTTATAAGTCAGCAGACAGATTATCATTTTGTTTCTTCATTCGCAGTTGTGTTATGACTGTTGCCATTGTTTGTTGAGCATCTTGTAGACAAAAAACTCATGTCTTGCAATGTGCATCAAAGAGATCATGTGTATTACTGATGTGGGACATACCCTCGTGGCACCTGTGAACCATGTGGTATATGCCACACAGGTTTCCATGAATGTTTTACCTCTGTCTTGATGTATGTGCTTAGAAGAGGATGATTACATAGTACATACGATAAATGTTGTTTTAATGCTTGCCAGCAAGTCAAAGATTAGCTCATGCTTATGAAAGGATAAATAATCAGGAATTGAAAATAAATAAGTCACCTGGACTGGAACAGTTTCATCTCTTTGGAAAATGTGATCATTCATCCCAGACACACACTACACAACTGCAGCCTAGTATTTATGTGTTTGTTTGTTTGTTTGTTTGCTGTTGTCAATATATTTGTAATTATATCCACTGTAATTGCAGGTACTCAGTTGATTTCAGATTAATTCCATAAATACTTTTTCCAATTAGAGACCTTACGTGAAGGTGTTGATAACATAACAAGGGTATTACTGATCCATATTTAAATATGTTTTCTTCTTCATTACTTTAAAGTCTTCAAGATACTTTCTGTATATTTCAGTTTATATTAACACTCATTCAAAGTCCTATTTTCTTGTATTATTAGCAACCAGTGGCATTAGATGATAGTGTTTATTAAACAAAAACTTCTGCCGTTCTTCTTACCAGTTCAAGACTTTACATTCACTGACAAAAAGCTGACAGAAAATATATGTCTAGGAATTCCATTATGAAAGCTCTTCCACTTTTTATGGCTTGTTATCCTTATGTTCTGTTAATTCTTTTAATTCTAAGAGAGCATGGAGTGAACGTCCCATCCGTTCTTTGTTATAGACCACCATGTCTTTGTCCCTACCAAGCAACTTCTTCCACAGTAACATCTGCTCTCAAGGTGTTGTATTTTTATTTATGCACTCATGAGTACCATCCAAGCATGGCTGTTTATGATCATGAGACTATTAGCTGAAATGACAGGAAATGTATCGTTATGAGTTGTCAGTGCTGAGCACTTTAAGTCTCTGACCCATTGTTTTCTTGGTTTTCATGACCACACTTCACCTTCCATTACAGTCAGAATTCCAAGGACAGAAAAATCAGACTGTGCATTCTGTCTTGCATTGGAGCAGTACATGCGTCAAACAGCAACAAACTGCTTAAGTGCATTACTGTGACCTTCAGAAAATAAGTCTTTGTTTAAGCAAAGAGATTCAAACCATGAACTGTGAATTCCATTCTGTTCTTCATTCTGTATTTATGGTGGACAGAAACGAAGGATAATACAGCTTGCATTCTAGTAAATGCTTGAAGTTTGCAAAGGTGTCCACTGAAATGAGTTTAGTATCTATTAAGGCTTTAGTATGACTACACAAGTGAAACAAAATATTCCATGGAATGTTTTTTGCGAAGTGACGTGATCTTCATTCTAATGCAAGAAATATAGTCTAGTGATGTGTTTGCATTGCATTGCAGATCTGCTGTACCTGCCAATTATTAATATAAGAAACTGATGCGACTTCAGGATCAGAATGGGACATTGGCATTAGAAATATGTTCAGTAAAGAAGTAGGCAACATTCCAAAGTTTTGTAATGAAACTGAAGAAGGCTCTGTGGTTATCTTTAGATTTGACGGTATATGTATAATTGTGTCTGCACATGGCTATACAGGGACATAAACACTGTATTCTAAAAGACCCATACTATTGTTCAGTTTTATTTTCTTGGACCATTTTGCATACATATTTATTGTATAGGCATTTGGTTAAATGTCTGTGTGTGCATAGCATACATATTTTATAAAATAGTTTATATATTTGAGACTTTTATAACAAGAGACATGGGAAACTGAATACATGTGAAACAAAATAATGTTTGCAATATTTATAACTATATAAGTGTTCTATACAGGAAACAGTTGCAATAAGCTAATGTTTTGCACATTATCTGGCTTGACAGGGTTAGCAAGTACTTTCATGAATCATATTAAAACAGATTACTGTCTCCATTATCTATTTTCTTTATCACAGTCAGATATCTGAGGTGTACATAGTCAATAAAGTGGCTATAACTGGTTTGTAGAAAGGAAATCTTCCTGTCGATGAAAGTAATGATCTGCTGCAGTTATTTGATCACAGTTAAACAGCTATTATTCTGGATTGTCAGGGCTTCTTTTCTGTGTGAAACAAGTTGAAACACATTACTGTGGATGTATTAGTATTATCTGATAACAAACATCTGAGCTGTACAAAGTCAACAAAGTTGAACTAATTAATGGATACAGAGGCAGCAGTGGATGAAAGTGACTAACCCAGTTGTCATTTTATCACAGTTAAATAGTCATTGGTCTGTCTCAACAAGGGTTGAGTCATTGTGTGTATATGTAAGTGTGCATGAATAAAGTATCATCATTGTTTTGGGATATGTTATATCATCTCTTCACAGTCAAAGTAAGTATACTCTACCAGACGGGGCATATTTGACAGTGACTAACTATTGATAGAAAGGGATAAAATAAATCTCTGTGATATTTTTGAACACAGGGAGGAGACAGCACATGGTTTGACTTTCTGTGTATCACTTTATTATTTTAATTTTACAAAATTCTTATTGCAAATATCTTCTGAGGTCACTCACAACAAGTATGCACATTTCATTTTTTTCCTACACATGCAAATGCTCATCATGCAAACTAATATTAGCACCATCTGATGTTATGTGTTTTATTGGGTATCCAGTGGGAGTAAGAGGTCATTTTATTACTTGCAAATACTTTGTAGATGAATATTCTGTCAAGAATAAAAGTGTAACACAGTAAAAAATAATATCAACTTTATGATCGCCTACTTTTTACCATTTTTTGCAACAAACTAACCAGTTGTAATTCATATACATTTAGTATATATGTAAATCATTTCATTAATGTGTTATTATGTAATCTTAACTGCAAATACTTTGATATAAACCTGATTCTGTCACTTAAATGTTGTAACAAAAACACATTTGGCATATGCAGAGTGACATAAACATATTAAACTGCAGCCATCTTCTTACATTCAGTGCTATTCACTTATACAGTGTATTATATAAAGTCGAATACCCAACTGTCTTGCCCTAAAAGTTTTGTAACATACTGAAGCAATGCAATCATACTTGCATTAATAGTTTGAATCATTTTCAGGTCAAAAAGGCCATCAAAAGCTGAAAAACTGCAACATTTGTGTGATGTTCATTTGTGATAAAAGTGTAGCTATCAGTTATCTTCAGACTAACACATTTAAAAACTATCAATGACATAATTATGCATTGATTTGGTGAATTTGGAGAAAGGGAACACAGATTTTTATATACCTTACATAAAATTTACATTTATATTAAAATTCAATATACAGTTTGTAGGTTCATAGGTTCATAGCTATGTATTAGGGTAATGGCCCTGGAGCCTTTACAAGCCTAGCCCATATGATTACACTGGCATCCTGCCACTCAACCTTAGTTTCTAATGCCTCTGTCGAGTAGAGCCACTGGAGTGATACCCAGGGTGAATTTTCTATTTCCCATCCACTCATCAAGATTTCTCTTGAAGAGGGCCAATGAGGTGATCTGTTTGACATGTATGGGAAGTCTATTCCATAGCAAGGGCAGTCTCTAGGTTATGAACCTTTCCCTTCAGCATGTTCTGTTGATTGTGGTAATGAGGTTGGGGTCTCTGGAGAATGTGGTGTGGAGGGATTGGGATTTATTTAGATGTAGCATTTCTAACAGAGCTGGGTCAGACATGGCTTTGTAAGTCAAGCAGAAATCACCTCTAAGTAGACGATATGAGACAGAGAATAGTTGGAGTTTTTTGAGTCTGTCCATATAGGACAAGTGTTTATGGCCTAGGATCCTCTTTGTGAGGTACTTTTGCGGCCTCTCCAGTTGTTGCAGGTGTCTAGTGAGGGACATGCCAAATGGGGAATTGTACTCAATGATTGGCCTAATGAGGGAAGAGTAGAGGGAGACAGTGACCTATTTCTTCCTGGATGCAAAACCCTTAGTAATGAGATGTGCCACATAGAAGGACTTTCTGACCACAGTGGCAATGTGGTGGTCTAAAGAGAGGTTGCCGTCAATCTGTGTTCTCAGAGCTCTTATAACGCCTTCTGTATTCAGTGGTCTACCATCAATGTGGTAATTCAAGGTAACTGGGTTTTTCTCCAGAGGGATGACGACACAGTTTTTGGCATTGAGCTAAAGGCCATGGTTCTGACACCAGTTGTTGGTCTCAGTGAGGCCTTTTTGTAGGATGTCAACATCACTTGGGGAGTTAAAAACAGCTTCCAGCTTGCAATTGTTTGTGAACTTTGTCAGCCAGCGTCTCTTCGTGTTGGTCTGAACTTCAGAGAAGTAGATACCAAACAGGAGAGGACCCAGGACCAAACCCTGTGGGACTCCACTCGTGACTGGTTGGCAGTCTTACTTGGAGTCGGCTACTTTCACACTGTGGCTTCTATCTGTGAGCCAGTTTGCAACCCACCCAGTGACATAGGGGTTGATGCCCAGCTTAGTGAGTTTTTCTATGATTCCTGAGTGGGGAATGGTATCAAAGGCTTTGGCCAGATCAAGGTAGGCTATATGAACCACCTTGCCTTCATCCACATCACTGGTGATTGACTCAAAAAAGTTGACCAAGTTGAGCAGGTATGCTCTAACCTTCACAAAACCAAACTGCGTAGGATCCAGGGTTTGGAGATTCCCTATATCCTTGTTTATTAGGTCCATGATGATGCATTCCATAGCCTTGCATATCAGACTTGTCAGGCTGATGGGGCAATAGTTCCCAAGGTCTGTAGTCACTCCTCCTTTGTGGAGAGGGATGACTGTAGCAGTACACCATTCAGTAGAGACAAAGCCTAAGGTGATGCTGTGATTGAACAGTGCGCACAGGTGAGGTGCCAGTTCACTCTGTAGTTCATGTAGAACACAGCCAGGGATATTGTTAGGTCCCATAGAAGCTGTATTCTTGGCCTTGGACAGTGCTGTTTTAACCTGTGCAGTGGTAATACTGGGTGCTTGGCAATCTACTGGTATTGTGATTGTTCCTTTGGTGGGGGAGAGAGTGGTAAAGTTGGCACTGAATCTGGCAATATCTGTTGGCTTGGTATAGGAGGTACCATTGTGTAGTAGCTTACAGAAAATCTGGGTATTACCATGGAGATGGAGATTCTTTACATAACTATAGAAGGCCTTGTGATTGTCTTTACTATCTGCTGCAATTTTGTTTTCATAGCTAGCCTTAGAGGATTTGATGAGGGATCTCAACCTTTTGTTGAGGCTGATAATGGATTTTTTCCAGTCTTGGGACTTCAGCTTATTCTGCATCAGTTTCCTCCTTCTGTTGTAGAGTTTGGTTATGGCAGGGGACCACCAGATTGACTTCCTTTTTTTTGAGGAGAGCATCTTGGTTCTATTGGGTATGGCAAGATCCATGCATTTGTGTACGTGTTCGCACAGTACATTGGTGTATATTTTTGCGGTCATGCAACTATTCTCCATTTGCATGGGTGCCGTGAAGTTAGCCACCTCTGTTTTTAGGATCCCAAAGTTAGCTTTGGAGAAGTTTTTCATGGTGGTTACCTTTGTGGGGTGGGGGTCAGGGGTAGGACAGATGTGGATTTCCAAGGTGATTAGTTTGCCGTCGGATTTAACAAGGGAGGAGTTGACTATTGGTGTAGAACAATGGTCGCCCATGTTAGTAATGACCAGGTCAAGGATGTTGCTACCTCTAGTGGGGGTAAGAACGAGCTGGTCCAGGGCACTGGAATTAATGATTTTCAGGAAGCGTTGGCAGGTGTATTGGTACATGAGTAGTTTTCTCAGTTAATGGAGGGGTAGTTGAAGTCGCCCGGCATGAGAGTGTTAGGTTGGACTCTAATATTCTCAAAGTTTCTTAGGAACATGAGGTGTGAGTCTTGGGTCATGATTGGAGACCTATAGCAGGTTACAACCTGAATCGCTGTCTTACCCAATGTTAGCTGCACCCGAAGTATCTCAGATGTGTTTGTTGGGCTACCAGTCTGAAGGTGTGCACATGCTTTATGAATATAGAAACACCACCACCTTTGGAACTTCGGTCCAAGTTCTGGGGCCAAAAGGTGTGGAATGAGTTATAGCCTGGTAGTGCAGGGGTGCTTTCTGCTGCCTTGAACCAGGTCTCTGTTACAGCACTCATTGCTTTTGAGGATAAGAACACAATCTAATGGAGTTTTATAGAGGACTATGCCAGTAATATAGCCAGAGAAATACATGTGAGTATTTTAAGCCCTTTTGAAGATATCAGTGCTTATATACAGAAAACAAAAAAAGCACTATCTCTTCCAAATTGTTTTGATTTGCATAGTCAGTTAATATTTGTGTGTATGAGGCCCTTGTATTTAATTCTGAGTAGCTATGCCAGGCATCGTCTACATATCAAGATTGTATTTTCATTGATATGTTTCATCTTTTTATTTTGCTAGGAAATCCTCATGGTCTAAAGGGAGCACAAATTGTCAGCCATATATTCTTAGAATATTGTATTTAATACAACTGATGTAATTTAATGTTTAAACAGTTTTCGAGACCTAAAATGCTTTCATGACCTCTAGCTTTTAGAACTTCTTTAAGTGCCAAGATACTACCACCTGTCTTATAATATAAGACGTGTAACAATGAAAAAAACTGATTCCTTAGAATGCGTGATTTGCATTTTCAGTCATGTTCCAGTGATAGTCCAGATGTCAATATCATTCAAGCAGAAAGATTACTCTAAGTCACTCGTTTTGCTTTTGAGATGTCTGGTATTTTCTGATACCATCTTCACCTCTAATTTTATATATTGTATATTTTTTCATTTAGTTTTTTTTTTTTCTTGGGCATTGAAGATGTCTGAAAAATGACAACATGGGGATAAAACATTTCTTGTTCTGTATATGTAGCAATTCATACACAAACACTCTGACTTTCCCCATCTCACTCCAGGTTTTCAGGCACAGAATCTGCTTTGTATGACCCCATGTTATATGTAGAGGTGACATGAGTGCTTCACTAAGTACCTACATTTTTCCAGTGCTTTTAGCTTTGATGTTTGATAGTCTTACCATATCTTGTAGTACTTTATATACAAGAAAGAGGGCCTACTTATGAGGACCTGCTACTTTTCAGGCTTGCTAGTTGTTGCTGAAGCACCTGCCAAGGGGAGAAAACGCTGAGAGAAGAAAAGGAGCCACTTTTGTGATTTTAAGTATTTTCTTCTGATTTTCTGTTACGTTTTACTGCTTTGACGCCTACTTTTTGGCATTTTCCGGTTTGCTAAAGTTTATATCTGTAACAGTAACAGTACTTGGAACACATCTAGAGCCTGTTTACTGCATTTCCTGTGTTGCACTTAATTTAAAATCGTTTTTTTCTCTAAAAACTGCATTTTACCTGATTTTGGCCTAGCACTCAAGTGTGGGGTAATTTATTGCACTGTTGTGATTATTTTGCTGCTTGTGTATCTCTGCTACCTTTAAACTACAACAAAAGAAAAAAAAAATCTTGCTTTTTTCCCACTTTCTGAAAGTTAAGAAAGTTCAGTTACAGATTTGCTGTTCTGAACTGTTTGGAAGTTTCTAGAAGGCCAGTGCTTGCTTGGGCTAAAGGGAAGTCTCTGTGTTCACCAGTGGGAGTGGTTAACACTGAACAGCCTGCCTGTCCCTGGAGGAGTGGTTACTACCTAGAAGCTGTAGTTTTATTGGCCATTTTGGATCAATTCTAAACTCCTTGATCTGTCTCTCTTAAAACCAGGCTGCCTCATGGTTTTGGCATCTTTTCAGGCTTGCTAGTTGTTGCTGAAGCACCTACCAAGGGGAGAAAACGCTGAGAGAAGAAAAGGAGCCACTTTTGTGATTTTAAGTATTTTCTTCTGATTTTTTGATAAGTTTTACTGCTTTGCCGCCTACTTTTTGGCATTTTCCGGTTTGCTAAAGTTTATATCTGTAACAGTAACAGTACTTGGAACACATCTAGAGCCTGTTTGCTGCATTTCCTGTGTTGCTCTTAATTTAAAATCATTTTTTTTCTCTAAAAACTGCATTTTACCTGATTTTGGCCTAGCACTCAAGTGTGGGGTCATTTATTGCACTGTTGTGATTATTTTGCTGCTTGTGTATCTCTGCTACCTTTAAACTACAACAAAAAGGAAAAATAAACAAAAAAATCTTGCTTTTTTTTCCCCACTTTCTAAAAGTTAAGAAAGTTCAGTTACAGATTTGCTGTTCTGAACTGTTTGGAAGTTTCTAGAAGGCCAGG
Organism: Protopterus annectens; assembly: GCF_019279795.1. Taxonomy (NCBI): domain Eukaryota; kingdom Metazoa; phylum Chordata; order Ceratodontiformes; family Protopteridae; genus Protopterus; species Protopterus annectens. The sequence goes on along the minus strand of NC_056734.1, from coordinate 598,524,284 downwards.
GGTTGCTTGGGCTAAAGGGAAGTCTCTGTGTTCACCAGTGGGAGTGGTTAACACTGAACAGCCTGCCTGTCCCTGGAGGAGTGGTTACTACCTAGAAGCTGTAGTTTTATTGGCCATTTTGGGTCAATTCTAAACTCCTTGATCTCTCTCTCATAAAACCCTACAACTCTCTTTTTGTGCAGTTTTGCACACTGAGCAGTGTCGGGCAGCGCCGCCTAAACAGGTTTAAACTATTCCAGGCTCCACAAAGTCTGCTCTTCACTTTTTCCCTTAGAACTGTTCAAACTCTCAAAGTAATCACTCTATTCTCTTTCTAAAGCCCTACACTTGCTCGGCTCTTATAAGGAAACACTAACTAACTAAAGCACTACACCCTCTTTGATTTCTCATAAGTATTAGACTCCCGATTGGTCCTTCCTGATCAAGTGAAAAATCAGTTCCCTTTCCTAATCATCTGATCAGTAAAAAAACAGTTCCCTATACTAATCTGGTATGTCCAAGGGTCAGTTTCAAGGCTACTCTCCAGTCCAGCTGGTGAATCTGGGAATTTTGAGGCAATGTTACAATTGCCTTATGTACACAGACAACCCTCTTCTCCTGCCAACAAACTCTAATACATGTGAGAGATGCAGTTACACAGCCAAACTGGAGGCAGAGCTCTCTCAACCCAAGACTGGCACAGTCAGTCAGGAGGAAAAGGTAACCACCCACACCACAAATCCAGTCTCGCACAGACCTTTTGCATCTGCATACCCAACACATAAACACACAAAAACATACTCAGAGGCTCTAAATAAAAATCTGCCTAAACAGCAAAGATCTCCTAAGCAGATATCCAAGCAACAGCCACCCCTCAACAATACCCATGAATCACATATCTCACAAAATCAGTATGCCTCACAGTCACAGCCCATAAGGCCAAACAACACACCAAATACACTTGTTATAGGGGACTCTATTGTCCAGCACACTGACGTCCCGCTCACCAGACTGAACAAGGAGAAGGTCACTGTAAGCTGCCTGTCAGGGGGCAGGATCCACCACATAACACAAGCACTCAGATCATTCAAAAGCAAGTACAAGTATGACTCCATCATTGCCCATGCTGGTGTGAATGACCTGAGACGTACCTCCCTGGACTACATGAAAAGAGACATAGAGGAGCTCTCTGACCATGTAGCCCAGGCTGGTATGACTCTGACCTTGAGTAGCATCTTGACCTCACCAAGAATGATGCCACAGTATAAAGACAACATGATCATTTTCAACAATTGGCTAAAGTATTGGTGTCATTCAAAGGGGATCCAGTGTCTGTCAGCCTGGGATGACATGCTCCACAAGCCATGTTGCTTTGCTAGGGACAGCTTGCACCTGTCACCCTTAGGCTTTCGTATACTGGCCAAGGCTCTTGCCACCCCCATAGTGCCTTTTTTTAGGCAAGGCTCACAGGACAAACCCACCTCCATAGACAACCCAAGAATAAAAAAACTAAAGGTAATGCTACTCAATGCCAGAAGTCTAAACCTCAAGATGCACGCACTCGAGGCTCTCCTCAGTATGGAGAAAATCGATGTCTGTGCAGTAACAGAAACCTGGTTCAAGGCTCCTGAGAGCACCCCAGCACTACCAGGTTATAACTCATATCATGCATTTCAGCCTCAAAACTAGGACCGAAGCACAAAAGGAGGTGGAGTATCTATATTCATCAAAGATACCTACACCTCCAGGTTAGTGGCACTGCACGAAGCATCGGAAACCATCCATGTGCAACTAACAGCGGGCAAAACTGCCTTTCAGTTTGTAGCCTGTTACAGAACACCCTCCCTATTACAGGAACCCCACTTGGCATTCCTGAGAACACTGGAGAATATGAAGGTCTCTCCAAACACTATGTTATTGGGTGACTTCAACTACCCAAACATTGACTGTGAAAACTACTCAAGCCCAAACACCCTCGCCCAACGGTTCCTTGAATTTATAAACTCTAACACAATGGTACAACTGATCACCACTCCCACAAGAGGGAACAACATATTGGACCTGGTCATCACCAACATGGGGACTCTGTGTTCCACACCAGAGGTAAACCCCTCATTGGTAAGATCAGACCATAAACAAATTTCCCTGGACATCCATATCCCGTCCCCATCCCCAGCCAAGGAAATCACCGTAAAGAATTTCTCAAAAGCCAACTTTGCACATCTCAAGACTGAGGTGGAATCCTTCAAAGCCCCTGGGCCAGAGGATAATACAGCCCAATCCGCAGAATCTTTTACAAATGCATTCTATGAGCACCTGCAGGAATGCATGGATCATGCTATCCCAAATAAAACCAAAACTCACTCCTCCAAAAACAGGAGACCGGTGTGGTGGATCCCGGCCATAAATAAGCTATACAACAGAAGGAGGAAGCTACTACATGACAGAGCAAAATCCCAAAAAGGGAAGGCATCTCTGATCAGTATTAGCAAGAAACTTCGATCCCTCATAAAATCATCAAAGGCCAGTTTCGAAAGAAAAATTGCCCTAGACACTAAAGATAATCACAAGGCCTTCTTTAGTTATGTCAGGAACATGGGCAGAAACTCCCAGATATGCTCTGAATTGTTGTATAATGGTACAAAATATACAGAACCTACAGACATAGCCAACATCCTGGCAGACAGATTCAGTGCAAACTCCCCCCCCCTTCCCCCGCAAAGGAGCAAATGCCTATCCCAACTGAATGTAACCTCCCTGACATCACATATGCACAGGTGAAAGCTGCCCTCTCCAAAGCAAAAAACACAGCATCTATGGGACCGGACAGTGTCCCAGGCTGTGTCTTACGCGAGCTCCAAGAAGAACTGAACCCTCACATTAAGTCACTGTTCAAACTTAGCCTTACTACAGGATATGTACCCAAAGAATGGCATACAGCTACAGTGGTCCCACTCCACAAAGGTGGTGCCACAACGGACCCTGGAAACTATCGTCCCATAAGCCTGACTAGTCTGGTCTGTAAAGCTATGGAGCGTATTATCATGGAACTTATAAACAAAGACATTGAGAACCTCCAGACACTGGACCCTACCCAATTCGGCTTTGTTAAGGGCAGATCTTGCCTCTTAAACCTAGCTGATTTCTTTGAAACAGTTACCAAAGCCATAGATGAGGGCAAGGTAGTCCACACAGCCTACCTGAACCTCGCAAAAGCCTTCGACACAATACCCCACTCGGGTATCATAAATAAGCTTACCAGCTTAAATATCAACCCCTATATCACAAGATGGGTTGCAAACTGGCTCAGAGATAGAACACACATGGTCAGAATCGCAGGTGCCATGTCCGAATCCAAACTAGTTACAAGTGGTGTCCCACAGGGCTCAGTTCAGGGACCTCTCTTGTTCGGTATATACTTCTCTGAGGTTCAGGCTAACACAGGGGGATTATGGCTGACAAAGTTCGCAGATGACTGCAAACTGGGGGCCATAATCGAATCTCCAGCTGACACAAGCATCCTCCAAAAGGGTCTCACAGAGACAGATGCTTGGTGCCAGAGCCATGGCCTCAAGCTAAATGCTAAAACGTGCATAGTCATCCCCTTTGGGAAAAACAAGGTGCCCACAAATTACCACATAGGTGGTAATCCATTAAGTACGGAAGAAGTAATTAAAGATTTGGGGACCAACGTAGATAGTAATCTCTCCTTTGATAATCACATTGGCAAAGTGGTTAGAAAGACCTTCTATATAGCCCACCTTATCACGAAAGGGTTCACATCTAGATCAAGAGAGGTCATTGTGCCCCTCTACTCATCACTCATCAGGCCCATAATTGAATACAATGCCCCTTTTGGGATGTACCTTACCCGACACCTGCAGCAACTGGAGAGACCCCAAAAGTACCTCACCAAGAGGATCATGGGCTACAAACAGATGTCCTATGCAACTCGACTAAAGAAACTCCAGCTCTACTCAGTTGCTTACCACCTACTCAGATGCAATCTATGCCTGACGTACAAGCCATGTCAAACCCAGAATTAATGGACATGCTCCACCTCAAAAAATCCAAGTCCCTTAGAGCTACACGCTCCAGGGACCTAAACCTCGGCACAAAAATAAATAGGACATGCTGGAGGGACACATTCATTTCCCAGAGGCTCCCCTCACTCTGGAATAGAATCCCAATTCATGTTAGACATAGCCCCTCGCTGACCCTCTTCAAGCGAAATTTGGACACGTGGATGGGAAATCTCAAATTCACCCCTGGGATCTTCCCTGTGTCCCTGCTAGACAGAGGCACAGTAAACTAATCTTAAAAGGGTACCTTCTGTGACCTACTTTACAGAGGCACAGTAGGCTAATCTAATAGGGAGGCGGAAGCCAAATACACTCTGGCTAGGCTTATAAATGCCCTAGGGCAGATAGCCTAGTATCTACCTATGAACCTATGAACTTATGAACTTAGACTAGTCACTATGTTATATTTCACCTTAATTCTTTATAACTTCACTGAGCTGTCCCTAATTACGCCCTCAGGTACACAGCAGAATGTCACTTTATACGACACCCAATGAGGTATGTGTCTGTTTTACTTGTCATTGTGGCATGCAAAACGAAAACGTTTTGGGGGTTGCCTAGTAAAACTGCATGCCCTATGGACTTTTGAGTTTAGCTTGTTTCAGTGGTAACCACAAATGTTTTGTTAATAATGATTCTTACCACTGCCATGGTATGCTGACTGTATGTTTACTTTATTATAGTCAGTGAGAGGTCTGTCTAAAAGCTTTACTGCCTGAATTTCTGTTTTATTGGGTTTATGGCTTCCTGAGATACAGCTGAGGGTTGTATGTGTGTGTGTGTGTGTGTGTGTGTGTGTGTGTGTGTGTGTGTGTGTGTGTGTGTGTGTGTGTTTATGTATGGAAAAGCTGAGGTTGATGCTAAGAGTTTAGCGTTGATATTACTGAACTCCTTATCCATTTCAGTCTCACAGATATTTAAGGTTTTGTAATTTCTGTGATCCACCTATACACCCATGCTGTGAGCTTCTAATCCCATCTTTGGAGTAGTTGCAGTACATGTTATCAGCAGGAATTTACAGGACCTCATATCTTAGGGAGTGCATGAACCAATGTACATGTACACTGACATTTTCTTGTCTCCTTTATGGCATGGTTTAGTAAGAAGGTCTCCAGTATTACAATGTTGTCAGTTTGAACAGGCAAGACTTGTCTTTATTTTTTATGTTTAATTTCTCAAAAACAACAGAGTTCTTAGGGAGATTTTGTTATATTTAATATAGCATTGAAATGATAACATTCCCATCCAAGGTGATTGGCTTCATTTTCTTTTTTTGAGCTCTAGCAAATTAAGTTTGGAGATGACTACAAGCTGGGAGATATTGTGAAGTCCCCCCTCTGCTTCCTAAACCCTTCAGCAAGAGCTCACATTTGTAAATAGTTGTTGTATTCAAAATGGGCATAAATTAAATACAAAGAAGTGCAATATTGTTACATTTGGCAGAGATCCTCCCCCTCAGCATACATCATACCCAATACCCCCTTTAAAAATGAAGCTGCAATAAGGGGACAAAATCGGGGCAATTTTTAAATATCACTGTAATTTTTGTAAAAGTTAATGGAGCAATGAGTTTTGTATAAACATGCATTTTATGACCAATAAGAAGAATGAGACCCTATGTCTTGATTTATTGACTAACTGTAAGCCTCAGTAACTTAAAAGAAAATCAAAAACTTTATAAGGGACAGAGAAAAAAATGAGAGGCAAAATCAGGGAGCGTTAAGAGGTATGACTCCCTTTCTTTCAATCATCATGTGATAACAGTATTTGGAATATCCTTCTACGTTGTTCAGCTAATTGCCAATTCACTGTCACCCAGATCTAAAGATGTATTTTCCTCTTATATTCAGCATTGATAATGTCAATTATTGAGAACAATGTCTCCTTTAGGATGTACCTCACTAAACATCTAGAAAGAGCACAGAGATTTTTAACTAAGAAAATCATAGGCTTAAAGATTCTGAACTAAAATAGTCTGGAAGCCTTGTATCTTTATTTGGTATCTTATAGAATATTGAGAGGAGATCTATGCCTGACCTTTTGTGCCATTAGATATCCAGTTGTTATGGATCTCTAGGATCTCTGGAAGTCTAATAGCTCCACAGATTCCAGAACCATGGACTTACATTTTTACAGCAGATAAATGAAATGTAATTGAATGGCAGATTCATCAAACAACATCTCCTCCCACATCCGGAACAGACTTACTAAGCAGATTAAACAGTTTGATGCATTCACATGCTTCAAACATGAAATGATGGGTCGGTACCTGCAAATTCACCCTGGGTTTTACTGACATATCTATCCTAGAGAAAGGGGATATGGTCTAAGGAGGGGTACTGACAATGCATAATGTCCGTGAGACTCAATTGGCTCAAAATTCCTATGAATCCTATATGAATTCTATAAAACTGCAATACACCATTAGGGGATGCTGCATAACTGAGTGTGGAGTTCTTGAGATAAAATGTTAAACTGAGGTTTTATATTCTCAAGTTGGTGGTTGCTCAGATAGATGTAAAAGATCCCACAGCACTTATCAATGAAGAGTAGTGGTCTTTATACTTTTTACATATATACACACATTTATAAACTTAAATACATAAAAGCAGATGTTCTTTAAAAAACAGCAGAATATATAGCTTAATACAAATGATCCTCTACCTTTTCATCAACAATCAAAATGTAGGGCTCTTTAACATAGTTTCAGCATCCCATGTCTCATCATACAATAGTTCATGAGAGAATGATTCCCAGAAATACCTTAAACATGCAAAAAGCATCTTATCCTCAGAATCTATTTCACTTTACAGATATGTGTACTATATAGGAATATATCTATAGCAAGGGTAGGCATTATAAGATTTTTTCTAAAGACGTTTACTTTTTTCCTCAGAATATCTGAGATCAAGCACTGCATATAAGAAAAGTTCCATCATTTCTTTCTCTCCATACACAGTCTTTTAGTTCATTATAGTGCATATCATTTATCAAAGCCTTTACTGGCAATTTATTTGTCATACTTTACTGCAAAGAATCATGACATTTCCACAGATGCCAAACCTCTTTTATCTCCCAGCTATTGCCAATGACATAATTACTCATGTCTGGGTAAGGATTAGTCAAGAAATGCTGGTCCATAATATTAAAGTATCAAATTCTTTGTTGTACAACAGCATTGTCTAGAAATATCTTCCAGTCTACAAATTGTATTGTATTCATGTATATCTCCCTCTTCCAATAGGTTTTCTCTTATGTGCTGTCAGCATAAGAAAAGCCTCATATTTTTGTCAACATTTTTGCAACCAGTTTTGCTTTCATATTGCACTACTTTGAAAATCTAAAAAAAGATGTTATTAGCACAAATGTATTATTGTACGAGTCTTAGACCTCCTTAAATCTAGAACTCCATATAACTGAAATATAACTGAAAATATAAGCTATAAAACCTGTTTTTCAAAATATGAAGGAAATGAAGGCAGCACTTTGATAGCTTAACTTTCCTAAAATGAGTTTTTATTTTTGTAAATGTTAATTCATAGGTTTATCAAAACTGGGAAATCTCCATTAGGTATTCCGAAAAAAGGGTCCTTATACTGTTGTCCTGTCTCATCTAATCTACCATATCTTGTTTGCAAAATGTTTACTTGTTGCGTGGGAATTGTAATATTGCCTAGTAGGCTTAGTAGTAGTTTTTTCATTCAACAACCAACGGACCAAGGGTAGTTTTGAAATTCTTCTAGTTCAATGTTTTGAGCTATCTGTACAAGTTCCTTAACTTAAATATACAAGCAATCGAACAAGCTTCATTTAGTCCAGGTTCTGTACATGCATCCAATCTGAGTTGCCAATTAAGCTCACTCCTTTCTAATATCAATTTAAGCAAACTATAGGAAAATATAGGTGAATGTTGGGGGAAAACTATGCTGTCACTGTCCGTGTGTAACACACTATACTGGATATAATGCTGGTTGCTTCCTATAATATACAGTATTCCATATGTACATTAATATTTCTAAAACCAAATGACTTACAAACTATAACATGACCTCAGGTAAAACTTTAGATGATATTGTTAACAATTAAACTGTCTCTAATAATTTCACTGTAATCTGTGCATTGTGAGAGATTATAAGTGTTGTTTCATAGGTGATTACTAGACTAATGATTGTAAACTGCCTTTTTAAGACTGGCCAAGCTCCCCAATTGCATTGGACAGGGTTTGATAAGATAGGTTTTTATGGGGAGTAAATTTATCTTGGGCATACATCTTGGGCATAAGTGGTCATACATTCACATGGTCTGTCTTTCTAATAGAGATGTAGGTGTTAGACCAGTAGTAAGTTTTCAGTTCCTCATCTACTGGTCTAAATTATGCTTGAACAAGCTTATGGAAGAACTCTGCTTCACATAGAAGAGATGCCTGTCCCAGAGAAGGGATGATCTCTGAGAAACATAACTCTCTCTCTCCAACATGTCTTATTTATGTTAAAGATGAGGTTTAGATTCCTGGATCAAACATTTGTATGCTATTTGTTTTGCGGATGTACAGTAGGTCCAACAGAGGTGGATCAGAGATAGCTTTGTAGGCCAGGCATAGATCACCTGTCAACAGTCTGTAGCAGACAGAGTGTAGAGATAGGGCTTTGAGGCAGTCCTTGTGGAACATGTTTTTTACACCATGTATTCTTTTTGTGAGAAACCTTTGTGGATGTTCCAGTTATTGCATTTGCCTGGTGAGGTGCATTCCAGTGGAGGCATTGTACTTAATGACTGCTCTAATGAGGGCCAAATACAATGACACAATGACATCTTTAAACCTAGATGCCATACACTTGCTAATAAGTTGTGCAACATGTGTTCCCAAATCCCTAACTACAGGATCTACTCTCAGTGGTGTATTTTCAATACAGTAATTTCCTGGAGTGGCTTTTTTACCAAAGGTTGCTATTATACATTTCTTGGCATTGAACTTTAGGCTGTGACTGTGGCACCAGTTATTAGTTTGTGACAGGCTTTCTTGGAGAATATTTTTATCTTTGGGGGATTTTATGACTGTGCTTAGTTTGCAATCATCTGCAAACATTGTCAGAGACCATTGACATTAGCGTAAACTTCAGAGAAGAAGATGCCAAAAAGGAGCAGCCTTAGTACCAAGCCCTGAGGGACTCCACAAGTGACTAGCCTTTTTATAGAGATTTGGGTCCTCTCTGTGAGATAGCTAGCTATCTAATGGGTGAAGTGGGGGTTTATACCTAATCTCATTTGCTTGTCTACTATGCCCAACAGGGGTATTGTGTGGAAAGCCTTGTCCAAGTCAAGGTAGGGCATATGTACCATTTTGCTGTCATCCGTTGCTTTGGTGATTTTCTCAAAGAAGTCCACCAGGTTGAGCAGGCATGACCAGTCCTTGATGAAACCAAATTAGGTTGGGTTCAGTGCCTATAGGGCATTTGTGTGGACAAAGTTCTTTGAGCCTGATAGTTTGGGGTTGTGTACAGTTCTCAGTTTATAGTGGGGTAGTTGAAGTCCCCCATGATTGCACTGGGTTAATTGGAGAGTGACTCCAGTATATTTAAGGAAGTGGTGTGGGTTTCTTGGGTCACACAGAGGCACCTATAGCTCACAAAAATATGGTATAGTACTGCGCATATGGTTGACTTGTATCCTGGAGATGCTTAAGTGCATCATATTGCTTGATAAGTCTTGAGGTGTGTTTGTTTTTGATGTAACATGAAACATCTCCACTTTTTGTTCCCGCCTGTGCAGTATCTGGTCTAAATGTGTGGAAGCATTGTAGTCCTGCACTGCCATGGAGCTCTCGGTGGGTTTAAACCATGTCTCAGTAACTAGTCAGACATCTAGATTCTCCAGGGTGAGGAGGACTTGCAGGGAGAGGAGTTTTTTGTTTAGCCTCCTGGCATTGAGCAGTAACACCTTTAGATTATCCTGCATAGGTCTAGCTATGCTGCATGGTTTATTAGGTTGATAATGTCTAAAAAAAGGCACTTTGGGGTAGATAACATTTTAGCCAGTATTTAAAAGCCTAGAGGGGACAGGTACAGACCATCGCTGGTGAAGCAGCATGGTTTGTCAATCATATTATCCCAGGATGATAAATATTGTACCCCCTCTGAATGACACCAAAACCTAAGCCAATTATTAAATAAATTATTTTTTGTTTATATTGAGGCATCATCCTTGAAGAAGGTAGAATGCTGCTCAATGTTGTGCTCAAACTAGCCTGGGACACATAGCCTGAGTACTTCATCATGTCTGTGTTAATATAGTCCAGGGAAGTACATCTCAGGTCATTTATGCCCACATGGGCTATGATTGAGTCATTTGGTATTAATGACCTGAATGCATGTGGTATTAGGTGAATCCTGGCCCTGAGTCTTCAGCATGCCTCACAAAGGAGTCACCTATGACTGAAATATTGGGCTGTGTGGTGGCCTGCCTTATGGGCTTAGAAATTGAGGCACTGTAAGGTGAGTCTGAATGTGGCATTGTGAGCTTTACCAGTGTGCTTTTATGTTTACTGAGAATAATTATTGTAATCACTTTATTTAGAAGGCATTTGAAGTTTAGGCAAATTGCTTTTAAGAGCCTCAGCATATGGGTCTATGGGTTTGTCCTTTAGTGTATGTAGCAGGTGCTGTGTGATGTTCTACATTTCTGACAACCTTTTTGGTGTGTGTAGTGGCTTTACATGTGAGTCTTGTATAACTACATCTCTTACATTCTGTTATCAGATTGTTTGAGAATTAGGAGATTTTCAGACAACATGAGACGATTTCTACATTGTCTCAGGATGCCCATTTATACCAAGCTGCTTATGGAGACAATAAGAAAGTTCAGCTCCATGGTTTCCATTCTAATAAGGAGGTTACTGGGGGGTATTGAATAGTTTGTATAGGGTGATATTTAAGTAAGGCTGCAATCAATGATAATATTTTCCTGTCAAATTTATCAAGGCAACGTACCTCCTATAAGTGAAGAATGAGCACTTTTTAAAATGCTGTCATACAGACTCCTCTTTGAAGAAGAATATCCAAAAAATGATGTCCTCTCTACAGGAACTCTGAATAAAAAAATGGATGGCTTCTGGTCAAATCTAACAAATTTAAAAGAAAACAGTCTTAAGCAACCTAACATACTAAAAGAAATGATAAATCAGCAGCAAACTAAATTTTCTGGCATAGAAACTGCTTTTACAGACTTCGGTGGAATATTAAAAGAACTGCAAACAGAATTTTTGTTAAAACAAATTAGTTTGTTATAAAATAAATTAGATGACCCAGAGAATAAGGGAGATGTAATATTAGGATTTTCATCTTACAAAAAAGAAGGAAAGAACATGATCTGTTTTCTATCATCTTGAATATCCAAATGTCTAAACTTACAGAAAGGTTTATCTTTGGGTATCGAGAGGACACTATGATCTATAGGTAAATCTGTTTCGTCCAACTATCCCTCTAATCTGATATTGATAGTTATAAAATTTATCTCATTTCTTGATAAGGAATTTGTCCTTAAAACTGCTTGGGTTAAAGTACCTTTAAAATTTGGTCAAAACAATGTCAGATTTGACCAAGGTTACTCTGCAAAAACTGTTGAAGGTAGATTACAGCTAACAAAAATTACTGTATTCCAAAGATTCTTTATATAATACAAGCCCTCACTCATCCCCCTAAAAGTAGCATGTGAAAAAATAAATAAATAAAGCACTTTTAAACTTTACAAAAAAAAAAAACAAAACAAAACAAGAACAGCTCTAAATCATCATATGAGACCTTAGGAATTAGGTAGTATTCATTTCCAAATATAGAAATATATGCAAGGCAGCAACCTTTAGTGTTACAACTAACTGGCTAGTTTCAAACTATAGAGCAAACAGGAAATCTCATTAAGTCTGAAGAAAATAAAAATTAGGACGTTATCCTCTGAAAAACTAGATAATCCCATATAGCTATATTTTTTTGTGATTATATTCAATTTAATATCTATTCTCTTACACAATCCAATTATACAAATGTTATTCTATTTTTTTTAAATCTACACCTTTTGGAAATATGGATTTAAAACTCTGGTTTGCTTCATTAATCCTCTTTTACCATAACTAAAGATTTTTTTGAAAAAAAATAATTCACAAAAACTTGGAGAATGGAGCAATAATAATTTTTATGCTGATCTGTCTTAAAGGTACAAAGATAAAATCAATACAAACATTAATAGCAGACTATGATTTAGATTCTCAAGACTGGGACCATATACAAGGTATCAGATCATTTAAATGTAACACATTATTTCCATTATGCCAATCAAAACTTAAATAAACCCCACAGCACAATATATTATGAAAGAAAATTGAGTCAAAGAATATAATTTCTATATTATATAAACTATTAACTCTCAATAGCATTAATAAAACTAATTTGTATTGGAATCATATTATACATGGAACAAATTCAGTGTTATCTGGAAAATATAAACATTACATATTAAAATCTATTAAATACACATTGTGGGCTCAATTTTGGCATATATACATCCATCTTAAACTCCCTTTTTCACATTTTCTGCACATGGGGTCAGGTTGGCACTTCAATAGTAACAATCACACATGGAAATTTTAACACAGATCTTTTTAACAGCGTATAGATTAACAAAATTCACAAAAGAAAATACCGTAGCTTGTTGGAGATGAAGACAACATTGAAAGGCTGACTGTTCACTTATATTTTATGATCGTTCATCTTTAAAAACTTACTGGAAAGAAATTGAACACTTTCTACAAGCATGTTGGACTGATAGTGTTTCTTTAGATAAGAAATTAGCACTACTCTACATTCCTGAAGATTCTCAAATTACCAGGGACAACAGTTTTATAATACAGACTATTTTGGCCGTGGTGAGGAAAAATATAACAAGAAGATGGAAAACAAGACTTCACCCCATTGGAAAACTGTTTATATTCACTTCAAAATCTTGTGCAAAGAGGGACTATCATAAAGAAAAACAGATTTTTTCCAACGTCATTTATATCTATTTACAGAATCATATAAACTCTAACTGAGTTTACAAATGTCATTTAAGTAGAACTGTATAATATAAATTACAGATGTATTTAATTTTGATTTAATGAAATGATTTTCTTAAACGTATATTCATAAGTTTTCTATTTTTTCAGGCATATAGTGTAAATCTATTGTACATGGTTGTATTTTGTTATATTTTTTAAGTTGATCTCATAGAAATAGACATCAGTTAAAGAAAATTGTTATTAACAAACTATATGAATGTGTTTATTGTATAGTTCTTAGTAAAAAAAATGGACATTTACTAATTAACATTTTGAAGAGTGATAGGCCTCCAATTAACTAATTATGTTCTGTCACCCTTCTTACATTGCACATTGATAACCTTGACATACATGACTGCATTCTATAAACCTTGCATGGCACCTTCATTTAAAAATTGTAAAACCAGCCCTTTTCCTCCATTTCCTTTGTTTTAAAACATTTTTCGCCTATACCATGTGTGCAAGGCACAGTAACAAGACTCCCTTTAGTTATCAGCTGCTCCATTTCCTATACAGTAATAGAAGACTGTATTAAGTTATTTTTCCTTCCTTACTCAAAACACAAACATCTCAATCTACTTTTAGACTGATAATAGTGGCAGTATACATTTGTATTTTTCTGCTGCATGTGTAGTATACATTTGTGGCTTAAAAATGTCCCCCATTGCAGTTTTAATTTTATCCATTACATTTCAGTAGATTTTATTCTTGTGTTTAAGAAAAATATTACTTCTTTCCTTCCTTTAATCATATCTCGTTGTCTGCAAAGTAAATCTGTAATTTTTAATTTATTCAAATTGAATAACCACTATTGTTTCTTAAACTTAACAAAATTCCCTTGTTACAATGCTAAGTCTTTGTCACAGAACCACCAACTTGCTATGTGTGATACAGAGCTCCTAAATTCCAATTCTCTGAAAAAAGTTTATCCTTGGGATTCAGTAAACTCTGTGTAGGCTTTACATGGTGTTTACATGTATGCACGGTGATGTGAGCTAAGCAACTGCACTAATTGAATATTCATGCCATGCACCGCATTAAAAAATAATAAACAAGCACAGTTCTGTGGCTGGCAACAGTATTCCCTCCAGGAAACACATAATGCAATGCGGATAGCAAATCTGTTTAACTCAGAGCACAGAAGGTTAGCAAGTTTACGTGGAATGCCATAGTGATCACCATGGCTTAACATACAATATTTCTCATAGCTCTTAATCTCTTAGTGCAAGAGAGCTGAACAAAGTACAACATAATGGAGACAATGACTCAGAAATAGGGACAGATTTTAAATATTTGCTCTTTTAAACTTAGAAATGTGCTAGAATAAAAAGGGCTTTGTTTGAAGATACATATTCTGAAGGATATGAAGTCTGAAACTCAAATGTATGTAATTTATTGTGTGACATCAGTCCTGAGATCATCCCAGTGATATGGCAGAAAACCATAGGTTTTATAAAGAACACACCAAAAATATATAAGGCAAAAAATCTGGACATTGTATGATAGTTATATGTATGGTCCAAATACAGTACAGGACAGTTTATACAGTGCAGAGTATTGAAATCCCATTCTTGGCATTCTGTATCAAAGTTGTGTAAATGATCCATAAGGGTACATTGACTGCCATGCAAAATAAACACTCAGGGGAAGTGTGTGTATTGATTAGGGACACACAGTTGAACTGTAGGAATGAACACAGGGAAAGAGGGCAGGTGAAACAACCTAATGTACAGCAGATAAGGGTGTATCAATGGAAGACAGTTGTAGCACCAACACCTGTCACATATCAATATGGTACGGTAGGGACTGCATAGTAAAAATCTGTATCATGTGACTGTCACACAAGGTGACATAAGAATGGGGAAGATATTTGTGTGAGATAAGCATTCTTACATGAACAATGCAGAGGTTATCTATCAAGAGATGTGATATACAACTGGGGTAGGGTGCATATTGTGAAGTTTTGCAAACTGATTTACCTGAATGCAAGTGTAGCAGAGGTCTGCAGTGAGTGAGACACAGCTAAAGGCATATGAGTAGCATTAAAAGAAGCAAGCACAATCATGGACATTATCAGAATAATACCAGCAATAATCACATGTCTCTGATATAACATTTGTGATTTAGAGTGATCAGAGATGATACTGCACAAACACACTTGTACAGCTATTATGACATGTCAACACTCTATAAAGGTAATCATGCACACTGTCTGGGCACTGTAGCATCTGCTGGAGGTGTTAAGAGGGACACTGCTATACCTGTATGCATCATTGTGATCAATACAGATTAGTTGATTGGTGTACATGGCATACATATATGGCACACTCCACACTTTCACAAATGTTGCCCATGCCATTTATGTTATCAAGCAACTATGTATGTACTGTGTACATCACTGGAACATCTGGTGCAACATACTTAGTAGTTGTGTTACATACAAGGAAGTAGGCAGCACTCTGACCACATGCTGGTGGACATTCCACTTAACATCTACCCCAGGACACAGGTCACATGCCTATTGGTCTGATTATGGGGTGTGATGTCTAGATTATACTTGGGTTATGTGTTTGTTTTCCTGATGTAATAAATCCCCCCATGTTTTTGTGTCATCACAGGTGTCATAGTTGTGGCAGCAATCTTTGGTGTGTGTTGATACTGTCTGTATTATACTAATATCACAGTTTGAGTCAATGATTGCCCATAATATGTATTCCTTCAGATAGCTGTTTGGACATGGGATATGTGTTCCCTTCTGGCTCCAACTAGCCCTTACATCTATTTACAATAGTACTCTGGCTTCCTATTTCTTTTCACCTCTATCCTAGCCTCACTCTCCATCTGCCCCCTATCTCTCTACTTTGCTCTATTCCTTGTAAGCTGCCTACTTTCCTCGTTAACTTAGACCTGCTCTTCCTCTATTTTCACTGTATGTTCACATACTGATTTTTACCTGTCTGTGCTCTATCTTCTCCCTGAACTCTGGTCTCTACTTTACCTTCTTTTTCTCACTATATACCTCTCTCACCTTACTTACCTGCATTTTTGATTGCCTCCTTTCCCATCTCTCCTTTCTCTCTACTTTGCTCTATTCCTTGTAAGCTGCCTACTTTCCTCATTAACTTAGACCTGCTCTTCCTCTATTTTCACTGTATGTTCACATACTGATTTTTACCTGTCTGTGCTCTATCTTCTCCCTGAACTCTGGTCTCTACTTTACCTTCTTTTTCTCACTATATACCTCTCTCACCTTACTTACCTGCATTTTTGATTGCCTCCTTTCCCATCTCTCCTATCTCTCTACTTTGCTCTATTCCTTGTAAGCTGCCTACTTTCCTCGTTAACTTAGACCTGCTCTTCCTCTATTTTCACTGTATGTTCACATACTGATTTTTACCTGTCTGTGCTCTATCTTCTCCCTGAACTCTGGTCTCTACTTTACCTTCTTTTTCTCACTATATACCTCTCACCTTACTTACCTGCATTTTTGATTGCCTCCTTTCCCATCTCTCCTTCAGCTGTTTTTTCCCGCTCCCCTCCCTACCCCAATTCCCACCCACCCCAGGGTCCTACTTTTATACCTCTCTGAACACACCCCTACTTCTTTCTTCCAATATCTTACTCTGCTTTTCCCCCTCCTCTGTTAACCACACCTTACCACCTCCTCCCCTCTTACCTCATTCCTTCCAAAATCCCTCCCTTATATCTGACCTCACAGCTCTATATTTGACATCTACTTCATTTTTATTTTTTTATTTTTCTCTTACACTACCATTTTACACCCTCTTACTACCTCTTACTGGCCCTGTTTCTCTCCTCCCTCTCCTATTAGGCTTTATATCATTTCTCCTATCTTAGCCACTTCTAGTATCTTCCTTAACTCCTACTATAATACTCTCTAACTATGCCTCCCAACTTCCCTACTATGCCCACACTTACAATTCCACTCCTTACCATCCTGTTCTCTGCATACCTTCTTACCTTCTTTGAAAACCCTCTTTCTGCCCACTCCATCTACCCTAATAAACACACATCTACCCTTACAAATACTTCTCCCATCTTACACTCCAACATTACCTTTAACACCAACTATCTCTTACCTAAATACCACAGACTCTCCCACCTTAAGTATGTATATCCTACCAATAAGAAACTAATACTTCAAATCTTTCTAAAGAACCATTTAATAACTAAACCTAATCTTCTTACATTACAAGATGGAGACATCCACCCTAATCCTGGACCAGCTTATCCCTCTCCCAAAACTAATTCACCTAAAATCTATGACTCCCTCCTTATTGGACACCTAAACATTCATAGTATACATAACAAAATAGCTCAATTACATGCCCTCCTTAATATTCATTCATTTGACATTCTGTGCCTCTCAGAGACCTGGCTCAAACCAGAAACAAAAGACACTGAGATCACACCCCAAGGATATAGCATAATAAGACTTGACCGACCAAAACGTAAAGGTGGTGGAGTAGCAATTCTTTTTAAGAATCACCTTAATATCTCTACTCTTCCAGCCTATCCTACCCCAGATTGCAAAGTAGAAGCCATCATAACAAAACTCCAAATAAACACCAAGAAATCCCTTTACATTATCTGCATCTACTTACCACCAGGAAATAATATACCCATACTAGAACCCTTTCTCAGCTGGGTATCTGCTACTTACCCCCAAGAAACTATAATTCTAGGTGACATCAATGTTGACTGGAACACTATCAATGCAGATAATCCTTCCTCTCATATGAACCTATATGGTTTCACCCAGACTATTACTTCAACCACTAGAATCAACAAGCCTAACAATAAAGAGAATATTTTAGACTGGATACTCATAAACAAAATCAAACAAGCAGGAACCCTGCCTGATGATATAAGTGATCATGCTTTAACCTTTATTACTAGAGAAAGAACTGATTTCCCAAACCCTAACATTCAAAAATACTACTAAAAATTTTAACATAGACCTATTTCAAAATGAACTCAGCAAATGCAACTGGAGCCCCTGAAATCTCTTCCCTTGAAAATGCAGTATCATACTTTAACACCACTTTTTATCCATTCTCAACAAACATGCTCCTGAACGCACCATCAGAATGAAACCCAATATTGCCCCATGGCTCTCTAAAGAAACTAAAAGCTAATTCTCCAGAAATAAAGTCTGGGCTAAATGGAGAAACCATAGAAATTCCTTGACCTTCTTCATTTCCGCCAACTTAGAAACTCGACCTAAAAAGCAATAATTACTGACAAAAACCTACTACTGCAAACTTCAACAAACTCATCATAACAACCCCAAACAGTTTTGGTCATCTATAAATAGACTCCTAAATAGACTCCTCCCCAGGAACATCCAAAACTCCCACCCTCTCAATGCCGACCAGATA
Source organism: Protopterus annectens (assembly GCF_019279795.1). Classification (NCBI taxonomy): domain Eukaryota; kingdom Metazoa; phylum Chordata; order Ceratodontiformes; family Protopteridae; genus Protopterus; species Protopterus annectens. Next base: position 598,505,736 of record NC_056734.1, on the reverse strand, counting down.
CTCCCCACCTCACTGCAAATGCTTTCAACTCTTTTTTACTGACACTATTCTATCACTAGCTAAACAACTTAGCACTATTAACTCCAGCCCACCTATAAACCAAACACACCCTTCAAATAACTTTAAAATACAACCTATTCCTACATCTTTCATCTCTAGACTTATCCACAAACTGAAGCCTTGTACCCCTTCTGCTGACAAGCTCCCTTCACTTTTTCTCCAAAAAGCTGCCAAAGAAATTGCATATCCAGTATCTATACTTACAAACAGGACAATCCAAGAGGGAACCATCCCAGACATCTGGAAAATATCCCATATTATCCCTTTACATAAAGGTGGAAACTCCATTGAGTACTCAAACTATAGACCAATTGCCCTCCTTTCTCCCTTAGCAAAATAATGGAAAAATGTATTCACCAACAACTTTTACAGCATCTCTCTCAAAACAACATAATAGCAAACTGTCAACACGGTTTCAGACCACATCACAGTACTACCACTGCTCTCCTATCATTTGTAGATACTATCAACAGGAACCATAGCGACAACCTTCTCTCTTCTGCTCTCTTCATTGACCTCTCTAAAGCTTTCGATATGGTCAACCACTCCATTTTAATTAACACTCTTACATCCCTCTCCTTTGATAATCTTGCCATTAACTGGTTTACATCCTACCTTGGCAATAGACAGCAAGCAGTTCGTTGGGAAAACCAAATTTCCTCACTCACACCCGTTTCCATCGGTGTACCTCAGGGCTCCATTCTAGGACCTCTTCTCTTCTCCCTGTTCATCAATGATCTTCACTTAGCAATTCCTCAATCTACCTGCATTCAATATGCAGATGACTCCACCCTTATCTGCTCTGCTTCATCTCCTAATGAACTTTCATCTATTACTCAAAATGTCTTCAACACTGTAGAAACTTGGTTCACCAGACGCAACCTCCTCCTCAATGCCAAAAAACTAAACTTCTCCTTTTCTCTCCTAGCACTAGGTCCACCCCCTTGGACTTCACCATCTCCTCAAATAATGCCACTCTCATTGCTCCTGATCCAACAACAAAATTATTAGGAATAACAATTGATAACAACCTCTCCTTTGACCAGCATATCAACAACACCATTAAAACAGTCAATAGAAAAATAGGAAGCCTATATAGAATTAAACCTTTCCTAACATCATCATCCAGAGCCAAGATTGCCCACTCTCATCTTTTGTCTACTCTTCTTTATGCCTCACCAATTTTTACTAACCTTAAGAAAGCCAACCTTAACAAACTGGCTACTTGCTACAGCAACATTGCCCGTTTTGCCACTAGTAACCCTTTTAGAACTCATCACTGTATTAACCTGAAACTTCTAGGCTGGCTTGAACTACAAAACCTTCTGTTAATCCCTCACTTCACTATTGCCCATAAAATCTTATACCAACCAAACAAAACCCCTATTCTTTCTAAACTTTTAATCCCTTATAACAACCTAAACTCCCTTCGCTCATCCAGTAAACTTATGGCTACTATAACAAAGACTTATAATTCCGCCGGTGACTCTCTCTTCAATAATACTGTAGGAAGGAACTGGAATCTGCTTCCTAGTGACATAACACTTACTACATCTCTGCCTCTCTTTAAACACAAAATCAAAGATTACTTCCAAAGCCACTGGCTCTGTTCCTGTTCAAAACCTGACTAATCCTTTACCTCCTCTGCACTTTCCTACTACTTTGCACTTTCCTACTACTTTACTTTCCCTCTCTCTTACTGTATCTGCTTCAGTCTACCTCCTTTTAGAGTATTTTGTTTCTTCTTACCTCTATGCTAATCTGTCACTACTTTCCCTTCTCTTTTCTTATACTGCTTCCCTTCCTCCTCTCCTATTTTAGTGCTTCTCTTTCTCCTTCTGTTACTAAGATTACTTCTTTATAATATTATTAATCAATTTTGCTCTCTGTTTTGTGCCTTGTTCTTGATGTTATTTCAGCTACTTAATGTTATTTTTAGAAATGTGATCCTCTCTTTGTATATATCTGTTATTGGGTACTATATTTTTTATTTGTCTATTCATCTATGATGATTTTGTCCATTTGCTTGTCTATTGTAACGTTTTTTGTTCAATTTTATGTGGAGCTTTTCTCCCCGGGCCTCTACTGAAAATGGAAATGTATCCAGCTAGACTAGCCCGGTCAGCAAATGTAAAATAAAAATAAATAAATATACTGTCTGTGATATCTGTCACTTAAATAATGGACAGGAAAGGGTCTAGCAAACAGCTCTGATGTGTGGACCTGATCACTGGACTTGAGATATAGGTCACTTCACACATTTTAACATATTTAGATGCCATGTATGTGATACAGTGATACCACTTGGTGATATAGGTGTTTATGTTCCACATCTAAAACTGTTAAGTGGCTACCTCAGTGTGGATTTGTGTCAAATGCTTTGGGCTTGTCAATTTCAAAAGGATGATAGTGTTGTTGCCAAGCATGCTCTCAGTGACCTCTTTGAGGACATCTAGCAGATGTAACAGACATGATGTAGCATTAACAACTCACACAGGTCTGTTGCAAACAGCAAGGATATTAATAGGGTCTATTTAGAAAAGGTCCATGATGGCATGTTGGTCTGCCTTGCAGATGAGGAGAGACAGGATGTGTCTATACAAGCATGCATCAGGTGCCGTCCTCCCCCCAACTCAGATGGCTGCATGTTGACATACATTCTTCTACAGGAACGTAGTCTGTGTGGAGGGTGTGTTGTAGTGTGCATTCAACCATGTCAGGAAGGTGTATGTGATGAGTCATGTAATAGGCAATCTGTGATTCTGTGTGATAGGTCTGGATGAAGGTAAGACAGTGCATACTGGTTATCCTGATCTGGCCCAGGGTTTGAACATAATCCCCCATGAAGGTATTATTGAGAAACTCCCAGCTAGGGATTAAACCTTACATCACTAGATGGGTAACCAATTGACTCACTGACAAAACACATACTGTGAAAGTTGATGAATCAACCTGTACCAGTAGAGTTGTCACCAGTGACATACCAAGGGTTCTGTGCTTAGCCCTTTAGTGTTTGGAATCTATTTCTCAACAGTTCAGGCTAAAATATACTGCCTTTGGCTTACCACGTTTGCTGATTCTGGCATACTGGGTGCAATCATTGAGTCCACCTATGATGATAACATACTGCAGTAGAGGCTAACACCAACAAATGATTGGTGACAAAGCCACACAGTCTACAGATAAATTCAAAAATGTGTCTTTATTTTGTCCTTCTGCAAAGTGGAATTCCCTGCCAATTACAGTATTGACAACAGTCCTGCTATGCTGAAACTCAGTGATGCAAGCACTGGGAACACATGTACATAACAATCTGAACTTCAACCACAAAGTGTCCAGACTGGTATTGAAAGCCTATGTTGTACAAATCATAAGTCACTCTATCATATTCCGATCTGAGGATTATATTACAGCACTGTTCTCACACCTTGTCAGAAGACTAATATAAAGTATAATGCTCTCTTTTGCATATACCTCACCAGACACATGCAGGAACTGTAGAGACCACAGAGGTTTCTCCAAGAAAACAAAGGGCCTACAAGCCATGTCATGATGTATGTGGATAGGCTGAAAGCCATATCACTGTAACCAGTATTGTATAGGATGAGATGACTTCTGACTGGCCTCAAGGCAAGTCTCTGAACTTGTCCTGGTGGGAATAGTGCACATCCACATCCACAAATCAGATATAGCTAATGACATCAGCAGTATCTGGTGAGGAGACTATGGTAATATCAGTCTCCCACATGCTGAAGTAAAAGTTTTTCTGTGATGTCAAGTAAGTGCGCAACCGCACACACACACACACACACACACACACACACACACACACACACACACACACACACACACACACACACACACACACACACACACCAGTTGACTGCAGTGAGAATAGAACCCCTAAGTGCACAGACTACAGAAGTCTATATTTAAGGCAAGCACCACAGCTCAAGTCTGACTTGCAGTGTCTCAGACAACTCTTTCTAGCTGATGACATCATCAGTGTCTGTTGAGGAGAATATAGAAATAACAGTGTCTAACATGCTGGTGTAAAAGGCTACTTGTAATGTCGAGTGCACACATACACCCCAACTGACTGTAGTGAGAACAGAATCCCTACCTAATGTACACAGACTACACAGCTCAGTAATTTATGCAAATGCCATGGCACAAGTCTGACTTTTACAAGGTTGCAGGCCATCTGCAGTGCATGTTGGAGAGAAGATGTTGGGAGGCATGTGTGAAATGGATGTGTAGTCGTGCAAGTATGAAAATACTGCCAGTTCATGAGATTGGAGCAGTAACTGTAGGATACACACTTCTGCTCTTCTGACTAGACACACACAGTTGACTGCAGTGAGAACAGAACTCCTACTTATCTAAGTACACAGACTACAGAACTCAGTAAGTTATGCAAGTGCCATGGCACAGGTCTGACTTCTACAAGGCTGCAGATCAACTTATAGTCCATGACATCAGCAATGGCTGTAGGAGAGAAGATGCTGGAAGGCCTGCATGAAATTGATATGTAGGCATATGCAAGTATCAAAATACTGTTAATCCATGGGATTGGAGTGGTAACTGTAGGATACACACTTCTGCTCTTCTGACTAGACACACACACACGCACACACACACACACACACACACACACACACACACACACACACACACACACACACACACACACAGACACACACACAGAGACACACACACACACACACACACACACACACACACACACACTTGACTACAGTGAGAACATAACCCTTACCTATCTATGGACCCAGACTACAGAACTCAGTAGTTTATGCAAGTGCCATTGAACAAGTCTGATTTTTACAAGGCTGTAGGACAACGTATAATAAATTACATCAGCAATGGATGTAGGAGAGAAGATGTTGAGATGCCTGCATAGATTCATAATGTCATAGGTTCCTAGTAGGTTAGTAGGCTAATAGCCCTAGGGCCTTTACAAGCCTAGTGGTGTAAAAGCCCAAGTACCCTTATTGAGCATAGTTAGATTTCATTGTTAGCAGTGCGATTTTGTGATCAGCACCAACTGCCTCTGTCCATGAGGGACATAGGTACCACCCCTGGGTTGAATTTATAATCATCCATCCAGATGTCAAATTTGCACTTGAATAGGGTTACTGAGGAGCACAGCTTCACATGCAGTGGGACTCTAATACAGAGGAGCAGCAGTTGCTGGGATATATATCTGTCTCTCCACGATATTCTGTTTGTGTCACAGGCTAAGTTGAGATCCCTGCAGCAAGTTATTTTTTACCCATTTGATTTGCAGATGTCCAGCATTTACATCCTGGTAGGGTCTGAGACTGCTCTGCAGTCCAGCCCAGTTTGCCTGTCAGCAGCCTGTATGATACTAAGTACAATGACAGGGCTTTCAATCTTTCCATGTATGTCATGTTTTGTAGGCCATGGATTCTCTTTGTCAGTAACCTCTGTGGTCTCCCCAGTTTCTGCTGGTGTCTGGTGAGGTGCGTAGAGAAGAGAGCATTGTACTCAATTTACTGGTCAGATAAGGGTAGAGTACATTGGAACTATAACCTTTCTGGTCTTGGATGCAATGCCCTTGGTTATGAGGTGGGCAGTGTAGAAAGTGTGTCTTACCAGTACGGACACATAGTGAATGAAGTTTATATAACTATCAACCTGTGTTCCCAACTTTCGCACCACTGAGTTTGATCTTAAAGGGGTGCTATATATAACATAATTAAAAGGGCAAATTTTTTGCTAAAGGGGACAATGAAGCATTTCCATGAGCTAAGTTTCGGTCTGTGAGTTTGGCACCATTTATTTGTCTGTCTCAGGCCTTTCTGTAAAATATGTTAACATCATTGAGGGACTCTATATGATTATGCCCAGTTGACAACCATCTTCAAACTTGGTAAGCCACAGGCCATCTACCTTCATCTGGATTTCAGAGAAATAGTTACCAAACAGTAGAGGACAGAGTACATAGCCTTGTGATACTCCACTGATAACTAGTCTACTGGTGGAGATGAACTCCCCAACTTTGAGAGTGTGTACTCTATCAGTGAGCCAGTTGGCTACACATCCAGTAATGTATGGGTTAATTCCCAGAAGGGAGAGTTTCTTTATGATATCTGAATGGGGGACAGTGTCAAAGGCCTTTGCTAAATCAAGATATACAGTATGTCCTGTTTTCCCTCATCCAGGGCTTTGGGGACATTATCAAGGAAATACACTAGGTTTAATAAGCAAGATCTACCTTTGACAAAACCAATGTTGGTCCGGTCAAGAGTGTTGAAAGTCACCTATGTCCCTGTGGATAAGGTCCATGATGAATCTTTCCAAAGCCTTGCATATATGGCTGGTTAGATTTATGGGTCAGTAGTTCCCAGTGTCAGTTGATGGACATGTAGACATGTTCAACTGTGAAGGTAGTTCTAGTTCTTCATGTTACCAGATTGATGTGCATTGCATATCACACGTATTATTAATTTATGTAGTGTAGTTGATATAGTTGTGAAAAAGTACTGGAGACACAGGGGTTGTAGTGCATGGGGGGAAGCAACACATGGCTGGATTGTTTGTTAAGTTTCCACATGTAGTTTCATGCCATAAATAATAGAATGGGCAGTAAACAGCACTAATACATATTAAATTTGACTTTGCAGAGAGCAGCAGTGAGCAGTAGGTTTGAGCGATCGTTGGCAAAGTGCGCATGTGAGATACCCATTTCCATTATTTTTCCTGTTTGTACATAGTTAAGCAGTGTGAAAATGTGAGTGGTATTCCTAAAATACTGAGAGTTAGTATTTTGTCTATGAATCACACCTGCTGCTTAGCTAACTCTGTGTCAGCAGGTGTAAATGCCTTGACAGATTTATTTTTGAGCCCAGATGATACTGGGTTCAAATTCAAGTATATCTAATACTCTTAGATAAACAGTTTGTCAATACTGTGACATTAATTCTTTATAGTACATGTGTTGCTGTGTGTGTTGGCACAGTGCAGAGGGGTTAAGCAGCATTGCATGGAGGTAACTACAACATTACAGATCCATTGCTTTTTCTGCTAGTTACGTGTGTTGTGTGTGATTCTATTTTCTGACCAGGTTATAGGTGTTAAAATGGGGTAGATAAGAAAGTAGTGAAATGGAGAGCAAGCAGCGGGAAGAACAAAGGGAAAGCAATAGAGGAATGTGGAGTAGGGAGGTAGGTAAGAAATATAGCTATCCATTTCTTCAACACTAAAAACTGATCATATGTGCAGAATATTAGCTGAATTTCTCCAGAGAGAGAGGTGACAACAACGTAATCATATTGTATAGCAAATTGGACTGAATCAAGTGTGTCAAGAAGACATGCGTGAGAAATGAAGTGCTATGTATGGGACAATATTTTTTTTTTGTGGGGCAGATGCTCATTTTTTCTTTTCTTTTTTTTAATTCAGTAAGAGAGGAATGCTAGGTAAGGGACATAGGTATTTTTGGGTCAGGTAAATTGGGTAGGTGAGGAAGCAAATGCAAACAAACAAGACAAACAAGACAAGAGACAGGAACAGTGAGGGACACAAAAGGTTGGGAGACACCATAATTGAGGTGAGGGAGGGTACAGCACAGACTCATCCCTGTTAAAGAAGGAGACAGTGAGAATTGAGTTCCCACCCACTGGACTGTTATCACTGTCCATTTACTCCACTGGTGTCTTGAATGCTTGATTTATTTTCCTCCCATGGACAATGAGGGAGAGCAGTCTCTTCATCCAGTGTAGGTGTGCACAACCCTATGCAACAACCCTGGCATCTCCCAGTGGGTGATGAAATCACCATCTCTGCCACTGCTTCCAGAGAGCACCACTGCACCAGCTACCAGGCAGTAATACCTAAGGGTACAGGTAGTGCAGGGGCAGCAGGGGCAGTACTGCCAGCTTGGCTCCCAGATGTGCTGGGCATTGATGCTGAAACCAGTGGAATGGGGGCAGGCTGATCCACTGGGGCTGGCCTACCACACTGTGCTGTGATTTGGTGCAGATGCATGACATGGAGACATTTTGATGACACATAATAGACAATTAAAAAAGAGGTAATGGTTGGGGTGAGAGAAAAAAGAGATAAAATTAGTACCAGCATATGTGACATACAATATATTAACACAAGTATACAACTATTTTATCTGAAGTATTACATTTAAGTATACAGCCTAACAAATACACACTACAACTACAGATTGCTGAAAGTAATCGTTGAAATATGCATATATTGCACATATGCCTGTTCCAATTATACAGATTACAGTTAACAGCAGGACATTTATGCCACTTGTATAGAGTTTAATGTAAATATTATTGAAAAATAAATTACTGTATATTTGTTACTCATGGTATTTGAACCCACAACCTCTGACTACAGATTTATATTTGACTCCTAATGTTCATTTGTGCTACAGACTAATGCACGCATACTTGCTGTTACAGTTAAGATATGCATGCTCAATTTGCTACAACTGTATAAAAAAACTCAGAAATCTATCTTTAACTTATAAAGCTGCATTAATACTTATCTTGTGCTGCTATACATGCCACTTGCTTCCCTCAGGCTCCCCCATTGAGCAACATGAACCTATCTGTTGAACTATCTGTTGGCATTAGCTGGGGAAAGAACAGAATAGAACAGAAGACCATTATGCATACCAGTCTTGCCTGTATTTAGCTTTCTATGTATTAGACATTCTCCTTATCATATGTACACAGCTGTGGGATGTCTGCAGTCTCAAATTCATTCAACCAATGGTTGAGGGTATTACTTTTGCACCTATGTATGCCATTAAAATGATGCCTACACTGTTCTCCAGTTTGCAAGATGCCAGTAGCACTGGGTACAACCTGAGCTAAACTACTCCAAGCCTTAGACTTGTACTGGGAGCTAGAATAGTCCCCCAACAGAAGCCTTTGGCTGTGGCACTTTACAAGGAGTCCAATAAATATTCTGGAATCCTAGGCACTCTTGTCTATGCACTACACATGGCAGCTTCCCCACTAACTCCACCCATGGCTAACACCTGACCTAGAGCAATGGAAAAATGATGATTTCTCAACAATTCCAGTTATCATATTTACTAGTAGTGCGCAAACCTAAGCAATGATGCCAACCACTTTTGCACGATGTTAAGCAGAGCACAGAAGTGCCAGTCTGGGATGATATAAAATTTGAAATAGGAAGGTAAATCTAGCATTTGACCTTAATAAAAAGAGACTTCATCAGAATAACAAAGAATCACAAAAAATAAGCAGTTTAAATACTATCATCAATTAAATCTCCACCATTCAAGTACAAACATTAATTAGCTTCATCAAATTAAAATATTCCTTTATAATTACCCTATCTGAGTAATTATAAATGGTAAAACCATCATTGGTACACACAATACTAATAGTAATACTCAATAACTGTGTCAGTAAAGACTGGTTGGATTATACCAGGTGCGATTGTGGTTTCTCGGACTTTACACATTTTTTATTCATCAGTATTTGTTGATTTTTGTTATCATTGGTGGTTTTGTTCCCAGCATTTGACCTTAGTTTGAGAATTGTCTGGTGATGTAGTTTGGAAATATGTATTGAAAAGTGGAAACTAACTGCTAAGTGAGTTAAGTTTGCAGACATGCACTGGGGGCATAAATGTCATGATGTGACACATTTGTTTTTGGCTTTATACAATGACAAAATTAATTTTGAAAGTGTGGGATTCAAACCTAGGCATAAGGGACAAAACATTTTCTTCTACAGCATTGATTTGCAATCTTTGCCACAGAAGAAGGGCTGCTCAGACATAGTTAGGGATCATTCATAAATACAGTTGATATTTTGAGGTGTTACACATGTATGTGTGTGACCTGACAAGGTTCTCGTATATAGAGCCATTTGTGTATGTGTCTTATTTAATTGTGAAGGCCATATAAGTCCAGATAGCAGAATTATACTTACAGAAATATAGTAGATAGTATACCCTTAGTATTACATCTGAAAACACACTAAGGGTGTCTTATCCCTCATACATATAATTCGGATAAGCTCTACTATCTAAAGTATTATAAGTGAGAGTGAATATAATGGAAAATATAACAACAGTAAAAATGTCTAGAATGTCCTGTATTAGAACCCAGGACCACATGTGTGGCAGTTCTACACTTATACCTGTTGCTATAAGAATGTTGAAATAACACTTCTTTATTTTGTAGTTCATTGTTATAAACTGCACTGCAACAGTAAAAATAGGTTGCACACCCTGTACTAGAACCCAGGAACATCTATACTCCAGTCCTACACTTTAGTTGCATAATAGTTCCATAATTTCCTACTCATTCTTAAGTTTTGTGTGTTAACTACTGCACAATGCTGCTGCGCATGTGTGCATGGTGCCCAACAGAATTAATTGAATGCATCAGTTTTCAATTGCTGGCTATCTGCACCCAATTGCTGGCTATCTGCACCCTATTTGCATGTGTTTCATGACTGCAGCTGTTGTAGAACCTTCTTAACCATTGTGCAATCTGTTGTGAGATGGAAAGCAAAAATTACAACAATGCATTATTTTTGACCTTTTCAGTTATACAGATGCCCTATCTGTGGGTGTTCTGCAGGTGTTCTCTCTGCTTCCTGTGATGACCACTAGTCTAGTCTGCACACTGCTAAGCATCACACAAATGAGATAAGCACAGAAAAACCTGACATTCATTGTCTCCATTTCCCTTGTTTGTGCTAAGCCAGGCACCAGCAAACAATGGCCAAAAATAAAAGGGAAAACAATCTATGATATAAATACTATAAAATGTTTATTAGCACACATGAAATATTTCTACAAAGATCTGAATTTGAGCTCTTACTCCAGTGAACCTTCAGAACACAGCAAGGATGCCTTATTCCTCATTGCCACACTCATTCTGCATGCAACCAACTGCAACATCATCCACAGTATTAAGAAACCACACAACAGTTATTTGTATATGTATACATTTTGGATATAGTGCACTGAGTGATCACACAACCATTTATAACTATTGCTTGAAAAATGGAGCTCTGCCATACCTCTCTGTATTTGTTTTTCACCCTTTATCTGACCAGTAATCTGAGACATGCAGTCTGTAAGGCATTCTATATCCTTGTCCTTAAAATTTGTGAGGATAGTAAATGAAAACAATATAAACTTGTCAAATGAAGGGGAGGTTGGATGTTAATGAACAGAACCTGTGAATTGTGTGCTGCTTACTTGCATTTCCAACCTTGATAAAATTACTTCTATACACTTTGTAAGTCTAACCTGATACACTCACTGGAAGTAGGGCAGTCTGCATTGCTGTTGCATTTTCCTTTTCCCTACCAGTAATCATTTATAGCTGCAAGCCATCATCAACAAATACTGATGGAGTGTCTGCAGTATGTTTACATCTGCTACATGGAGCCAGAAGTTTGGGATTCAGCAATTTTAATCAGTTCACACCTCATTTGCATCTTCACCATGCTATCAGCCCTGAATCTACACCATAAAAGGGCAACCATGTAGCTAGGGAACCTGAAGGTCAGGAGACTTGTTTATGTGGAGAACACAGAAGAGCCTATTACTTTAGGATATATCTGCACATAAGACTATTAAACTTGAGAATATATGCTTGCATTTTCAGCTATATACTGCAGATACTGAAATTTCATTTAAGAAAAATCTGTTTCATATTTATATTAACATATAGGTTCATAGGTAAGTACTAGGCTATCTGCCTGAGGGCATCTATAAGCCTAGCCAGAATGTGTTGGGTTTCACCGCCCCCTTAGATTAGTTCCCTGTGCCTCTGTCCAGCAGAGCCATTAGTTCCCTGTGCCTCTGTCCAGCAGAGCCACAGCAGTGATCCCTGGGATAAATTTTCTGTTTTCCATCCACTAGTCAGGGTTTCTCTTGAAGAGTGTTAGTGAGAGGCTCTGCCTAATGTAGATTGGAATCCTGTTCCAAAGCATGGGGAGTCTCTGGGACAGGAATCTATTCCTCCAGCCCTCCAGCACATCCTATTTATCATTGTGGTGAGGTTTAGATTCCTAGAGCATGTGGCTCTTGTTGGTTTGTTTTTTTTTTTTTAGGTGGAGCATGTCCATCAATTCTAGGTTGGACATGGCCTTGTATGTCAGGCAGAGATCACCTCTGAGTAAGTGGTATGCAACGGAGTACAGCTGGAGTTTATTCAGTCGGGCTGCATAGGGCATCTGTTTGAAGCCAGTAATCCTCTTGGTGAGGTACTTCTGTGGTCTTTCCAGCTGTTGCAGGTGTCTTGTAAGGTACATCCCAAATGGGGCATTGTACTCTATGATGGGTCTGATGAGTGATGAGTAGAGGGGCACAATAACCTCTTTTGTTCTAGATGTGAACCCTTTTGTGATTATGTGGGCCACGTAGAAGGATTTTCTAACCACCTTGGCAATATGATTATCAAAGGAGAGATTACTATCTACTTGGGTCCCCAGATCCCTTCTTACATCTTCTGTATTTAGGGGACTACCACATATGTGGTAGTTTGTGGGTACTTTATTTTTTCCAAAGGGGATGACAATGCACTTTTTGGCATTTAGCTTAAGGCTATGATTTTGACACCAGGTATCCGTCTCAGTGAGACCCTTCTGGAGGATGTCCGTATCAGCCGGAATGTCAATTATGGCCCCCAGATTGCAGTCATCTGTGAACTTGGTCAGCCATAATCCTTCTGTGCTTGCCTGTACCTCTGAGAAGTATGTACCAAACATGAGGGGTCCCAGGACTGAGCTCTGGGGGACGCCACTTGTAACCAGTTTAGAGTTGGACCTAGAGCCTTCAACTTTCACCTTGTGGGTTCTATCCATGAGCCAATTGGCAACCCATCTCGTGACATAGGGGTTTATGTTCAGGCTGGTGAGCTTGTCTATAATACCAGAATGGGGACTTAATAAGCCCCTGTACCTAGTGTTGTCTGTATGCATTACTTAGAAGTGTACTGATGGCATGGGCATGTTTGTTAGGGCATTTCACACATATACATGATTGGAAATAGCTTAAAATGGAATGATCTGTATTAAATCTGTATACATTTTTCATTTGATAGCACGTTTAGCATTTCACTGATGGCTTGTTAGCAATATGTGTCATTTGCCTGTTCTTTTGGGGGTGGAAGAGCATAGCTGTATTTCTGTTTTGGCACAAAGAAGGATATGTTGTTACTGTTACGTTCCCTTGTTTTGCATCCAGATTGGCTTTCTGTGTGAATGTAGTCTGTTACAACCAAACAAATTCTTATTGTTCATATTACAACTATCTAGACTCTTTTATGTTTCTCCAGTGGGTAATACTAAAATGCTACCTTTTCTGTTTTATCTAGGAGCAGGTATTTTTTAGTTATGAGATACTTATGTGTATTATCCTTCTTTTCTGTTTTAGAACATCTAGGACTATGACACCCGGGTGTCTCAATCCCCAAAAAACACCCTTCAGTGACTCTGAGAATCAAGTCATTGTGGAAGCTCCTAGGCAGCATGGTGCCTTTCTGTTTGAGAGGTGATGTGGAGATATGTCAGGCAGAATGCAAATTTGGTGGTAGACAGTTGTAGGTGTGAATGCAGTAGGAGGCCACAGCAGGACATATGATCAGGTGTGCCATAGGGCCACTGACATGATCTCATCTGCATGGAGGAGAGCAGCTGCAGTGGCCCATGATCAGATGAGTACAGGGGCTTGCTACACAGCCACAGCTAACAGCAAATGATGAGTTCCTTTCCACTATCAGGGATCCAGACAGCTCCCAGGAAAGTGTAGAACAACATGTCCTTGACACTGGTGCTACTGTTTCAGGGGCATGTTCCAGGAGGAGCTTCCAGGTAGGCTTATGTATCTCCATTTTTAAATAGTCTTATATAGTAAAATATTTACATCAATACATTAAGTCTGTTTAGCAAGAAATTTGTGGAGAGGATAGCAGACTGCTACAGTTAATAACACATTCTGATTGATTACACATGGGGCTTAGGTTGGACTTATCATCCACATTCTTGCTGAAAGTATAGTTAATGGACATATAAACAGCAAAAAGTTTTACCCCCTGTTTTACTGTTAATTTTGATGATGTTTTCCTTACCTTTTGATTAACTTCTTCTAGGACCATCCAGCATAGGGAGCAGACTATCATCTGCACGTGGTAAGCCAAACATTTTTATGTCAGCACTGATAAGCAGCTCAAAGAAATATTTAGTGTGTGATGTTGGTGTCAGAACTGTTGTGTGTATTGCTGTACTGTCTGTAATAGTGCACCACTGTTAGTTTGTTAGCATATATTGGACTATAGTAGTGTAGGTATTAACTTTTTCCTGTGTTTGTTGCTTATTATTACAGGTGTTCCTGACAGTGGAATTGTGGGATATCTACCACCTGATGTCAGAGTATCAGCGGATTCTGGTGATCAAACAGAGGCACAGTCAGTGAGGGGTGCAGAGACTGAATCTGACGCTGAGGCTGACATACAGCCTTCCCCTGTAATTCCATTGGACAGCCAGTAGGCCTACACCTACCTATTCTGGTGAGCCCTCAGATATTGGACAGGTGGAGGGTGAGACACTTGATCAAGTGTGGTTACTGTGGCTTCAGTGCCTGTTGACTCTGGCCATAGTTAAAGCATTGGTGAGGTGCCACCAAGGAGGGTTGTTAAAGGTGCTCAGAGAAGGCCTGCTGTCCATCCTCCACCTGATCCAGGTGTCTCTTCCTGTGCTATGTTTAGGGCCATCATGGAGGAACAGGCTCATTCCTATATGTCTGCCACAGAAATGCTTAGGGTTGTAGATGTGGCGCAGGCTGACATGTGCGACTACCTCCACTGTGTTCCCAATCAAAGGATTGGATAAATGACATGTTGGAATGGGCAGTGTCTGTGATGGAACATCTGCTGGGAGTGGGATGGCATTCTCATTGGACTAGGTCAGCTACATCATCTGCTGTTAGCCAATTTGGTTGTGCCAGATCACACAGCCATAGTGGCAGTACTTCCATTGCTCTATCAGTGTTTCAGCTGTCCACACCCAGGTGTGGCAGGCCATGGGGTCATGGTCCTGGGCATCCTCGTGAGGGGAACTCATCCAGCTGACATCAGTCATGTTCAGGTAGCAGCCGTGCATCTTTCTGTGGGTGTTGACATGCCAATGCAACTCCTGGCAGAGCCAGTTCTCACGGTCAGTACAACTACGATGAACTGTCACCTCTGCCATACATGGCTAACACCTGTCTGACATACGAAGATGCAGAGCTAGGCCAGACCTTGGCTGTGTACATACAGATGCTCACACACTAATTTCACTTAGAGAAATCATACAGACACACAAACAACAGTTACATGGTTCAGCCTTGAAGCTTAAAAGTCATTTTGTCTCACTAGCCATTTGTTACTTTATTTAAATGTCCGCCTGCTTCTCTTTCTTACTCACACACACTCACCGACCTTTAGTGTCAGCCTAGGCTTCCTGTGCTCCCACAAAGCATTTTGTGCAAGTGATGATAACTTTGTCATATCCCTGTTTTCTATCTTTTGGATTCAGGGATACATAAGCTTTGTGTCTGATGCTCAGGGTGCATAGCTAACTTAGTGCTTAGTATATCTGCATGTGTGATGTTGAATTGTTAATTGTACCTTTGACTTATATTGGTCTTAGAAACATAGACAGTTGATAGCATAACACTTTTTTGCATCAGTATTGTTACTGATCTTGTGAGGGATGTGAAGACTGAAACTGAAATGTATGTTATTACTTTCTAACTTCTCTCTTTAATGATTTTCCAGTACAAATGCATGGTGCTAAATTGAGGGCATGTGGTGTCATCAGTACTATTGAGAGGTATGACTGCGTGAATCTTTGATGCCTGAGGCCAACTACTTAATGGTTGGGAGGGCGGCCTAATGGTTAAGGTATTTGCCTTACAAACACAAGGTGCAGGGTTTGAGTCTCACAAGGGATAATTGGCTAGGCTTAAAATGGCTCACAAGGGCAGTTAGCTTAGTACTAATCTATGAACCTATGGACACATATAAGTCATATAAGTCTTTGCTGTCACATGATGAAGCCCTGGGACTTACAGGGTTAAAGAGCTTAGTCTTTTTCTGCAATAAAGTTTGTCAAGTGTTACCATTCTGTACAGGCCTCCACTGAAGATGGGCTTCTACCAAGATGGACTTTCCTGAGGATTATAAAAGCCATTATTTTGTTCCCTGACCCACATCTGATGAAGTGATTTAAACAAAAACGCTGTTTTTTTTAATGTGTGCGTTCATTTGATTGTGCCTATATTAAAGTGGATTTTACAAGAACTCCAACTTATTCCTCGTCTTATGGTACCTTGAATTGACTCATTGCTGTCACATGTTAAGGTCATTTCTGTACAAATCATCCACCTTTTACTTGCTGATATTACCAAGTAACAACATGCAAGGATATGCCAGTCATTCATATTATTACACAATACACTCCAGGTTCAACACTTATCTTGTAAATCTATCAGTTGCAACAGTTTTAGTTCAGGGCAGACTCTATCTGATGCTAGCTGTACACAACCATTACATGGGTAGGTAAAGATTGTAAGCATTGCTTATTATCAGTGTTACTATATGTATGTGCATAGGAGTAAAGCTTTAACCCCGTAGGTGGTGAGTGAGTGTGCTATGCATTATCTCTTAGCCAATGTGAGGGCATTTTGAGCATATCTAAGTCTGCCTACACCCATATCATCTGCTGGTTCCCCCGTCTGACTCCTCACCTGCTTGAGGCTGTGGTGACCTTGCGATTGGTGGTGGAATGTGTGCCTCTTCCCCTTGTTGATCCTGCTGAAGCTGTTTTCTCAGGATGATGTTGTGTAGCATGGCACATACAGTGAATATTTCAGTACATGTACATGGATTGTACTGCAGGGCTGCCTGAGATGTATCTAGCCACAGGAACAGCGACTTCTGCAGCCCAAACACACTGTCTATGATATTTCTGGTTTGCGCATGTGCCTCATTATAGAATTCTTCAGCAGGTGTGTGTGAATTTCTGATGGGTATCATCAGCCACTGTTACAGTACATAACCTGCATCCCCCACTAAATGACACTTTGGGATATCCTCCCTAGTGAACCTCTGATACAGCTGGGAGATGTGCCAGATATGTGAGTTGTGATAATTGCCTGGGTTGCCAGCACACACATTCAAGATGATTCCAGTGGCATTACACATGACCTCATAGTTAATAGAGTAGAAGTCCTTTCTATTTATGCAGAACTTTCCCTGTTCCCTGGGTGGTGCCTTAATTTCTATATGTGTGCAATCTGTGGCACCCAGTACTTCAGGGCAGTGTGCTACAGGGTAGAATTCCTGAATATTTCTGGCCCTATCCTCAGGAGTTCGGGGAAAATATATGTAGTCACTGGAATGCTATAGCATAGCATTCAGGAATTGAAGGAGGATCCTGGATGTCGATGCCGTGACACCACCAGCATGTCCCCTGTTGATCTCTGAAAGGTACCGGTAGCTAAAATTACATACCTTTGTCTCCAGTGGGATTGGTTCCCCCTCGGTTTGCCCTGGCTCTGACTTTATGACTTGAGGATGACAGTGGTTGCAGAGTTCCTGTAGTGTGTCTCTATTCACTCTGTATTGCTCTACAATTTCTACATCATGCAGATTGTGATAAGTTAATCAGGGTCTGAAAACTTTTCTTCTTGGTTGTGATCTATTAGCAGCAACAGCATAGACTTCAACCTGTTGCACATACACATGAATTAAAGCAACAGCAGTCCCTCACTGTAGACTCCTTTCCGTGTCTGTATTCCAATAGGTTTTAGAATTCACATGGAAAACCAGAACTGAGTCCACATGGTTGCTTTATAGCTTGTCAAATAGCTCCTCCATCTTGCATTGGTTGATTAGCATGCAATTCAGTTGCTTATGCTGTAATTAGCATGCCATGGTGTTTGCCCATGTTTGCGTGTCTCTGCGCAGTTTTACACACCATATAAAGCCGCTTACTGAATCTAAAACGGTTTGCTACTGGAACGTACACATGGTGTAAATGGACCGTTTAGGCTTTATTGCATCTGGCTGTATGCATTTTCATAAGTAAAACATAAGAACTTTATAGATGCCAGTTAATAATGTTATCCCTTTACCTCTTTGAAATTTATATGCATTTGTACCAAATTCAGTCCAGCTATGTAAATGACATGATAAATGCCTTAATTTGGTATGTGCAATGGACTAGAAAATAAAATCAGTCTCATTATATAATAGACCATACTGATGAGTATAATCCCCTTCTATGCCTATGTATAAACCCATGGTAGATATAAGTTTCTGGAAGCACTTAACATCTTCTTTCATTTTCCTTTTCCATACCTCTATATCACATTTACAGTGCCCTAAAACAGGAATGTTCATATCTACTCCCACAAAAAAATTACATCATTTTCTGAACATGTTTTCTCTTTCCTTCAAATAAGTATAAGAATAGATTACTTTTATTTGTAACAAAATCATCATGTATATGTGACTCTGCCTCTGAATCTTCAAACTCCTTTCCGTCATTTATAATTATCTCTCAATGTAAAATGTCTGAAGTTACAGGTTTGTCTGATTGGATGATGATAGCACTGTGTTGGTCTGGGATAGCACTTCCACCATAAACTATTTTTTTATCTTCTAGACAATAATACCACCAGTCTACCTTCCCACCACAGTCATTACATTTTCTTTTGCATTATTTAGTAATATGCAATACTTGTCTACATGCATTACGACTCTTAGAATAATCACTAATCAAATGAATCATATTTTGAACTGTACCTCTGATACCAGCAACAATACAAATGCAAGAAGAACGTACATTCCCTCGATAGTATTATAACAAACTGACCAACGTTTTCTAAGCCTTCTCCATAAATATCATTCATAATATTGTTTTGTAATACCTGAACAGTTTTACTCAAAGGAACAAATGGTTGCTAATGTCCTCTTCAAAAATAGTATCAGTTCTGAATAGCAGGGCAACATGTTATTTTACATCGACTGATGCACAGGAATAAGAATACTCATTTTAAGGATAAGCAGATGCTTGTATTTATAAATGTCATAAATTTATGGAATAAATCAAATGCCTCAAAAATTAGTTCATGAAAAAAACTAAATATCAGTAAGTATTCATTTTAATGGTGGAATGAATATCTGTTTTGAAATTTTCGCAAGTGACTATTATTCTAAATTCTTCTCTTGTTCTTTCAATGCTTCTGCATAACTTTTAAACGTGGAGAAAGCTGGAAGTCAGAAGCTGGTTTCTCACACTCTCCTTCAGTTGCATTTCCTGAAGACTCTGAACACATACTGCCATCTGCAGGTTTGGTATTGACACAACATCAGTTTCTCACGGAAATACATAAATAAACAAACAAACACATAAATAAAACATTGCTGCATAGTCTCAATGAAAGATACAGCTTCCTCATCTTTTGGTTTAGTTTCTGTCGTCATCCATTTTAAAGTGGGAATAACCAAACCACAACACCAGACAATTCAGTTGCAGCAGTTTGAGTAGAAGATTCAGATTAAAATAGGATTCCAGCCTCTCCACACTGGAACAAAACAATTTTGCATCTGCTGTAGTAAGCTGCAAGCTTAGTCTCTTCACCCTTTGAACTTACTACTAGGAATAACTCAGCAGCTGTCCCAAGTACAATGAATAGGGGAATTTCTCTTGTGCCTAGGCCAAATTTTCCCTAGTCAGTATAAGTACCACCTCACGTCTTTCCTGAAAAGAGGCCATTGGCCTAGTCTGATGAGCATGTCAAGAAAAGATGAAAATAAATGAAGCTATTAACTAATCAATCAATAAACTAAGGGTCATAGTTAATACCTAAGTGTATGTGATAAAAAAAATCCACATCTATGAGAGTGGAAGAAAATTAGTTACATTTACCTTCTTCAGAATTTAGGATGCTAAAAATGATTATACTGCATCATTTCACTTCAAAATTTATAAAACATTTTGTGGTGAAACATGTCCTCTAATCCCTCTTCCGGTTTGCAGATTTTCTGCTCTCTCAAAATTTATAATCGTAATACCTTTGGCAGGTTATTTACATGTCGCTGCATGTTTGCTTCGTCAATGTGCTAAAAACCTGCTACAACTGATTGAAACTCAGCTCTTTGAAAGTACTGGCATTTTGTTTTATAGACTACAGAACAACAGTGATCTGAGAATATGTGCGTTTCCCACTGAAGTGCTATCTTACAGTTAGTATATGTAGTTAGCAGGGAGTCGGGGGTGCAGGGGGGCTTGCCCCTAGCAGAAAAAGATCTATATTTTTTATTATTTGTTTTTCATACTGTTAATTCAATTAATTGAGGTTTGATGCTGTCACATTTTGATGAAATGTCATAATTCCATTTCTGGTAGATATATTTCACTGTCCAGGCATACAGAAAATTAAATGGAAAAATAATTGCATTTCTTGTACTTTAATGGTTTATCAGTTATACTTTGAGCTACAATGAATTTAGTGTTGCTCTTGCAGAGACTGTTTTCAGTGTGATAGCTTTTTTATATTGTTTAGCAAATGACCCTTGATGGTTTTGCTATAAAATTTGAAAAAAAAAAAATTAAACCCCAGTCTCTGTGATGTCATTATAAATGCAAAGAACAAAATTGTATGTATGCTGTGAAATATGAGTATTATTACATGGTAACTAGGGAGAGACAGATAAGTAAAGATATACTGTCATGGTTTGGGGGGTCTAGTTTATTATCTTTCTTAGGGCTCCATTTAACAATGGTCAAGCTCTGAAGCTCATAGTGTTGGTACTGTTTTGTGGAACATAGGAAAATTAGCATACGGCTGCTAGATAACAAGACAGTTTTAAAGATTCACTTATATCTCATTAAGTTACACGCAGACAAAGGTTCAGCTGAGTGAAAATAACAGGCCAAAACTTCAACTTGATGACACTTTTTATAAAAAGCTTTATTGCATGAAAACACCCTGCACCTCCCATGTAGGGGACTTCATCCCCATATTCTACTTACTTACAAATAATAATTGACACTGTCTATTGAAGTGATGACACTTAAAATGCTGCATCTGGAAACACTGAAAAAATTGCCAAAAATGAAAGAGGATAGAGAACAGCCAACATTTTTCTTATCCTTTAGCTTATTTTTTTGCAGGTGACAAGCCCTCTATACCTCCATTGTGGGGGCAAACACCTTACCACCCAATATGTAAATATATGTAAAATCTGAGAGTTCCATTCTTTAGAGAAAATGTAATACTGTCAGAAATAGAACTCTCAGACTTAGTATGGATTTTCAGCCATACAGTCTCTACATTCTGGGATTCTACGAATTCTGACATTTTAAATGGTTGCCATACTAATGTTATGGTTGCACATTAATGGAGAAAAGAAACAGTCATAGCATGGGTAATAGAAAATTTACACCAGGACTGTCCCCATAATACAGAAATCAGACCAGCAGGGATTTCTAATAAAGAATATTGATCTGAGAGTTCTATCTATTGCCAGAAAGGCAAGATTACGTTGGCTTGGACATGTGCTGAGGTGGGATGCTGAGTATATTGGGAAAAAGATGCTAAGGATGAAGCTACCAGGTAACAGGAAAAGAGGAAGGCCTAAGATAAGGTTTATGGATGTGTTGAGAGAGGACATGCAGGTGGTTGGTGTGACAGAGCAAGATACAGAGGACAGGAAGAAATGGAAACAGATGATCCGCTGTGGTGACCCCTAACGGGAACAGCCAAAAGAAGATGATGATCTGAGAGTTCAATATCTGGTATCTTTCAGGCCAGCTCTGGCTGGAATATCTCCACCATTGCTATTGTAATCCAGCCCTCTCTGAATCCTCTGTAAGCCTGCGCTATACTTGTCCCTATAAATCTACAATTTTGTAACTTTAATGTATGACTTAAGCATTCTTCTCTCTAGCCATCACACCACATGCATTTATCCATATCTCTCAACATCTTAGTGCAAGAATTCTGGACAAAGGCAAAAATAATGGAGATAAAAAGTCCCAAAATCAGGGATATATTTTAAATATTGCTCTTATTTTATTTAACATTTGTTTGCTGGGAAAGTCTAACTTGGAACAAAGCCAATTTTCATAGGAGGCCCATGGAGAAACGTTCCACATGCATATATTTGTAACATGGGAGGAAACCGGAGTACACAGAGAATATCTACACGAATGCAGGCAGGACATGTAGACTCCGCACAGAAGGCACTCCAGCCGAGAATTGAAAAGGAGAACCTCTTGCTATGAGGTGCCAGTGCTATTGTTGCACAACTACACCATCCAAATGTTATAAACTCCAAAAATTATAAACTTAGAAAGTTGCCAAAATAACAAAATCTGCATTACCATGTATTTTCTGAAGGACAGAAAGTCATAAAGTCAACTGTCTGTCATTATTTAATTATTTCAATCCTTGACGATTTGCGAGAAAACAACAAATTTCATGAGAAACTGACCAAAAATAGGAATCAAAAATCTGGACATTTTGTGAAATTCTGGACAATTGAGAAGTATAGCATCTTTCACTTATGTCACTCTGCACGGGTACCCTTTCTAAACACCACCTGCAACATCCTGTCTTCTTCCTTCCTTACCATTATCCTTTTATCCATACCTTTCCACCACACTTTTTTTAAAAAGTTGTTTAGTGATCTGATTATTTGTATTAGTAACTGCTGCTCAGAATACAATGCAGTGAGCTGGATGGTGGAGATCTGCTTATTGTATCTGCTATAAATAATGACCTTTCTCAATTGTGCTTAATAGTTTACTGGCACCACTGTAAAAATGATCATTTTGATCCTATCATAATTAATTATATCCTCAGTCATTTTTCTGTGTAGCTGGCGGAGAATCAGCATTTCTCTGTTCTACTTTTAATGCCTTCATTGGTGTATGAATAAAATGTACATCAGTGAAACATATGTCTGACTCTTAAAATTCTTACTGTTTTATTCAGATAACTCTGAGAGTCTGAATATGATATACTAAAGAAGAAATAGCCACTAGTAATTTGTCCTTAATGTTTGCTTTCATCTTCATGGCCAGCTGCTGAGTCCACCTGCACTAATGATGTACTTTACAAAGAATTTGACTTGGCACTGTACTGATATACACATAGCCAGCAGAGAGACTGAGATGTCCTTAGGCCACTAGTTTCTTAGGTCCATAGGCAGGTAGGCAGTTACAATGGCAACAGTCTGCAGACAATTGAGGAGCCTCATACAATTTTGCAAACTGTCTCAGAGTACTGTTTGGTTAAGAGACCACATAATAGACAAAAGGAGGCTGAAGACATCAATCTCTGGACTACAGGAAGCAGCTCATTAACAGCTCAGGCCTCAGTCCTCTGCACTAACTGCCAAACTGCAATTACTCGTTTCTCAGGCAGACCCTAGAATGATTATAGGCATAATGGGGAGAACAAAATCTCTTAAAAATAGGGTTGTTGCTCTTAAATCCAAGGAAGACATTTCAGCGTTAGAAAGGGCAATTAAATGGGCA
The DNA here is from genome assembly GCF_019279795.1 of Protopterus annectens. NCBI lineage: Eukaryota > Metazoa > Chordata > Ceratodontiformes > Protopteridae > Protopterus > Protopterus annectens. Next base: position 598,482,073 of record NC_056734.1, on the reverse strand, counting down.
AATAACCTGTAATATGTTTAATTCTTATGACTCAGGACTGCTATTTCAAAGTCAATGTCAACTCACAAATATGAGCCATTCCTGCCATGAGCAAATGCTATGCCACCAAAATGGTGAGTCAGGTTTTAATCACAACTCTCCAAACAGATTGGTGCTGTTCGCTCTTCTGACTGACTATTTTTTCATCAGATACATTTGATGAATAAGATAAATAAAAGTCACTGACTTCTAATTCATACCACCTAATATTGTTCTTTTCATAGATATGCATGGTAACTACCTATACACTACAAATAAATTTGCCTTAGGTAAAAACAGAATGTTTGAATTTAAATGTGCCCTAGATTAACATTATCTTCTATCACACATGCAAATCAATTAAATGCATGCATTATGTTTTTCTTTTAGAAATACGTGCAAGAATATCTGATTAAGTTAGACAAATAAGAATGTGATATTGTTAACTGTTAGACAAATGAATGTGTGTTGACTTGTATTATCCTCTGTTCTTTTAATATTTATCATATTTGTGAAATTTATCAGTTGGCCCTGATTGTGGCTGAAAAAAAATAGTCATTGATGAAGCAGCCCCTTGCTTAGTAAAAATGAATTAATATTAACTAAATAACTAACCGAGTAAATAAATACTCATTTTTTCACAGCTTGCATTTTAGCTCCTTTTTGACTGTTATATCCCCCCAACATATACACATTTTGTCATTTTCATGAAGCAAATTTGATTTGCTTGCCAACCTGTTAATAACTCACCCTCAGGATGCAGCCTGGCTTTTGTGGTTAGTCAAGTGCATTACACCAATATATCTAAACAGAATAGTGATTTCTTGTGTTGTGTAACTAGCACTGAATGATGACATTCTACGAAGTGACAAAATGCAACACAGTGAAAAGTGAACAATATACACTGTCATATATTAACAGAGAAAAACACTTCTTTCATTTCATTTATTTTATAAATCAGTTAAGATACTATCCACAAAAATTCTTTTTCAGAGGTAACCCAGGAACACTGCCTGGTTAAATAACTTGTTTTGATTCATACAGCAGGTAAACAGAACAGGAAGGAGTCAAATCATATACTTTCGAGTACAGGAAACAAGTGAACCTCTATCTATGCTTCATACTTCCTTCACAACTTCTTTTATATTCCAGATGTCACATAAGTGAAAATGAAAGACAGTGCCATCATAAATTAAAATGAAAAAATTGCTACAGAAGGTATGCAAAAAGTTTGTTTTGATTTGTTAAAACTAAAAAAAAAAGTGTAGTCTATTTTATAAACACAACTTTATTGCTTGATATAATAGTTTTAGGATTGTAAAAAAAACACCATATGTGTGCAGCTGTAGATTACTAGCACTGTACAATAGCAAGCAAGATCTATGTGTTATCATAATTATCAAAAAATAATAATACATGTCATATATGCAAAAGGCGAGAGAGAGGATGCAAATATCCTGAATCACCACGTGTCAGTTTATCAGCTCAGTAAAGGGAAAGCAAGACCAATATGAAGGAATGAGAGATGGCATCATGGTGAGTAAGAGTTAGTCAGAGAAAAAGAAAAATTACCAGTGGTTTCATGACAGAATACATTGCAAAAGTCATTAAAGCTTGAAGAGATTCCTAGCAGAGGACGTAATGTTTGTCTTGGCCACTGACAGGCCTAACACCTCAGGCAGACTCAAATTCCAGGCTTCTAGGTTCCATTTCCACTATCTCCACATATATGAAATTTTCAGGTATAAAGTATAAAGGTACAGCATGTGGGGGGTTCATATTAACGTTATCGAAAGATAACATAATAGAATGTCCGAAACATCAAAACCGCTGCATTTAGAAACTTTTATTGTGGGGGGTTGCACCCCCCACACCCTCCCGCTAAATATATATTCCATCTCCGAGATCACACTACAGTGAGGAAAGGGCAAATATCCCAATCTTTACTGTACTGGAATCCCACAATTCAAACTTCGAAATGCTGCCGTTTCGATGTTTTGGCCGTTCAATTACATTATCTTTCGATAACGTAATAGGAACCTCATGTGGGCAGTATCATATTTAGCCAAATTTTAACCAGGATTCTTTCAAAGCAGAGCAGACAAGCTTTTGTTCACAAGACAACAATACTGAACATGTAAACTCTCTTCTTCTTCTATAATGGTACATAAAAGGGAATGTAATGCATAATATAAATAAATACGCAAATAGATAAAATGGGCTGAAATCAAAGTTCATATCCTAGTACCACAGGGTAATTTAATTCTGCTCTTTGAAGTACTATAAGTTTGATTCTAACTGCATACAGCCTAAGAAAACTAAAGAGATACCGAATAAATTATCTGATGAAGGAGAGTGCTGAGGAAATAATTGCATGTCTACTGAATTTTTATATGATTTAGTTGTACATGCATGAAATTATACTTACATGAATGATACAAAGATGTAGCTATTTGTTTAAGAATTAATTTTTTTTTGTTTATTTTTATTTATTCAACTGTTTTTACTGCGGTGGGGTCTGTATACAGCATCTTATCAATCAGCATTGTATAATGAAAGTTACATTAATTAGAATGACAGAACATGTGGATGTCTGTGTAAACAACTAGTGTTATTAAAATCAGTATAACCTGGGGAATTTTAATAGCATTAGACAATATTTGTGGTAAATATTTTACTTTCTCCTGAACCTGTGAAGGTTTGTCATGATATTTGTATTCTGTCTGAGTATACTCCATTACACAAATAATCAATGTCAGAATTTATACATTCTTCATTATATCTGCAGTGTCTGTACACAGTTCCAAATCTGAATATGGTCCTTGCCTGTATTTACTTACTACAGAAGTGCCATGAGATACTAATGACTCTTTTTTTAAGAGGAATCTTGATAACTGTTTTGGAGTCACTACACTTTAAAACTAATAGTGATTTGCCGTCAGATTCTTCTTACATCTTTATCTTTGAGCATGACACACTCACATCTTGGTTTTGAAGCATGACATTTGTTTACTGGATGTGGTAAATTTTGAACCCCTCCCTTACCATTTACATAACAAATTTAAGAGTATGAAAATGGAGAATTTGAATTTGGTTTAGTGAGAGGTTTTATTGTTTGTCATTCGGGAGAGCTATCAGCCCATCAACTGCCTGATAGTGTGAAACACATACAGTGATTGATTGTCAGTGTGTCTGAACAGCACCCTGGCAGTGCCCATGATTCTCACATATGGCATACAAGTCATCTACACCACTGCATCCTACCTAGGCAGAGTCACCTTGTTTGTAAGTGCAGGCATTGTAGAAAGTACACACACACACACACACACACACACACACACACACACACACACACACACACACACACACACACACAGAAAAAGACAGCAGTAATACAAGTCTCACCTCCCTTTATGTCTCTACTTTACTTTCAAGTGATGCAACATACCCTCTAGAGCCCGGATTGAATTCTCCCATATGTAACCCACACAGAATACTGAATAGTTATAGATATAGATATAGATATTTGATATATATATATATATATATATATATATATATATATATATATATATATATATATATATATAGTTATAGATATACATATAGATATATATATAGTTATAGGTATAGATATAGATATAGATATAGATATAGATATAGGTATAGATATAGATATAGATATAGATATACCTATGAGTGTAACATAACCCATGTAAAAATCAGAAGCATGAATGTGTCTGAGTTTGGTCTACTGAAGGCATGTTTCTGCTATCTCCATATGTCTTGAAGAGGCTCTACAATAACCCCCTGACTATCATTTGTAAATATTCAGAACATGATGCACAGCTTGAAACCAGAAAGAATGCAGTCCACCCATCTGTTTGTGTAATCTCTGGACCCCCAACAGCCACTGCTTTAACAAGCATACCAGCATCATCCAGCGACAGAAGTGAGACTGAGTGACAGCATGCAATAGCAACATCACACACTCCAAATGACAAGGTCCACAGTGCATGCCAGTGCAGGAAGAGCTGCAGCATCTAGCCCAACTCTATGAGCCCATGATAGCAGGTAACAGTGCATCATCAAATAGAAGAAACCTGATGCATGCAGTCTTAGATAAAAGTTATGTTGGGCAGTGCATAGCCAAATCACACTGTGCTTCAGACATCTATAGATACAGTACACAAGAGTGGGATGCAGTGGTGACAGGTGCCATCATTTGCAAAGGTGAAAAGGAATGCAATAACATGTAGCTAACATCACAGTCTGGGTTCAGGGGCATGTCACCAGATGTGCAGATGGGGGATCTGTGCCATATACTATGATGGGACAAAGATGAGTAGGGTGCCAGCATGTGAACATGATCAGAAAACAATGTTATAGTCTGTCATGCTGAGACCACAGGGTCCCTGTGACAGAGCTGTACTGCTGTTGTATGAGCAGGACGTGTTTTGATGCTGCTGGGATAACCTGGTGGTTATCGTCTCCCACAGCATGAGGTAGCAGAGTGTGATACCCCTAGACCCATGTGAATAGCCTCTGTAGCCACAATCCATTTCTAGTGTGATTAACCCATGCATGGACTGATCCCTGACCACAGATAGTCCTGCAATACAGAGGAAGCTATCATGGCACTTGTTATCTCTGAATGGAAGTGGATATGTCCTAGAAAGAGTGTCACAATTGTTCTGATGGAACACAGTGAGGCAGCATCTCTATTCTTCATGACCTCAGAAAGACATTAGCAATGAAGAATAACATCTTCAAAAAGCTATGTGCTGCATCAGTCATGTCCATATCAGCATGGGATTGTCAGATTATGCCTGGATAATAACCCCAGAAGTTTATAGATTGAGCTCTAGCACTGCATGAATATCAGGGATGCCTTGTGACATGTGACAGCTCCAGTAAT